>NW_020954599.1:50748706-51294278 GCF_900497805.2 Vombatus ursinus
ACTACTACTACTACTACTACTACTACTACTACTACTACTACTACTACCAATAACAATAATAATAATAATGTCTTAAGAGCAATTTTCTGATAACAGTTTCCAAATTTACAGGTATGTATCTTTGACAATTCTAAGCACATGATGCTTAATAAATGCCTGTTGATTGATTGTCACTAGAGAATTATCATTTTGATTTTCATTGCCTATATCAGGTACATTATATTTTAACTATATTTATAGTATTTTACTTGTGTTTGCACATTTTTACAGAAATTGTTAAACATAATACTTCCCCATTTATTCAGTATTCAGACAGTCCTCAATTACTAGGACACAAGCTCAAACATCTGTGGGCACAGGCCTTTGAGCATAATGAAAAACAGCTGTGAGACAACCCTTGCATTTTATTTTTTAGAAGAATATAACCTACATCCAGAGCAGATCATTTTCTCTGACTTTTAGGTATACAAGATCACTTATTTAAAAACTCTAGTTATTTAGTTATAGCTGTCTTTAACTAGTTTATAACTCCCAGAAAATTTGGCTCAGTAGTGGGAGATATCCACAGATCCACTGACAGCTATAAAAAGTGCCAACTAACTCTAAGAGAAGACAGGAAGCATCACCAGAAAAACACATGTGCTGACTTCTCCTAAAACCTTAGACCTGCTCCTTTCCAGGCCCTCTTCATACTAGTTTACACTTCTTGCAGACCTTTTCACGGTTTCTTTTGGAACCTCAGCTGCAGTCTCAATAAAGTCCCCTACATCTTCACACTTTAACTTAAGATGGGTGTCCCCTGAGTGTACCTTTCCTTGCAGCACTCTCCTTTTGGAGCTATCCTTCTCCCACTTTCCCTAACTCAAAGGACTAGTTGGAAAGAGTTGATATATTCTTTGTTTCCCTCTGCCACTTCCAGACCCTTCTTCTAACCATATCTCTCCATAACCTTGCCTCTTTTAAAATTCATGTAATCCATTTATATCATTCTCTCTATGCACTTATTATCATTAACTGCTGACCTTAAGGGTAATCTTCCAGCTTCCTTAGTGAATTTAGCACCAAGCTTATGGTCTTTCTTTGTACTCTATTCCCTTCTATTTTGGTCTGAGACTTTTATTTAATTTAATTTAATATGCCTGTTGATGCCATACCATAGCCCCCTACCTCCAGCCCCAAACATATGATTCTTCCAACTTTGTGTCATCTACAAATGAACAAACAATACTTCTATTATCTTATCCAAATCATTGACTTCATGCAAAGAGGTACAAAGTGCTATGGGAGGTTGGAGGAAGGAATGATTGCTTTGGGAATAAGGGTATATATTTAAGGAACTTTTCATAGTAGACCTGGCCTTTAGGTTGTTCCTTAAAGAATAGGTAGAATTTTAAGAGACAGATATAGATGGAATCAGGCCCTTCCCATTGGAAAAAATCAATGTGAACAAAATTGAAAGAACCTAGCATGTTTAAGGAATGGAGAATATTCTGAATTTTTGTTGGGCAGTATATAAAAGTGAGTAGTAGATATTAGGATAAGTTTGAGTACGATTGTGGAGAACCAGATTAATGACTTCATTCTCTAGATAACTGAAAGATAAGAGGCAGTGGGGTTACATATGTGGTAGTGAACTAGACTTCTAGTTGAAAAAACCTGGTCTATAAAATAGGAATAAGGATACTTGTCATATTTACCTCCCAGGGTTGCAAGGCTCAAATAAGATAATGTAGGTAAAGTATTTTGTCAACTTTAAAAAGTCAGTTGTTATGATAATGATAATAATGATGATGGTCAGTGGGGTAGGAGTCCAGTAAGCAATCAAAAAAACTGGGAAGATCCATTCTCCATCACAATAAGGGAATTCTGCTTAACAATCTTAATCCCTAGATGTTAAAATTTGGAGGAAAAGGCATCCTAGCCCCAATAGTAAATTAAGGTAGGGTTTCCAGTTTACCCTGTTGTCTGTTAATATATACATGATATTGATTAGAAAAGAATGTTTTTAAATTGGGATCTAACAGTTTTCTTACCATTGGGTAAGCCTTTTTTGAGAGTCTTCAGTTTTAGTCCTTATATTTTTAGAGATGTGAATTAAATATGCATGTAGAGAAAAGCAATACAGATTAAGATGGAAAATAATAGGAATAAAGGAGTTTAAGGAGTTAAGATGATTTAATCTAGACAAAAAATGGCCAAAAATGAAACTGTAGTACGTGGACTGTTTTCAGGAAGTTTCTTAAAATATTTTTAAAATATGAACTTTATATACTTTAATTAAAAATAAATTATGGAGTGAACATTTAAAAAAAATCTTAAAATTCAAACTATGTTTTAAAGGATTAAATAATACATATTAAGTAATAAATTACATATTAGTAATTTATTTGTTCTATATCCCTTTCAACTTGTTGAATAAAGTAATAAAATACATATTAGTAATTTATTTGTTCTATATCCCTTTCAACTTGTTTGTATCTTTTATAAGGTGTTACAGTTGTTGGGTGGTTTGTATTTTTTTGCGTTGTTTTTTTTTTGTTTGTTTGTTTTTTAGGCAATTGGGGTTAAGTGACTTGCCCAGGGTCACACAGCTAGTAAGTGTCAAGTGTTTGGTCTGAGGCCAGATTTGAATTCAGGTCCTTCTGACTTCAGGGTCGGTGCTCTATCCACTGCGCCACCTAATTGCCCCTTGTGGTTTGTATTTTTAAAATACAGTTGTAGTGAGTATGTGTGATTTTACTCTTCAGCCATATTGGTTTGCATAGTTTTGTTTAAAAAATTACATATTTCTTTGTAGTTTTTGTAATTGTCATTTTATACAGAATACTAATATCCTATTGTCTTAATATATCATAATTTATTCAACTATATTTCAAATAATTGGAAATAATAGTTATTTCTAGTTTTTGTTATTACAGATAAAACAGCAGTGAAGATTTTTGTACCAATAATTCCTTTTTTCTTTAATATTTAGACTATTGTCCCAGCAATATTAGGATATCTGTGCCAAAAGTTGTGATTTTTTACAGTTCTTATTGTACATTTCTAGAGTGCTCTCCAAAAAGTTTATACTTGTCTCTAGTGATATTTGATTTTACCATTATTAGCTATTTTGCCAATTTGATGAAAATAAAAAAGTATTGTAAAATTGTTTTACTTTGCATTTTTCTGATCATTAGAGATTTTGAACATATTCTTAAGTAGTTATTGACTGTTTATATTTCTTCTTTTAAAAATTGTCTGTTAATACCCTAGAACTATGTTTCCATTGTGGAATTTTTCTTAAACAATTGTATTAATTTCTAAAGTATTCTGAACATTAGCTTTTTACCAGATATATTTAATAAAAATATTTTCTCCAATCTGTTTCCCTTTTATTCTGGAGATACTGTTTTTAGCTGTATAAAATTCTTTATCTTTATATATTGAAAGCCTTCTGTTTCTTCTTGTGAATTTTTTTATGGGGATCATATTTACAAACAACAAAACTAGAATAAATGGATCTAAGTTGGAAAGAAACAATTTAGTATAGACATAAAATTTTATAATTTAGTTCTAGGACCTTACATAAGAACGAACTTTTTTACTAAGGGCTTTGTATTATTGCTTAAGTTCTTTGGGTTAATGAACAGGCCAAGCTCTAATTGAAGAAATACCAATGACTAAACCTTAAGTGTAGTCTTCTTTCTTCTCTGCCTTTTTGCAGATACTTGGGAAAGTCTGTTGTGTCTATGATACTCTCCAGTCATATTTTGCATATACCCTAACTGTAAGGTTATATAATATTTAGTCCCTGGATCTCTTAATATGTATCCTGTGGCCCACCTGAATATTTTAGTAAAAAAAAAAGAGCGGGGGGGAGGGGAAGGGAACTAATTAGTTAGAACAATGCGAAATAATAAACCAGTAGGAACCTGAAATTTGCTATTCAGTAGACTAATATTTGGGTCAACCTCCAGCCTCCAACTTCTTGGCAGAATGGTAATGGACAACAGGAAATGGACAATAGTGTGTTGATTTGTTCTGCTTAACTATATTTTGTTGTTTACAAGGAGGTTAAGTTATAGTGGAGGTATATGTGAGAAGTCATTAGAAAATGACAGTGATGTTCTAAAAAAGTAAATAAAACTTAAAGGGCAGTTAGGTGGCGCAGTGGATAGAGCTCTGGCCTTGGAGTCAGGAGGACCTGAGTTAAAATCTGGCCTCAGCCACATAACACTTACTAGCTGTGTGACCCTGGGCAAGTCACTTAATCCCATTTGCTTCACCAAAAAGCAAAAAAAAGCAAACAAACAAACAAAAAACTAAAACTTAAGTAAGGTATGTTATTTTCATGAAACTGCTCGAATTTGAAGCTGAGCCACGAAGAATTGATGAGTGTATGTGTGTGTACACACACACACACACACACATCCTTTTTTTCCATTTTTTATTTTTCTGTTCTTGCTAATAAAAAAACTTTTATTTTTTAGATGTTGAGAACATGCTCACTTCCAGATCTCTCTAAGTTGTTCAGAACATTGATAGATGTTCCCACTGTGGTAGATGTATGTCAAGACAATCTTGAAATAGAGGACACTGAAGATGAACCCATTAAAGAAGCACCTTCTGATTGTGAAGAGATGTAAGCATAAAGCTGTTAATGAATATCATACATTATGTAATGACTTCATTGATCTGAGGGAAAAATTACTTCAGTCTCTAGATTTATTCTGATAAATCAGTGTTCTGAAGTGAACTTCAAATTTATATTTTTATTATTTTATCTCAGTCTTTAATGGACTGTAAGTTTAATGTAAACCAGCATTGTCATGTGGCAGCCAGGAGTACTAAGCGGTCTTAGACTGAAGTCAAATACTAAGTGTCCAAGACTACAGAAGTGGTGTAGGTTTTTCTGTTCCACTCTGGTCAGACGACACGTGTAATATAATGTTAAGTTAGGATGCCATGTTTTGTTAAC
The DNA here is from genome assembly GCF_900497805.2 of Vombatus ursinus. NCBI lineage: Eukaryota > Metazoa > Chordata > Mammalia > Diprotodontia > Vombatidae > Vombatus > Vombatus ursinus. The sequence goes on from NW_020954599.1 coordinate 50,753,667, forward strand.
ACTAGAAAGACTGGAATTTAGGAAGATTTCAAGGAACCAATCTACATCAAGTAATGCGGCACATTTTCTTCTTATCCATAAAGCAAAGAAAATAGAAATAGTATAATTGTAATAAAATTTTTGCATCAGTATGCACACTTGGCCCTTTTATTGGAGCACTTTCAGAGGGAGGTGATCAAAATAGGGGATTTCCTCAAGTTCATGTCATAAGGAGCTATTAAAGCACGGAGGTGATTAGCCTAGAGAAGAAAGGACTAGAGGAACACAGAGCATAATAACTTAAATTACTTAAAGGGCTTTCACAGAGAAAAGGAATTAGATTTGTTCCAGTAAAATAGAAGCTTCATGAGGGCAAAGACTGTCTTCCATTTTGTTTTTGTATCTCCAGGGCCTTCCTTGTCCTTAGTAATCACTTGAAAACAAATGCTTGTTGGACTAGATTAGATTGTTTACCCTGTAGAGCAAAACTAGCAGCCATGGGTGGAAGTTCTGCAGAGGTACAAATTCGGGCTTGACGTAAGGAAAAACTTTCTGATAATTAAAGATATCCTTAAGTGGAATGGACTAGCAAGAAATGGATGACCACTTGTCAGTTATGTTGTTTGAAGGGGATGCTTGATTAGATACAAGTTGAAGTAGATGGCCTCAGATGTCCCTTCAAACACTATGATTCTGTGATTCTAATTTCATTTCATTTGCCTCACTGCTTTTCAGACCTTTTTCTCATATTTTTAAAATACATTTCATTTTCTTTGAAGCCTTGCTGTGTGCCTGCTTTTGAACTGTGGGAAGTTTTAGGGAAGTTTTTGTTTTTCTTCTAGCCATATTCTTAGCTTAAGATCATTGGAAAATTTTGTCTTTACATTTTTTGGAGATTTTTACCACACTTAAATAATAGTCGAGTTACTTTTTTAATAGTTTGTATTGGAAATGTTCAGTTTTGGAATGTTCATATTGATAAAGTATTAGCTAATAGTATTTTATTCTGTTTTACAAAATAATTATAGTATTACTGATATTGCAGATCTATAAAAAATTTTTAGGGTTATTAATTCTGTACTTGTAGTTTATGTTAAAATATAGTTTTAAAACTTATAGAAAACTTTTTATCTGAGTGAACAATAGCAATATTTTTAAAAAACTTTTATTCCTTTATACTTACTACTTGATAACAAAACTTCACATTCAAGTTTTCTTTGTTTATGAAAGATAATTTGTAACAATGATGTTGTAATTTGAAAACTATTACTGTCTGTATATGGAAAAATTCCCCTTTAGTATTAATTTCAATTCACTTTCATTTCCTAAATATTCCAGGTAATCATTTCTTTACTGAATTTGCAAAATCATCTAAAATATTATTATGTTACAAATTAGGCATATACTTTAGGAAGGTGAAAGAGAAGGCAAAGCTGCTTTTATATTTAGTCTATCAAAATATTGTAAATAGATATTTTAAAACTTAAGTAATTGTTAAACTAGTATTTATAGTAATGTAATTTCATTAAGCAACTAAAATTCATTTTAAAGGGACCAATTCATATTATTATAATACATAGAATTATATTTTACACTTGTTTTAAATTTCAAATCATTTAAAAATTTGACAGTGTTATACATTTTATATAAACTCACACTATATTGTCATCTAAGTTCTCTGCCCACAAGTGAACATGGATTCAGAATGTATCCTGGAATTTAAAGAAATGTGATCATGATGTTCATTTTGACATTTTGGTTCTTAAATTTCAGGATATTTGGGGAGGCAGACCCAGATTTACAGGATCTTCAGGCCTCTATGGAAAGGTTACTTCGAGAACCTAGTGAAGAATATAGTGAACCTAGTGAACCACCTAATGAAGAATCTAGTGAAGAAGAAGAAGTAGAAATTGTCTTAAAATCCATCAATGAGGGACATATAGCAAATGGCACAGAACTTGCTGACGAGGATGACAACATAAGCAGTGAAAGTGTTCTTAATGAAGAGTGGCATTCAGGTGAAAATAAAACAATGTGACTGTTAGTCTCTTTTGAAGTATCAACTTTAAAAAAATGATTTTTAAGTAAAGTATATTTTAAGAGAAAAAGCATTTCCAAATCTAAAAATAACTGGAGCACTAGGAAAGTTTTAAGAGGAAAAAGAAAAGCCATACTCTCTTTTTTTCTCTCCTAAAGTATGGGGCATCCTTTTTTTGGACAATTATCTGAAACTAATTAAGCTTGCTCCCAATTGTTGCTTGGCCTCCCTCTCTAGATAGCAGAGGTCAATACTGTGAACCAGTTTTAAAATAATTTGACTCCTGTTCACCATTTTTGTTATTAAGAATATTAATACTCATAGTATCAACTTACTTTCTTTTAAAGATTAAATTTTTTTTTTGGAGATTTGTGTTTATTCATGACTTTCTCAATTTACTTTAAGGATGCATTAGTCTGTTTCTAGTAACTATTCAGTCACTGACTATATACATTAATAAGTTTTTAGTTTTGTCTTTTTAAATAGCATTTTGTCTTTTGCTAATGTTTTTAGGCTTTCTTCAGTGTAGTTTGAATAAAAGAAAAATATTAAATCCGTACATTTTCCCTACTGCTTTCCTGAAATAGTGTGAAAATTTTATATTTGGCTTCTCTTCCATATTACTTTTTCACTTGAGGGCTCATTTATTCTACCTAGCGAAGTAAGATGCCAGCAATTAAATTTCATAGATATTGAGAGTTGCTAAATTGGATGGGCATAATGCCATGCTTTTTCAGTTTTTATTAATTCAGTCAACATCTTTATGTATGTCAGCATTTTAATCTAATTCTGTGTTTCAGTTTTTAAAAAGCTCTTTCTAAAGTAAATTTAGAACCAGAAGGAACACTAGAAAATACCTATAACCTCAGAAAGTTAAAGCCCCTCATTTGATAGACTTACCAAGGTCATCCAAGTAATGAACAGCAAAGGTGGGATTTGAACCCAAATCTTCTTACTCCAAATCCAATGCATTTGCCACTCTACCATGCCACATTATTGTTAATGGTATTAAATTAGTAAAGACTATAATTTTTTGGTAGTGAAAATAGTCATGTGCTGTACTTATTATTTGTGGAAGAATTAAATTTGTTTTTTGACTGTTGTGATACAGATCATTTTACATCTAATTTTTATTGTTTTGATCATTAAGTAATTGCCTTTTTTTCCCCGTTGTTAGATTACAGTGATGGTGATATTGCCAGTGAATGTGGAGAATGTGATAGTGTCTTTAACCATTTGGAGGAACTGAGACTTGATCTGGAGCAGGAAATAGGCTTTGATAAATTCATTGAAGTTTATGATAAAATAAAGGTTGGTAGAATGCTGATTAAATTTACACTTGCTGACAATCCCAAAGGATTCATAATGAAAAATTCTATCTGCCTCTAGAGAAAGAACAAGTGGCATTTGAATATAGACCAAATATACTATTTTTTACTTTCTTTTTTCTTTCTCTTTTGTTTTATTTAAGTGTTCTCAACTAATGACTAATATAGAAATTTTTACATAATTGTACATGCATAATCTATATCAGATTGCTTACTATCTCAGGGACGGGAAGGAACAAGAGGAAGAGATAGAATTTGGAACCCAAAACTTAAAAAAAAAAAAACAACAAATGTGAAGTCATTTTTACATGCAGTTTGGGGGGAGGGGAATAAAATATTAAAAATTTAAAAAATTTACATTTGCTTTTGAAATGTACTCTTAATAAGTACTGAAAATGAACATATCTTTATAGTCATTATGTTACTAAGTACTGAAAATATTCCTAACATCAGTCAAATTAATCAGACTAGAAAAAGGTAATGTGTAAGTGTTCATTAAAATTTTGGAATTGTCATTTCATATAGGTAATACATGAAGATGAAGATGAGAATATTGAGATTTGTTCAACAATAGTTCAGAATATTCTGGGAAATGAACATAAGCACCTCTATCCTAAGATCCTTCATCTAGTCATGGCAGATGGAGCCTATCAGGAAGGTAATAATTGTTTCAAAAATTATTATTAAGTATTGAATGCCTGCTTTTAATGTATTTAATTGGAAATGTAATTTAGATTCCAAAATTAAATACAAAAATTTGAATATCTTTTGCCAACTGTAAAACTATTTAATTAATTTGATCTGTTTTAGTACAATTTATATTTATTATTTCAAGGATTTGTGATTTCCTCAATGTGAGTATTCCTTTCACTGATGCATATCACAATTTTTCTGTACTTTGAAAGATAATGAAAGAAAAGAAACTTTATTTTTGAAGCCTTTTCTGCTTAGTAGGATTTGTTAGAACTGAAAATACCAGAAGCTTATGAAAACATTGGTTTGAGAAAAAAATAGATATGAAAAATCAAGAGGTCTTACAAAGAAAAAAATTATGCATTAACAAAACAAAAATAGTAGTGTTGTGAATAATAGCCAAATGACATAGATTAGGAGTTGAGAGAAGAAAAAAAAAGAGAGATTAAAAAAATAGTTGATTTCTGCATAACAAATGTATAAACAAAGAACTTGTAGAAAGAGGATGCGGAATGGGAAAAATTGACAATCCCGAAGTGATTGTCTCATCTCAAGTAAGGGAAATTATTGCAAAATTTTTGCTTAAGTGGAACAAGATATGGGAACTATATTTAGTGGGAATGTTATGATTTTATTAGGATTAATACTAGTCAAATAAGATTGCATTCCTTTCTGATAAAATGAATAATTTGACAAAAAAATTTAAAAAATGAAACTTCTTAGCTTTATAACATATAAAGGAAATTAAGAAGAAAATAGATTTGATTACATGAAAATAAAGGGCTTTTATTGAACAAACAATATATTCAGAATTAAAAGGAAATAAACAGATGGGGGAAATCTTTGCTATAAATTTTTCTGTTAAAAGATTGACATTCAAAATCTATAAGGAATTAACAAGAATAAGATCTATTCACCAGTTTAAAAAAGTTGTAAAAGGGTAGTTCTTGGAAAAAAAAACACAAGACACATGAAAAAAACTGTACGCTCAGGTCCTGGAAGATATGTTTGTTTTTTGTTTTTTTCCTGTTGAATTTTCTTTCCTGGAATGTTTCCAGATATTGCAAGAGGCTTGTGACTATGGGAAGATAAAATGCGAATTCAATTAAATCCCTGCAAGTGGGGTGAGTCAAATGATTGTTTTGAGGTTAAATCTTGGAATCGAAAAGTTCACCTTATACTCAGTTTTGGTCTCTAAACAGTGGAAATTGACAGTAGTTCATTCTTTGGGCCAGAGAGCCCATGCTGCACTAGGAAGCAAGAGAGCAACTAGGATGGAAGAAAACAGGTTCACAGCATTGTTATCACGAATAGGCTTCCTGATATGTGTTTTGTCTCACCAGTTGGCTGGCTGACAACTGAGCAGGTGCTTTCATCCCAAACATACTACTGCATTGTTGCTCCTAAGTATGAGTCAATAACTGATCCCAGTAAACCATCGATTCCCGTAAATGCAACAACTTGCCATTGGGGAGCAGAAGATTCCAAATCATTCACAAAAACCAGCTGTGAGAAGTAGGCAATGCCCACCAAAGACTCACCAATAAAGCTGTAGAGAAAGCCTACCACAGTGACCCCTCCATTGGTACCAGTTGGAACTCTTTGCCTTGTTATCGGTCTGGGTTGGTTAGTACTCGAAACAGAGCCAGTTTCTGAAGCCCATGTATCTCCTGCAGAGGAGGCCAAGGAAACCAAGAGAGACAAACACATCCAGGAAGTGGTTCTACTTTACTTTTGATGGAACTAAATGCTGCCTTCTTAGAGATGGATGAACTGTCCTGCTGGTAAACCCTATGGAGTTCTTGTTTTTCATTTAGCAACTTCTGAATTTCCCCATCATTTTCATTAAACTAGTCTTGGTGTTTGCGAGTATTCTGACCCAGATGAGCAAATGCAGTGCTATACACCAAATCTCTGAAAGCTACCCACTCCTTTTCTGCTCCACTGTTGCCAACTGTGTGTTGGCTCAACTTTCCCTTCAAATTATCAACAGACTGTTCCTGCTCAGAGAAGAGCTCTAATCTGTTGACATTAATTCTTCTGGTATTCATTTTCCCTTGGGGACGCCGCTTTTGTTGAATGCAAATATTTAGCTCAGATAGGATAAGTCTATGATTGGTCCAATACTCTGCACCACATATTGCCTTTGTCACTCTCACATCCTGTCTGTCTCTTCTCCTTACAATCACATAGTCTGTTAAATGCCAGTGTTTGCTATTAAGTGAACACTGCTGTTGCTGTTTCCAACTCTGTTCCTCCCTAGGACTTCCTGCCAAGTCTGGTAGTCTGAGCCTACTCTAGCATTAAAGTCACCCAGAATTATAAGCTTGTCCTTTTTTGGCACATTGATGATAAGGGTCTCCAGGTCTGAATAAAATTTTTCTTTGACTTCGTTAGGGTTCGTCATGGTGGGAGCATAGGCAATGATGATGGTGGCATGACATTTTCCTGCAAGTGGTAATCGTATTGTCATGAGCCTGTCATTCACTCATTTTGGTGGGCATACAAGCTCATCTAGACTAGATTGGTTTTGATTGCAAAATCCACTTCAGGCACTGCCCTTCACTGTGGCCACTCCAGAAAAATGTGTATCCAGCTCCAACTTTAGCAAGCTGGCCTTTGTTTTGCCAGTCTTCTTTCACTCAGGGCTGCTATTTGGATGCAATACCTGCTGAGTTCTCTTGCAACAAGAGCTGTTCGTCTTTCAGGTCTACTGGATTTTGTGTTATCTATGTTTTTGTACATTTGTTTGTGTTTCAACCCTGGAGTGGCATTCCCTGCCTGCCACTTTTCAGGCCAGGGTTGGATAAGCAGACAGTTTTTACGGCACGTTTTCTAGCCCCTTCCTCACACCAGAAGGTGAGCAGTGCAATCCTTAAAAGGCTGCTCAGATACCCAGGGGGCTGCCGAATCCCACTGCTGCTTCCAGTGAGAAAACGACCCTATGGCCTGGGCCTCCTGTGTGCAGGATAGTGACTACAGTTCCCAGTGTATCAACACCTGCTGCTTCGTAACTTGCCTGTTGCCACAGGACTTTGAGATCAGTAAAATGGTTTGGGTAATGTCTTTTGATTCTTGCATGAATTGGATTTAAGTGAGGCAGAGTTGCCCAAAGTTGTCAGCCTCACTCTCTCCTCCAGAGTCATCATAGTCCAGTGGCAGGACAGAATCAAGACAACTGGTGATGGCTTAAGATGCAGTAAAAGACCTTGGCATCTTCAATGTCTAACCAAGGTCTAAGCACTCCACAGCGCCTGCTTCAGCTGCCTTCATGGGCATTGGAACAAAGTGTTCTCATCCTCCCCTTCCACCAGGGGAGTCTTCACATGCTTGGGGTAGATAGCCCCCTAATTCACCAATTTATTTGGGACCCCTCTGTTACACTCAACCTGGTATAGACCGTATGCCAAAACACATTACTGGGGTGTGGCTGCCATGCATCCTACAGCTTCTTGGATCCACAGGTGGGAGTTATATGTTTAAAATGAATGTATATGTAGAGTCTATATCAAATTGCACGCCATCTTGGGGAGAGGGAAGGGGAGGGAGGGGAGACAATTTAGAACTTAAAATTTTATGGAATTGAATGTTCAAAACTAAAAATTAATTAATTTTTTGAAAATAGAAAAAAATAATACTTCCATTTTATCGCTTCTAGAGTACTCTCTTCAATTAATTAATTTTTTGAAAATAGAAAAAATAATACTTCCACTTTATCGCTTCTAGAGTACTCTCTTCTAAACCATTTGCAATCTGGCTTGTGACCGCAATCATTCAACTAAAACTGCTCACTCTCCAAAGTTACCAATGATCTCTTACTTACCAGATTATCTTTCTTGCCCTTTCTGTAGCCTATGACACTCATTCACCCTTTTCTCGTGGATACTCTGTCCTCCAGATTCCATGACCCGGCTCTCTCCGGATTCTCCTTCAGTCAATCTGATTGTTCTTCTGCCAACTTTGCTGGCTCTTCCTGCAGGTTATGCCCACAAATCATGTGGTCTGGTGGAGTCTAGAGTCTGTTCTGGGCCCTCCTCTCTTCTTCCACCAGTGGTATGGGATTCCTATGGGCAGTACATTGACTTAGAATACCAAAAATTAATGTTATCTGTGTTGTATTGTATTTTTATTTATATTATTAAACATTTCCCAATTACATTTTAATTTGGTTCAGGAGCAAGTTTTGCTGCTGGTATGAAGTTTGACACATCTGCTCTATACTATCTCACTTAGTGATCTCATTAGTTCTCATGAGTTTAATTATCATCTCTATGTAGATGATTCACAGTTCTATTTATCTAGTTCTGGCCTCTGTCTTGAATGTTCTATAGACCTCTCAAACTCATTAACTCATCTTATACCCCCCACTCCAAACTCCCTCCTCTTCTGAACTTCCCTATTACTGTTTAGAGTGCCACCATCCTCCCAACCTCCCTGTCTTTGACTCCTCATTTGCACTCACCCCTATATCCATATGTGCCAAGTGTTGCCCTTTCTGTTTTCACATCTATCATATAAATCCTCTACTCATAGAGCCATCAACCTGGTACAGGTACTCAACACCTCCTGGACTATTACAGTAACCTGCTCTCTCCTCTCCAGTGTATTCCCCACTGAGCTGCCAAAGTGATTTTCTTAAACCACAGATCTGCCCGTATCATCCTCTCCCTACTCTCCCACCCCCATTCAATATACTCCATTGGCTTTTACTTCCAGGGTTGCATTTAGAATTCTCTGGCCTTTAAAGCCCTTCACAGCCAGGCCTTTCCTACATTTGTTAGACTTTACTCTCCCCTGAGTATTCAGCTGTTTAGAGACACTGGACTTCTTTCTATTTGAACACAACACTATCTCCCAACTCTGTATCTTTTCACATGCTCTCCCTTATACATATTGTGTGTATGTAGTTGTCTACATGTTGTTTTCTCCATTAGAATGTGAGGTCCTCAAGGGCGGTGACCTTGTTTTTGCCTTTCTTTGCCCAGTACTTAGTATAGTGCCTGGCTTATAGTAGTTGCTTACTAAATGCTTTTTGACTGACTGAATATTAATATCAAATCAGGTATTAAATAAGGAGAGACATCTGCCAAAGCTATTTGTCTGCTAATGTCATGGAAGATAGTGTTCAAAGAGTTCTGAACTAAAACAGTGTTTTGTATTTATGATGAAGTGCTTCATGTATTCCTATTAATAGATGATGACATAATTTCAACAAACTTTGAAGCACTATTAATCTCCTTGCATGAAACAGTTATTCAATAGAAATCAACCTAACCATCCATATTCCAAAAACAAAGTGAATAAAGATAAAAATCATACATTGTGCAAATTATGACATGTCCAGTCAATTCATAATTTTCAGGAAGTATGTTCCTAGAAAACGGTGCAAAAGTCAGACACAGATGTTGGTACATTGAACATATGGGAAATAGGGGTTTAGGGTCCCTCAATCACCAAAAACTGTAATCTTTGGCTAGCAATTGCCAAAAATACACTTTTCTGCATACATTTGTAACAAAACATTAATTCTGATAATATCCATTTTTCCTGAAATAACTCATAAAATGCAATACACAAAATTGGTAACAGGCAAAATTTGGGTGCATCACACCTCTCTGTTTTTTTTTCCTCTTTTTTGCATAGCCACAAATGCCTGTGGTTGTCAACAAAGTTACTAAATAAAATCATTCAAATGCTTCAAGTCATGAAAGTTTAAGCACACAAATATTAAGGGATTGACTGTAAGTCACTTAATTATTTGATCATTATGTGTCTCTTGAACAAGTAATTCAGATAAATAATTAGCTGGGCCTAGAATAGAATAGGAGTAGATCAGACTGGAATTCATTTGAGATATTGTGCCATGGTTTCAGTGATTCCAAATTGCTTGTCAATACAAAAACATCACTTTTTAACACCTGCGTTCTCCTGGTAGTGTAAAATGTCTGCCAATACTAAAACAAAAGAGTCTAAAAACTAAGATGGTAAGCACCACAAGGGATGATGAAAAGATGCTTGGTGGGTATATGCAGGCTATTCTGTTAACAATAAAATATGGTAGAGGTATACTTAAACAAGATGATATATAAAAGATAGTCTCCAAGATACTCATGCATCCAAAAAGAAAGTGGACAAGTCATCTAGTGAGGAATTAAAGACACCAAAACAATAATTTGAATAGTATATTAGTGGGTCTTAGATGCTGAAAAATGACAGGAAGCCCTCTAACACTTTCGATGAATTGATGAATCCTCTATAGGCTTTCTGGAGGAAGATTTACAGGATGAGAAGGCATGAAGAGGTTGTTTTCTGTATTGGTGGAAGGAGTTACTCCCACTAATCATAGATTTCCCAAAGTATCAAAGAAATGTTGAGACCAGCTTCCACTCTTACATGACAAGTCTTGTCAGAAGACTCTCACCCTAGTGAGGCACAAGCTAAGGAGGCGCAAGAGGGATTCTGGATTAGCAGATTCCTCTTAGGCACATCCTCAACACATTCAATAAAGAGTATTGGATTTGAAATCAAGAAGACTAGGTTCACTCTCTGGCCCTGATGTCACCTGACCTGTTGTATGACCTTTGACAAGTCTCTTAATTCTCTATCTCAGAAAAAAAAAATTAAAATTGATGGTAGTTAACGTCCCCTTCAGCTCTGACTTTCTGTGGCTCTTTAAGTGTTGAGTGTCTCCTTAGGAACTCCCAAAATGACACCTATTGCTTGTTCACAACAAGCTTGCAATAATTTTTGGGGGGGGGGGCGATATACACATATAAAGCAACTAGAGAATAAAACCACAAATGCTAATAATCTAACATAACTCATAAGTACAATAAGATTCAGAAAAAGATGTGTTTGGAGAAGAATTTGGAAAGAAGTAAGGCTGGCATACCATATGGATAGAGCACTATGAGTGAACTTAAGGATGAATCTGTTGTATTGGGGAGACTATCTGGAGTGAAAGGTTCACATTGAGAGGTAAAGTAGAAGCAAATTATGGAAAGCCTTGAGTTCTACATTGAAGTTTAGACTTGATCAACAGAGAGACATTTGGAAATTGCCTAATAAAAGTAGTATTTTAGATCCCTAATCTAGGGAGAAATGTGTAGGACAGCTCATCAAATCAACACTTGGGCAGCTTGAACTTGGTGCTAGCTTTGGTCATGTGAGAGGTTCTCTTCTGTGGATCTATTTAAAAACCAGATTTTATACTACTTCTTAAATATGGACCTCTAAAGTGAAACAAGGGAAGGTTGTTTGATGAGAAAATAGATTTGTGATTCTGTGCCCTACAATTTACTTTGTTTATAGGGCAGAACACAATATTTCCTTCAGTTGGTTTGCAAGGAATTAAAAAAAGTCTGTCAGTCTTGCAGTTGTTAGGTATCCATAAACAATAGTTTCTGGTGAATTTATAGGGTAAGTACTCATTTTATCTCTATTTCCCACTTTTTGATAAATAGCCATTAAATAAAAATAGTACCTCTACAGCTACTCTTTTTTTTTTTAAACCTGTTCCTGTGCTAAACAATCACTGCCCATTTAGGGGAAAACTTATCCCCATTCCCTCCTTTGCATTCTCTCTTTTCCCTCCTAAACCCAACCTCAGCCCTGTTCACCTGAAATCCCCTTTTCATAGTGAACAAACTGTCCTTCATCCTGGACCTCTTTCTCTTACATTCCTTTCTATTAGCTCTCACTGAGGCCTGACTCTCTTCTGAAAACGCTGCACCTCTGGCTGTCTAGTACTGGCTGTATCTTCTTTCTCCAACTCTCCCCTTGACATGCTGGTCTTATAGGGGTAGTGGAGTACTGTTTGCTCCACTGGTACTGCCAGACTCTACCTCCTTCTCAGAAGCCTTTCCTACTTTTTAAGTCTATTCAGTAGAAAATTTCCTCCCAATCAAAATTATAGTGGATATATTCCCCAGGTCATTCTCCTTTATTGCTTTCCTTTTGTGGGTTTTTTTTTTTATGATACTCATTTTTAAAATTCTGAACTTAAACACAAAAAAGATCATTTTCATGTAAACACTAGAACTAAGAAAGAGGATTCTATGTGAAACTGAATGTCTGTTTCATATCACTTGCTTTGTATAATAAACTCCATATGTTACTTTGAAAACTTTTCTTGTCTGTGCTTCTTTCTGAACTTCCATCTGTTTTCTTCTATGCATTTATAAAAATTTTTCAGTGACCTTCTTTTTAACTTCACCTCACTCCCAACTAAAAAATCAAGAGAAAGAAAAAATGAAACAAAACAAAACTTGTTAACAAATAAGCACCCTGAAGCAAAATGAATCCACCCAGTGGTCATATCCAAAAATGCTTGTCTCTTTCTGTGCCTTAATCTGTTATCTCTCTGTCAAGATGTGGATAATTTGCTTCATCATCAGTCCTCTGGAGACATAGTTGGTCATTGCATTGATCAGAGTTCATTAAGTCTTTTGAAGTTGTTTTTCTTTGCAATGTTTCAGTACTTGTATACATTACTCTTCTGGTTGATTTTGCCCACTTCATTTTGTACCAGTTTTACAAGTCTTTCTAGATTTCTCTAAAACCATCTCTTTCTTAATTTCTTACAACGTAGTATTCCATTTTATTCATCTACAGTGATTTTTTCATCCATTTTCCCAGTTGATGGGCACCAGTTCTTTACTACGACAAAGAGAACTTCTGTAAATGTTTCTACATATAGCGTCTTTCCCTCTTTGATTAGTTGTATCACTGTGTCAAAGAATATTTACAAGTTTAGTAACTTTTTGGGCATGGTTCTAAGTTACTTTAAATAATGGCTATACCAATACATAGCTGCACCCAAAGTACATCATTGTGCCTGTTTTCCCACAGTCCTTCCAACATTTGTCATTTTCCTTTTTTGTCTTAGCTGATCTACTATGTGTGAAGTGGAACCTTGGAGTGCTTTAATTTGCGTTCTCTATTAATGATTTAGGGTATTTTTCTTTTATATGGCTATAGATAGCTTGGATTTCTTTCCTTGAGAACTACTTGTTCATTATCTTTTGGCCATTTGTTAGTTGGGGAATGGCTTTTACTATAAATTTGAATCAGTTCCTTACATATCTTGCAAATGAATAGTTTTTGTCAAATAATGAGTTCTTACACTAATACCTGGAATGTCTTTGGATTTAATGAACATTTGGTTACTAGGTTTGTTTGCTTTATTGTACACCCAATCTGTAGCATAGATCAACCACTCTTTTTTAACCAGTACCAAATTGTTTTGGGGCTTATGACTTTGAAGTATGGTTTGAGATCTGCTACTGCCAAACCCTCTTCCTTTCCAGTTTTTCCATTATTACTCTTAAGATTCTTGACCTTCTGTTCCTCCAGATAAGTATTGTTATTTTTTTCTAACTGCAAAATAATCTTTTATCAGATTGATTAATATGACACTGAATAAGTAAATTAGTTTAGGTAGTATAATTTTTGTTATATTTATTTTATATCTTACAACCTTAATGAATTATTGTTTCAATTAATTTTAGTTGATTCTCTTCAGTTTTCTAAGTGCACCATCATATCATCTGCAGAAAGCAATAATTTTGTCTCTTCTTATGCCCTCAGTTTCTTTTTCTTGTTGTATTGCTGTAGCTGAACATTTCTAGAACTATATCTAATAGTAGTTTGGACAATGGACAGTATTTCTTTGTCCTTATATTATTGGAAAGGATGCTATTTTATCCTCATTGCAAATTCTGTGCATTGGTTTTAGATATATATGATTTGATACAAAAAATTCCATTTATTTTGGTGTTTGCAATTTATTCCTGTTAATTCAGTGGGGGTTTGTTTTCAGTTTTGTGAATCCCATTTTTTATTTTTAGGATCTCTATTTTTGTTTTTAGTTGGAGTTTTTAGTTGTTGGGTTTCTAGTTGTTGCAGGATCTCCAAAGTATGCCTGAAGTTTTAGACATTCAGACCCTTGATCCTGGGGTGGTTATTAACCCCTTGGGGTCCCTACTTGCAAAGGTAAGTTTGGTGAGAAAGTAGACCCAGAGGAGACACTTCTTTCACTTTGTATTGATTTTATATTTATCTATTTATATGTTGTTTTGTCCCTGTAGAACAAAATTTGAGGACAGATACTGTTTCATTTGTCTTTCCATCCTCAGTGCCTAATACATCAAGTAGTATATAGTAAGCACTTAATAAATGTTTATTGATTGATCCCACTCTTGACAAATGTCTTCTGCAGTGATGTAATTAGGTGAACAAAATGTATTTTTTCTTTCTGCACAATATATTTGTGTTTGTTGAAGCATTTGTTACCCAGTAAAGCAACTACTTGTCATTTGTGCTAAAATTAGGATCATCTGTGAGATGACATAAGTAATTGAAGTCTACTCTCTCCCAGTATTACATTTTAAACATTTTTCCTTTCTCCCCACTGGAATTATTCACAATCAGCAAATGAACCAATATGAATCTCATCACTTGTATTAATAACCATAATGAAAGATTTGGTGGTAGAGGTAACAGCTGACAATTAGAGAGCAAGAAAAAAAAATGGCATGGATAATTCAAATACTAACTAATCAGCTACTGAATAATAGTAGGCTGGAGATTTTTTTTAATGGCTCAGAGCCCTTAGAACAGTGGTATCCCAGTTTCAAAATAGCCATTTTCTGTATTGCCTTATTTTTAGCCTGTTCTTTTGTTACATCTACATTATAATCCACTTCTCTGATTTTCTATTACTGGTTTTGTAATTATATTTTGCTTTTGACATTATGTTGCCTTTTCCCTGTCATCCATATTAATGATAAGCTATTTACATAAGAATTCAGATCTCTCCAAATAAAGTTCTTAATTCCATCAAAAAACATAGCCTTCTCTATTAAATATAAATGTGATTTTAAAGCAACAGTTTACTTTGTTTCTGTGTCAGGCACATATATTCATAAATACTTTTTTTTTTAAGTACTCTGATGGACACTCTGATACTCTTTAAGAGTCCATCAGAATTAGTTCTCAAAAAAGAAATCAAAGCAAGTAACTGCTTTCTTGTCTTTAGGATTTTTGCATTTTTGTTCAGATATAGCAATCCAAATTCAAATTGAAGAAGTGAATATTAGAAGTATGAATTGCCATATGATTTTGCCACTTAATTCTTAGGCTTAAGAATAAATATAAACTGAAGAATAAAAATAAAAGTGACTTAAGAGTTGACATAAAAGGAAAAGTATATTTAAAAAGCTATCCAAGAATGTTTTACCCTTTTTTTTTTTTTTTAACACAGGCAATGATATGGAAGAAGAGGTGCTAGATTTAGAGTTACAGGACCTGTGTTCAGATCTTAGCTCTGCTACTTATTAGATAGAGAGACAACACATTTACTAAGGCTTGCTCTGTGCCAGGCACTGTATCAAATGCTAGGGGATATAAATACGAGAAAACAAGAAGGTCCCTACTCTCAAGGAGTTTATAAGAAGGAAGGGAAGCTGGAAAACAAGGTGGGAGGTAGGAGCAGATACAGAACTGAGGAGGTGGAACAGTCTGGAAAGTGGGATGAGCAGGGAGTGAAGTGACCATAGCTGGGCCCCTCCAGGTTATGGTGATCATGTCACCCTTGAGGTCACCTCAATTCCCCTAAAGAGCAGACCTCAAGGTGGAAGCATCTTGAAGTGGGAGAGGCAGCCTAGGACTCAGGGAGCAGTCCAGAGAATAACTTGAATTACTACTCTCAGTGTAAACCTTTATCTCAGTGTAAACAGTTATCTTAACTCCTTTAGGCCTCAGTTCCTTATCTGTAAGATGAGAAGATTAGACTAGATAACTTTCAAGATCTTTTCCGGCTCTAAATCTAGAATCCTGTGATTCCAAATTATTACATTAAAAAGCTAGTGGAAGGACTATGTTTTACTCTATTTAGGACCTTACTCATGATCTTGATGTTTTGTCCATAAGGAACATATTTCACCCAGTGCTCAGCACCATGATCTAAACTTTGTAAATTTTGTAAATTATTAATGTTATTAAATTGAATGAATGAGGGAGATGGGCCAAATGTAATAAAAAGACACAAAAATACATATATATGTATGTATAAAACTTACTCTAGCTATAAAATATGTATTTTCTATAATCATATTTCTTTTATCACTTCCAAGGTGATAACTGTAAATGTTAACTATCCTTACTTCAATATCTTAATATAATCATTAGCTTATCAGTTTGTTTATTCCCTCTACCAGGGTTGACCCCAGCCCATCCACACCTTCTTATTGTCCATGCATTTCTGTAAATCCTATATGAAAGAACAATCCTTATCACAAGAGCCCACTCTCAAAGTCTGTCCATATGCTAGCCATCAGTCTTGGGAGTCCCGAGTGTCATGGTTCTGCAGTTTTCATTAATGAGAATAAAATCCTATTCCAGCTTTTCCCTTTCTGCCTCCCTACCATAACTGCCTCTCAAGGACTACTACATGAAAAGAATTGTGTTAGACTAGTTCTTTGCTTTGATACATTTTTTGCTTTTTGTGGGTTTTCTTTTAGGAGACAGCCAACTTGATGCTGTTGTAATCATATATAATGTCATCTTCTTGTCTTTATCCTTTCTTTTAATTTGCTCTTTTACTTGTACTTTCATTTTAACCAGTGTGACTGTGTATCTTCTTTTCTTAAACGACTCCCACATCTGTAACCAGACATTCCTTGTCTGCTAGCAAATGAAATTTATTATATTCTATGTTATTATTTAGTGTTTTCTGTGTCTAATACCTTCTGACTTGCTGAGAATGTATTCGTGATAGAAAATCGTGAGTCCACTGAGATGGCACTGAGCCTCTGGCATCTTTCATCTCTTAAATTTGAGTTATATTGTTTGCTCTCCTCTTCCATGTCCATCTTTGCATTAAACACATTTCAGACATATGTTGGCTTCGTTCAGAAAATCACGGAATCTTCCACATTCCAAGGGACCTCATAAGACATCTTGTCTAACTTGTGTTTCTAAAGGCTTGAGTTGCTTAGTCAAGATTTCATAATCCTTAATAATCTCAACAAAGTCTTTTTTCATCCATTTCTTTTCTTAATAGATCACTGTAGCATTCTCACTGAAAAAGCCCTGTCGTATTCAATGTGCGATTTTATCTACAAACCAGCAACATCGAGAGAACCCTACCATTTTTATAGACTTTGTGTAGGACATCATCTGCAACACAGGCAAACATCTTTAAGTGAATACCTCTGTACAGTGTAACTGACAAGTTGTCATCCAGTTTCTGCTTGAAGACTTCCAGGGAGGAGGGAACCCCCTGCCAAACCATTCCACTTGAAGCTATCTCCAATCACAAGGAAGTTTTTCCTCATATCAACTTTTTTAAAATTTTTGATTAATTTATTTTGAATCAACAATCACCTCCATAAGCTTTTGAGTTTTAAATTTTTCTCCACCTCCCTCCCCAAGATGGCACGCAATCTGATATAGGCTATACATATATATTACTATTAAACATATTTTCACATTAGTGATGTTGTAGGTAAGAATGGAACCAATAGGAGGAACCATCAGAAAGAGGAAACAAAATACAACAGAAGAAAAAAAATAGCAAATAGTATGCTTCGGTCTGCATTCAAACTCCATAGTTCTTTCTTTGGATGTGGGTAGCATTTTCCATCATGAGGCCTTTGGAGATGTTGTAGATCCTTGTATTGCTGAGAAGGATTAAGTCTATCAATATTAGTCATCACACAGCCAATCCAACCAAGATACAGAACTGGCTGGTATGTGCTTGCTATATAGTTTTGAATAGAATGCTACCTTGATGTTACATGTCACGTGTAATAATAATAAAATAATATGTAACAATCTTAATAAAATGTGACAATCATAAATTTTAGATTTGGGCAAACTAGTGTTTACCCAAAAGAATCAATCATTTGTCTGAATACTCATATTTCCAGTTGTTAATTTCTATTTTCTCTTCTTCCTACAGATAATGATGAATAAACCTGACTCAGGAATTTCTTTTGCCTTCTGCTATGGGAAATCATTGGAACTCTGCCCAGCAGAATAACAAGATTCAGTCAGAAATGTAGCAAAGACTCATTTTATAGAATAAGAATATCACTATTAAGATGGGCATGCTGATTGCATGAAGGAGCCAAGGAAACATACCATTTTAAACTTAAAATATTAGTGCTTTGCGTATTTTCTTTGTTCCTTGAGTTTAAAAGTTAGTTTCTGTTGAATCTGTGTTTGTGTGTCTATGTATGTCTATACAGAGATACATACATACTTCATGTCAAACCATCCAAAGCTTAACAGGAATGGGCCTGGGCCAGGAATGGTTTTAATGGTTTTAAAGAATATTTATCATGAAATAAGGTAGCATCAACTGTTGTAGTATGGATGAAAAACAGTGACCCATATTGTGAAAAACTTGACTGTCACATTACATTCAAGTATTACACTTTTTTTTCCCCTAGACTAAACTGCTAAAAGGCAGTTTTTGGTGTTTGTTGTTTTTTTATGAGCTAATACACTAAATTAAATAATCTTGTTAAGATCCCTCTCTGAATACTTAACATTTTTGAAGATGCAGTTTGTATCCTAATATATATTGTAACCCAACAGTATCACCCAAACCAACTTACTAGATAAAAATTGAGGCACTGTTCTAGAGATCATTAAAATTTTTGATTTGCAAAGGATAGATGGAAAATTTTATTCCTTGATGTTCAGAAAATACAACAGTTTCTTCCAGTTATGTTTTATTTGGTCTAGAACCTACAGAAGTACTTGGAAATTTGCCTGCTTTTGTAACATTGACCCAACATGTAGCTTAAAAGTAGCATCCCTCTTTGGTTTGCATCTCTTATCCACAGTTGCTATATAATGATTTACAAAGAAACAATGTTTCCAATCCCCAATTTTACTTCTGTATAAATAATTTCTTGCAATCAGCATCTCAGTGGGAAAAGATCATTTGATGGTTTCTTCTACTGCTTTTCATTACAAGAGGATCCAAGTTTCACAGAGTCAGGTAGTTTTTTTCTTTGAGATGATGGCGACACAGCACAATCTCTACCTGCAACAGGGCTAAGAATTAGATAGAAAATATCTGACATCCAGATAGAGAATGTTAACCTTTGAGCAAATGCAGCCTGACTGGCAAAAATCTCACTAGTTTAAAAATAAAAACAGTCTTCACAGCAGCACTATGTTGAAGTTATTATGTATATTATTTTTAACATTCAAAAATAAATAACTTGATTTTTGTATATTTCTTTACTTTTGTGAAGTTACTATTAAATTTTTTCTTACCTACCTGAAGAATGCCTGATGCTGTTTGTCTTCTCTTTATTGACACTATTCACAATATGCTTTTTCTAAAGAGCTAGGAACACTTTCTATGCCTCGTCTATAACATTACTGAATTGATACACATTTTCTTATTATACATACTGAAGTAATCTTTTTGGCATCGGGTAATTAGATTTTTTTTTTCTTTTTGCAAATGAGTTAGATGAGAACTTGAACTATATATTTCAATTGAACTACATATTTCGATTCTTTAAAATCCTGAAAGCTATGGATTATTTTGTGACTTCAAGTAGCTAAGTGGCTCAGTGGATGAAGTGCTGGGTCTGGAGTGAGGAAGACCTGAGTTCAAATCTCATCACCAACATTTACTAGCCATGTGACCCTGAGCAAGTCACTTAACCACCACCTACATTAGTTTCCTCAACTATAAAATAAGCATCATAATAACACCTGCCTTCCAGGTTATTGTGTGAGGATCAAATGAGAATATTTGTAAAGTACTTAGCATAATACAAAGCACATAGTAGGTGCTTAATAAATGCTTGCTTCATAGCTTCAGTTTAAAATTGCTCTTAACTAGAAATGTGTGTGCCTATAGTCCCTGCAGGAGCAGGGATACCAGTGAATTGCTTGAGTTTGGAAGAGTTCTGAGCTGCAGGAGAGAAAAAACCAATTGGGTGTCCACACCAAGTCTGGTGTCAGACTTGGTGTTGAGACCCTGGAAGCTGGGAACCACCAACCTTCCTGATGAGGGGCAAAACTCCCCAGGTCAGAAATGACAGGTCAGTGTTTTCAAGCTGATCAGTAATGAGGTTGGGCCCATGAATAACCATAGCACTTCCAGCCTGGTCAAGATATGGAGAGCTGGTCTCAAAAAATAAGATTGGCTCATGATTTTCAAATGATTATACAACTGTGTTTATAAAAGTAGGTTATTTCTTTGCATTTCACAGAATCAAGTGTACGCAACAACAACAAAAAAACAGTAAATGGAATGTCAAGTAATGTTAGCACTAGGGCCATATATCATTTAGTTCAAACTCCTCTTTTTCTAGAAAAGGAAATAGATCTGGGGCAGCTAGGTGGTGCACTGGATAAAGCACCAGCCCTGGAGTCAGGAGGACCTGAGTTCAAAGCCGGCCTCAAGACACATAACACTCACTAGCTGTGTGACTGTGGATAAGTCACTTAATCCCAACTGCCTTACCAAAAAAAGAAGAAATGATGAGGAAATAGATCCAAGGTCACACTACAAAAGGTCCTATCCTAGGACTCTTTCAACCACACTATATTGTTGGTATTAAAAGATTTTTTTTTTAAATTTAGCCTTTTGAATAAATGTATAGTATGGATATAATAAAAATTCCTCTTTGACAAAAAGTAACGAAACCTTACTGGGGATAAAGACTGGGCTTATGAATTCCTTGATACAGGGAACTCTCAGGTGAGTATACTCCTGTTACCAGTGCCTTCTCTGCAACCTAAAGTCTTAGTGTCTAAGATCACTGAGAGGTTATGTTGTCATATAGCCAAGTATGTGTCAGAGACAGGACTGAAATCCAGGTCTTCCTAGCTTTGAGACCAACTCTATCAACTATGCCATGCTGCCACTTAAAACCTTCACTAACAGGCTGATGGGAGGAAGGAACGATTTCTATTGGTGAGATGTCTAAATTAACATGCACCCTCCCCCTCTAAATTATATGTTCATAAATTCATATACTTACAACTAGAAGGGACCTCAAATCATCAAAGTCTAATCATTTCATTTGACAGATCAGGAAACTGAGGCTCAGAAAGGTTGAATTTGATTGAGTGATTTTAAGTATATAACATTTGATTGATTTGAATTTATAGTTTATTTACTATATCTGACTTAGTCCTGTTACTGATTCTAGAGTTAGGAAAAAACTGGCCTAAAATGTTGCCTCTGATATTTTAACCCAGGCTATTCTCCAAGATTTAAAGTAACAGAATTGCTGTTCTGCTTAAATAAATGTAGTTCTCTATGTGGACAGAATTAACAGGGCAAGAGACACCTTCCCCAAAAAGTTAATGTAAATGGCTAGTTCTAAAATGTTTGAAGATAATTTATGTATGTATTTTAAACAGCTTCTACAATGTTGTTTTGAAAAGAGAAAGTTATAACTCAGTCCCAATCCAAATTCATGGGTTTTACATGGTAGATGCTCAATAAATTTTCACACTGATGAGTATATACATCACTACCTTGTTGAATGAACTCACCCTCCTGTTTTGCTGAACTCACATTCCTTCTTCTGAAAATTAGAACATTTGCCTGTCTCTAGTTTTATAGCACCTCTTCTGTTCCAAGCTTTCTTTAAAAGAAACCAAGAGTCGTTTGTCTATCACATCTTTGCATCATATAACCATATTATATTATTACACAACCTCTCATTTAAAAAAAAGTACAATGTGACCTTGAAGAACAAAATTCTGTGCAACTAGTTCATCTAACAAAATTTAGTCAAAACTTCCTTTGAAAAAGCCTTTGGTCAACTCAAAAAGTAAATGCTACTAATCAAGTGTAATTATTACTTAAGAAATATAGTTCCAAGTTCTAGGCAGCAAATGGGAAACTGAAATATGAGTGGTTTGAGTCTGTCTCAATTTACCACATGGAGACAGGATCATGATGCAGAGGAAAGATTGTTAGGTTTAGGATTCAGAGGATCTCAATTTAAATCCAATTTGAATAATTTAGGGTTAAGATTATATCCACATGTATACATACACACACACACACACACACACGTGTGTGTGTGTGTGTGTGTCCAATGGCAGCCATCTTGGGGGGGAGAGAAAAAAAGGAAAAAAAGTATGTGATTATTGTAGATTTAAAAGGAATAGTAAGTTGTACATAAATTTGCAGTCTCAGGTGGAATAATCTTTTTTTAATTACACTATTATAGCAATTCTTGTTTTATTCCATAAGTTAAAAATAAAATAAAAAATTTTTAAATAAAATAAATTCAACCTCTGTCACTACTTATGGGACCTTGGGCAATCAAGGCCCAGTTTCCTCATCTGTAAAATGTAAGGGTTAGGCTAGACAGCCTAGTCTCATCCTAAAGTCCCTTTTAGCCATATAGCTATAATCCTCACAGAATTTACTATTGATATAAGAGCTTTATGAATTATACTCAAAGTGCATCTGTGTCAATGTGGACATTCCCTCCAGCAATATAGCTCACTAACCTAGTCATACCTGCCCATCCTATGCTACTCTTATTCATGTCCTCTCTTAAGTAACCCGACATTCTGGGAACCTTCCATTTTTTTTTTCTAACAATACAAAGATATCCATGGAGCACATGAGCTGTCCATTGGTAACCCCTCTCTCTTACCATGTAGCCAACCCATCATCTTTTAATCATAACATTTCTTTAATGACTTCTTTACTCTGGATCAAAAGCTATGTATAAATGAAAGCTATGATTATTTTTACATAGAGCTGTAAGCTATATAGCATAGATGCAATCCATATGAGAATCCTCTAAAATAGGGTTCTTATCCTAGAATTTGTACACCTTTTTCTTTGACATTTTGACAATTGTATTTCTATATTATTGGTTTCCTTTGTAATCCTAAGTATTTTTATTGTATGCAGTCAAAAACATTATTCTGAGAAGGGGTCCACAGGCTTCACCAGGCTCCAAAAGGGGTTCGTGACATATACCCAAAGTTAAGAAGCCCTACTCTAGAGAAAAGAAATGGGTAAGAAAGTTAGATTGGGGAAAAACAAATTGCAAGCGTGAAAGTATTGTATTTACTTAAGTAATTTTCCCCCATTAAGTACTTCCCTCCTACCACCACTCCTGCCACAAATTTAAAGGAGAAACTCAAGAAAAGTTTTTTTTATCTATAATAAGAGTTTTCCTCAACTCTTACCCCCCTCCCTGAAATAATTTTGTAGTTTTCAAAGACTTTCCTAAAAGGAATTCACTTCTTACTTGCCAAAACTGATTTAAGAGTCGAGCATACTGCTTTTTTGGCTCAGAGATGGGAAGGAAAAAGCAAGGCAGCCGAGAATCCTTAACTGTCATCAAGTAGCCTCATTTCATCTCTTGGTCTTTAAGGCTTTCTCCAACTTCCAAAGAACTAGGGTCACAGGATTACCGGACTAAAACAGTAAAGTGAACTACATAACCAGGAGGTGACTTGAACAGTGACTCTTTGGGCAGTTGTTTGAATAAGGAGGCAGAATAACAACAGTAATATTTATATAATGCTTTAAGGGTTTACAAATTGGTTTACACATATTATCTCATTTAATCTTCACATCAATCCTGAGAGACAGGCTCTATCATTATTCTCATCTTACAGATGAAGAAACAAAGGTCGAATGGTTAAGTAACTTTTCTACACAACTAGTTACACAACTAGTAAGTGTTTGAGGCTGGATTTGAATCCAGGTCTTCCTGAGGAGTAGACCTATATGGTAAAAAATATTTATAGTAGCAATTTTTGTTGTTTAGAGGCATAGCCTTCTCAATGAATCACTAACTTATACAGTCAACATTTCTTCAAGGGGTTTTGGGGACTTATAATGAGTAACAATATGGGAGAAGGGAGGAAGAAATTGATCAACTCATTAAAGTCAAGGAGGCAGTCCCCTTAGTAAGTAAATAGCAAAGGGGAAAAGTAAACAATAAATTGTCCATTTAAGACTCTGAAGTCCCATCTCATACAGCTGTGGGGGACATCATCTGATGAAGTTTTCTGGTCCGAGTGCTGTTCAAGCAGTCTCTAGCACAGCATCCTGTCAAGACTCGTTATAGAGAGAGATCCTCTTTCTTTGTTGAAATCTACTACAAAATTGATCTTTACACAATTTTAAATTACCTTGCCAATAACCAGGTCAAATAATGAAAGTTAACTCAAACCTTATGTCTCTATTATTATAAAATCAAAATTGGAACCATAGTCAATTGTCATGTTTAAGAAACTAAAAAAAAAGAGCCCCCACTGGCAGGAGGAGAGGCGGGAGGCCCCGGAGGCCGCAGGGGCCGCAGAGGCGGTGGAGAGGCCCAGCCCAGGCTGGCGCTGACGCCGCGGGGCCCTAGGCCTGGGGAGGGCTGGTGCACGTGGCAGCCCGCTGGGCCGTGTCTCGGCCGCCCGCCTGCCCTCCTGCCTTCCGCGGGAAGATTCCAGCGTCCTCGCCTAACCGAGAAGGGAAGGAGGGTCATGGCCGCCGGGGAGCGGTGCTGCGTCCTTGCGGCTAATGAAAGAAAACGTTGTCCTCGGGTCCCCCCCAGATACGAGAGCAGCCGCAAGTGGCTGGAGGCAGACACCTCCCCGGAGACCAGGTTTCCGTCGCAACTTTAAAGGGACACTTTCACAATGTCCGGAGCCCTAGATGTCCTGCAGATGAAGGAGGAGGATGTCCTCAAATTCCTTGCTGCAGGAACCCATTTGGGTGGCACCAATTTGGACTTCCAGAAGGAACAGTATATCTACAAAAGAAAGAGTGACGGTATCTACAGCATCAATTTGAAGAGAACTTGGGAAAAGCTTCTGCTGGTGGCTCGTGCCATTGTTGCCATTGAAAATCCAGCTGAAAATCCAGCTGATTGGGGCAGCTAGGTGGCATAATGGATAGAGCACTGGCCCTGAAGTCAGGAGGACCTAAGTTGAAATCTGCCCTCAGACAAATCACTTGACACTTACTAGCTGTATGACCCTGGGCAAGTCACTTAACCACAATTGCCTAAAAATTAAAAAAAAAAAAGAAAGAAAGAAAGAAAGAAAGAAAGAAAGAAAGAAAGAAAGAAAGAAAGAAAGAAAGAAAGAAAGAAAGAAAGAAAGAAAGAAAGAAAATCCAGCTGATGTTAGTGTCATCTCATCCAGGAACACTGGCCAGTGAACTGTTCTGAAATTTGCTGCAGCCACTGGCACCACACCTATTGCTGGATGTTTCACCCCGGGCACCTTCACTAACCAGATCCAGTCAGCTTTTAGGGAACCTCTCCTCTTGGTGGTCACTGATCCTCAGGCAGATCACTAGCCTCTTACTGAAGCATCATATGTTAACCTTCCAACCATTGCATTGTGCAACACAGACTCCCCACTTCGCCATGTGAACATTGCCATTCCATGAAACAACAAGGGAGCTCACTCAGTGGGTCTGATGCGGTGGATGCTGGCCCGTGAAGTCCTGCATATGCGTGGTACCATCTCCCATGAACACCCATGGGAGGTCATGCCTGATCTTTACTTCTACAGGGATCCAGAGGAGATTGAAAAGGAAGAGCAGGCAACAGCTGAGAAGGCAGTGACAAAGGAGAAGTTTCAGGGTGAATGGACTGCACCTGTTCCAGAATTCACTGCTACTCAACCAGAGGTGGCTGATTGGTCTGAGGGAGTACAGGTGCCATCTGTGCCCATTCAGCAGTTCCCTACCGAAGATTGGAGTGCTCAGCTGGCTACTGAGGACTGGTCTGCAGCTCCTACTGCTCAGGCCACCAAGTGGGTAGGAACTACTACAGAGTGGTCTTAAGTTTTACCCCACGTGCTCTAATAGTGTTGGAAAAAATGCTGATGGAAAATAAACATTGGTTTCTTACAAAAAAAAAGAAAAGAAACTGAAAAAAAAACAACAGAAAAATTAGAACCCAGTTTTTATACTTCACATTCACTGAAAATTAGAACTCAGATATTGAAAATTAGAACCCAGTTTAAATTTTTTATACTTCATATTCATTCCCCCCATCAGGAGGATGAGATTCTACTAAGGAATTAATAATAGAACACTTTTTATAAAAAGATGAACTCCAATATATACATAATACATTGAGCGATCAATTTTAAAACAGTACACCTCAAGTAATAAATAATTCCAACTTCTGGTCATGTTTAAATAAATAACCCCTAATTAAAGTGGATGTTTCTTTTAAGGCATTTACAAGATAGACCATAAGCCATTCTTCTTTTAACATTAACTAATTGTAACAAAATGAGACAGGTATGATATTAACTAAGTGACAGAATAATATCCTGGTTTCACAAGCCCTTGACCTAATTATCCCCATACTATTATGAGGAATTAAAGGACCCTAATTTATACAGGAATATATACTAGTAACAGATGTCAAGGCTAAATACTTAATTCTAAAATTCTAGGCCAAATAGCTCAATCTCATACTTGCATCTTACCATAATAATCTCAGGTGTTCCAGCATCAACCTATTATTTAATAGATTTAATATTGTGCTTACAAAACTTTTTGATTATAGAAAATTGCCATCAAAGAATAGGGACATAACTATAGTAAGAGAACAATGTTCCCTAACTTCATGTCAATTCCAGGCAGAAGTTACATAGATGGCCAACTGCATTGAGCCAGGCTTAAGTCTGCCAGGTGGAATACTCATATTGGGGAAATTGAGTCAGGAGAATTCTACCACAGCTCATGTGGAAGACGTTCTCCTGACTTTTCCCATGAGAACACCCTCTCCAATTCAGAGTATAGAACCTGACAGAGTTGCTGGCATCGTGGATCAGTGGCTCAATAGCATTCCTTGATAACCATACCTGGAGTCAGACTCAGAATAATAGTCAGTTAACAGTCCCATAAGGTGTTAAATAGCAAGTTCCAATAATCAAAGCCTTAAGTAGTGAGTATACATTCCTACACATGTACTAGTTCCTGATTAAATAACAGCATGAGTAAAATCAAATTTCCATTAAGATCATAAGTTACTACTCTAATAGATTTGCATATCTGTTTTTAAAGCTTATTTATCCTTCTCTTACCATACTTAATCTGGAAGAAGGAGACACTTCGGAAATTGAATCTTATACATATGATAAGTTCAAACACTAATTTTAACCTTTGCTTGGCCATGGAATGAATTCAGATCAATACAGTGAGATCCTTCCATAAACTTGGAAGTTTATGATTTCCTAAATTACAGTACTTCAAAATGGTCAAATAGAATGACCTAACAGCTTTCTAACCCATTCATTTTTTTTCTTTTCCTCTGACAGTACAATTCTTAATCTAACAACATCTAGATTATAAGAGAAAATGCTTTTCTAACATAGGTGATACAGTTTTTACCAAATTACACAATATAAGGAAATTTAGAAATATAATACCATAAATAATTATCATGTACTTAAACTTGAAACAAAGCCAATTAATTACCAATTAGGTGACTTTAATTTAAACAATTACATTTAAACAATTAACATTCAGATAGCATTTGTCCTATACCAAGCAGTGTACCAAACACTTTATGATCACATGATCATCACAACATCCCTGGGAAGTGGGTTCCACTATTATCTCCTTACAAAACAGTAAGCTGAGGTAAATAGAACTTTTGCAGGGCCATACAGTTAATAAATTTAATGCCAAATATCTTTTTGTGCTTAATCAAAGAACACTCTCAAATGTTGTTCTTATTTCTTCAGGACAGATTTTTTACTTAAATCAAATCTGGATTTATAATCACTAATGATAAACATTTTAATTTTTTTTAAAGTCCAATGCTCTTGGCCCTTTGGAAGAAAAATATTATCCATAAATTCACATATTCCCTTAAAAAGACAATTTCTAGCTCTGAATAACTATTTTTCTTTATTTTTTTTTAAGACAGCTGAATTCCCGTCTCCTTTTTGAGGCTTATCAGATAAAAATCTACCCTAAGCATTTCATCCTCCTGGGAGTTTCAGACTGATGCATGTAAGTTTTACAGTTTGAAATCACCTGTAATCATCAAGTTAGCTTAAAATGTGCTAGGCCAATATTCTAACTGCTTCTTTTGGCCCAGGCAAAAAAGTGACCTAAGGAATTTGACTTAATGATGACAGGGTGTGGCTAGTTTCCCAGGCATAAACTTCTATAGTTTCCAGTGTTAACAATAATTAATTGAATAGTATAGAGAAATATCTCAAGATTTCATGTAATAATTAAAAATCACAATAACCAATATCTTTACCAGAATCAATATTTATGTAATGTTAGATTTAATAAGGCCTTCCTACAGGTTTATCCTGAAAGGTGGGTGGACGTAATTCCTCCTAACCCTCTATAATTTTATTGGTTTTCAAATCAAGCTACAAAATGTTCATTTTCAATCCTTCGACTTAAAACAAAATCAAACTTCCTCACACCCTCTCAACAGGCTTAAACCAACTATCACAAAGGCCGCAGAACAACCATCCAAGGATGGAGTGGAGGGGAAGGGATGGTGGGGGGCAGAGGGGTGGCTTAGAGCACATGGACTTACTGCTGACCACCCCCATCTGTCTTCAAACTGTTTTTTCTCTACCCTTCATATTTTCACTTAAGCCTTTATTTCTCTTTCCTAATCTTTCAGACCCATTACTCAGACTACCTCCACTTTCCTTTACATTCCAAATTAAAAATTATACTTACCCCAATTTGTCCTGCTTGTCTTCACCTTTTAGAATCTGGAGGGAGTTAATGCCTAACAATTTACAAATCAAGAGAGCTGTATTTCTCCCACACTCTTGACAAACAGCTTTTATAATGTTAATATACATTCTAAACAAATCACTGAAATCCTAAGGTGATTGTTTAAAAGACAGAAAAACCCTTATTTTTGATGTTTTAAACACATTGCCTTGTTATCAGATATATTGGTGGGAGGGAGTGCAAAGACAGTTCTCTGATTTAAATTAAACATAAAGCATAAACTTTAGCTTTGGGATCTGATTAAACCTGAATCCATACCCTCAGCTTTTCCTTCTCTAAACCCTTGCCTGGTTTAGATTCTTATTAGTCTAGGGAGCAGCTAGGTGGCACAGTAGATAGAGCACTGGCCCTGAAGTCAGGAGGACCTGAGTTCAAATCCAGCCTCTAGACCAAATACTTGATACTTACTAGCTGTGTGACCCTGGGCAAGTCACTTAACCCCAACTGCCTAAAAAGGAAAAAAAAAAGATTCTTATTAGTCTAAAAGTTGCTTGCTAACTGATTTCACCTTCCACTAACTTCTGGGAGAATCTCATCCTGCTTTTTGATTCCATTACTCATTATCTAACTTTATTCTGGTATCCCAACTTGACCAGTGTTGGGATTCCCTCTAAAAAAGAGTCTTAATCTCCCACTGAAAGCCTAAGGTGGGAGTTCTTTCCTAATGTTCTCTCTAATTACAGACCTTAGAAGTTCCTTAGAAGTTTTTCTGGCTGCATTTTAAATCTTTCACTACAAACATGAAACATGACAGTCAGAGAGACACAGAGACATGGAATGACAAGACAGAGTGCACACAGATCTAATTTACTTGTTGGCTTTTTAGGCTTAGTTTGTTTTTAAGATAAACCAATTTAGAATTAGAATTAGACTGGTCAAAATTCAGAGTTACCCTTTAATGCCAATTTACTCTGATTGACCCATAGCCAAATTTAGGATCCTTTCCTTCCAGGAGATCTGTCTACATCTCTGCCCCCAGAGACACTTGGAGAAAAACTGACTGCAACCTAATATGTGGAGTCCAATAGATAAGGAGCAGAGATTTTAAGGATAAGACTTACCCACCCTTTAAGGATGGGACTTCAGGAGGAAAGTCCTGTGGATGCTCAGTACCAGCACTTTTGGGGTGAAAAGTATCCCCCAAAATCTCAGTCTAAATCCAAGTCACTGGAACCATTTAATGTTGAACCCTAATAAATTGCAAAGTCTGTTCTAAGAAAGAGACAAATGAAATTAGGGTGCATGTGTCCACAGTTTAATTTCTCTCAAGCTGGCTTGACATGAATTGCATAGGAGTTCAAGTCCAAAACTGTACTCCACTAAGGTGGCCAGTTCAGAACTGGCTCAATTTGGGATTTGGGCATACAGGGTTACATACTTTTTTAACAGGGGCTCAGATCAACCCACCACCATTCCACACCACTCCCAGCCTTGGTCTATCTAGACAGGAAAATCTGTCTCCACCCAAGTCTGAATAGGATAAAATCAATTCAGGTTTAGGTCTGGTTTGACCAGGATAAGAAGATTCAATATAATCTCATTATCAGTAATGTCCTTCTGAAGAACTTTGAAGCAGAAGGCTGGAGGGTGGAGCTCTGAGTCTAGAAATCATTTTTCACAATAGGTAGATAAGATAAGATAGATAAAGTAAATAGATACACACATAAACATGTGCCTATATATGTGCATATACATAGAGACAGAAAGAGATGGACCAGGAGGTATTTAGAATCATGATAGAAACGTAATTTAGAGATGAAAGGGACCCTAGTTGTTATCTAATCCAACCCTTTCATTTTACAGATGACAACATTGGAGCCCAGAAAGAGAGGTTAAGTGATTTGTCCAGAGTATCTAGTAAGTGACAGTACATACCATGCACTATTCCATCCTAATTTACTACTTTTTTTCACTCTGACATCTTTAAGAACTGGTTTTCATTGAAGCAAGGGAGAAACACTAAGATAAAGTAGAGTTGTGGGGTCAAGTCAACAAGCTGGTAATACAAATAGAAGCAAAAAGAATGATAGTCCCTGCCCTCATGAAGCTTATATTCTAATGGGGGGAAGGTAATGCATAAAGATAAAGGCAAATAATAAGGGTAATCCTTGATATTTATGTAGAATTTGAAAGTATGCAAAGTAAACATATCTCATTCTGTCTTTACAACAGCTCTTTGAAGTAGTCATTCCATGTGTTATTTTCTCCAATTTTACAGATGAAACAGGTACTCAAACTGACCACCTTCTCTAAGAGTAAAAAATAAAAGAAAATGAAAACATATTCAGAGTGGATTGGTACAAATCAAGCATATTTTTGGCAGTATATTGTGGCAATTCCTCAATAATTCACGTCCTACTAGCACTTTTGATACAGAGTTCTAACTAAAACAGTGTGCAACCCAAAACTTTTTGCTTTCTTTCCCTATTATTATTCTAAACTTAGAAACAGGTATTTTTCATCTCATCTGAGAATGAGCTGCGCTAGCAGAAAAGATTGGAGCTATTTAAAATCCATGTTATGCAATTGAGCATATCTTTCTAAAAATGCATTTTATTGTCTTTTGATATTTTGATTCCTATTATCATAACGTCAGAATCATTTCTTCCAAGTAAAAACAAAAACAATTTTTTTTAAAACCTCCTACAGATAACTCCTCCTTTATAACACGGAATAACCATTAAGCAAAAACATTCGCTATGGTGCCCCATCTGCCAATGTAGCCACCATCTTGCCCAGCCAGTCTCCCATATCAGGTCAAACGCTGACCACATTCGTTATCAGATATGGTTACTGTATGGGTGTATGCTTAATGCCTTTTCACCTTTCGTAAAGTCATCTATTTTGATTTCATCAAATGAACTGTGATTACTATACTATTGAGACACCCCAACATGAAGTTTTAGAAATGTTAAATACCTTTCATAAATAAGGCTATAGACAAATACAGACATATTTGAAGGTAAATAGTATATTTTAAACTTAATGTAGCAATAAAAATAAACTAAAGGCATAGTGTTCTTGCTGAACATGTCTTTTGGTCAATTATAAATCTGGTATTCTTCACTTTTAGCAAACATGATATGTGAAAACCTAAAACTAAACTTTTTTGTTTGTCTTTCATTTGTGTGTGATTTCATCAATATAGGGAAACTCCCTCCACTAATACAGATCAGAAACTGTTCCATAACTTAGAGAATTGTGATGCTGAGAGTTTGTGCCTTGCCCAGGGTCACAGAGCCCATATATGTCAAAGTCAGGTCTTGCATCAAGCTCTTCTAGACTCAGAACTTCTGGCCCTTAATATAATTCCTTTTTTTTTTTAAAGTTTTAAAAAGTTTTTAACTTATTTTTTAAATGGTTAAACATTTATTATTTTTTTCCTCCCAACTTTAAAAAAGAAAAAAAATCAAAAATCCTTGTAACAATACGCATAGCCAAACCAAGTCAAAATAAAAGAGATCCTGTATTGGTAATGTCCAAACATGTGTGCTTCATTCTGCATATTGCTTCATCACCTTTGTCAGTAGCATTCTGGAATCATGGTTGATCACTTGGTTAATTAGAGTTCCCCTTACTTTAATTCAAATCAGCCTGCAAGGTATTTATGCCTAGATTTATTTCACTGAAGTTCTCCATGGTTACTTCACTGTGGTGTAGAGGCGACTAGATTCTTGACGACTATACAAGTGAAACCAAGTGAAGGCTCTGGTTTGTTATTGTTCAGTCATTGTTCAGTCGTGTCTGCACTCTATACACTGGCCACCCAGCTGCCTTTCTGTTCATTAGGATTGTTTGGCTGCTGTCCTTTGTTCTGGAAGGAGACCAAAATGACATCACTATATTAGAATCAAGTTAAAGTGTGTCCAATCAAACCAATTTGAGCTCAGAATGCTCTACCATAGGTCAGGCACAAATAATCCATGTGAACATTTAAGGTGGATTCTTTAAATTTGTGCATCTTGCATTTCTTTTGAGCTACTTCAATTCTGCTTTGCTCATAGAACACAGCACCTTCTTCAATGAGGGCATGCTGTGAACTCTAAAATTCTTAAGAGAGACCTTGAGAGTGTCCTTGTATCACTTCTTTTGACCACTATGTCAACATGTGCTTGCCTTGTGTGAGTTCAGATATTCCAACAGTGGATAATGATATCTATTATCACTTGTAATCCCTCAGTGAAGAAACCTGATTTAATTCTTTTGAAGGAATGTCTTTTGTCAGGGAGTATGAGTATTTGTTGGGAAGTGTCTGTTGTGTCAAATGATGTATCAATAAAAAGAACAAAAGCCTATAAGCCTTATTGACAGAACAAAGTCTTGATGAAAATAATTAGTAAGAAGATAACTGAGAAAAGGTTGAATTGAGTCAGCTTCCTTCCTCTTGTGACAGGGAAGAGCTACAAAAGACCCTATCTATTGTCTAAGTGGGGCTTCCCTCTACTATGTTCAGTAGGGCAGAAAAATGAGTCTTGAATTCCATTCTACCTCTGCTTTATTTTATCGTACTAAGACAAAATATCCTCCATTCAGTGTGATACAATGAGATAGACATTCAATGAGCAATTGTTGATGAGGAAAGAAATAAAAATATATCTCCTCATTCTGTCATTGTTACCTTACTGGTATGTCAAATGATTTGAGGTTTGCATCTCCTTTTGTATATCCATGATGATGATGACGATGCATCTGTGGGTGTTCCTGGTCAAAGAAACAGGAAGATCCAATGAACCTTCCAATGAACCTTCAGGGATGTCAGTTTAAAAAAAAAATTACTCAATATAGAGTTTATTTTAATTAACACATAATTTATTTTAATTAAGGGTAGAGTCTGCAGCTAGGTGGAACGGTGGATAGTGTGCTGGGCCTGGTGTCAGAAAGACTGATCTTTCTGAGTTCAAATCTGGTCTCAGACACTTACTAGCTGTGTTACTTAACCCTGTTTGCCTCAGTTTCCTCATCTGTAAAATGAGCTGGAGAAGGAAATGGCAAACCACTCCAGTATCTTTGCCAAGAATATCCCAAATGGGTTCATGAAGAGTCAGACACAACTGAAAAACAACTGAACAACAGGGATAGGATCATTGTCCAAAGGACACACAGTTGACCTGATGTACTGTATATATGGCTCTTATGTGAAGTGAACTAGAGGGAGCAGTATATTCTATTCGTAATTTAAATGGCACATCATATTCAGCATCTTAGTATAGCAGTGTTAATTCATATTCAGTATGTTCAAACCACCATGTTGGGCTGTGTCTCTGTATATATGATCATGAATATCTTATTCTAGTGTTCTATATAGGTATGTACCTGTGGTTATTAATTTTTCTCTTCTAATTCTTGGCTTCTTAGCCTCTTATTTCTTTGTTTTAAAAGCACACAAGATTTTTTTAAAATCCCCCTTTGACTTACTTAAAAAAAATAACTCAAGAAGCCAAAACCTGAATAAAGAGCTGTTTACTGAAGGACAATCAAGCTTTCTATGGGAATATTACTTCTAGTTGTGGAGCAGAAACTATTAGGAATCCTGGGTATCTAATTGCACCATTAACTCTTTATGGTGCATATCAAGAACCAAGATCCTTGGAACATAAACTGGTCCTAGTCAACTGCCAATGAAAAAAGCAATTACTAGGTGCTTTAGCGGGGTTGGGGGAGACCTAGGGGGAAGCAGCAGATCCTATTGACTCAATACAAAAAGTAAATGCAAAAGACAGTTTCTCAAAATTGAGCATAATGCTATGAATCAGGAGCTTGAAATGTGCACTTAGAGGTCTAAAACTACTCAGTTGTAATTGCTTAATTATAGTTAAATGAGGGTTCCCAATAATCACGGGGAAGAAATCCAGGCAAAATGAAATTGCTTTTATCACAATTACAGTAATTTTGTAAACTATTCAAAATGTACCATTTCATAGAATTAACAGATTAAAACATTAACTTTGTGCACTGATTCATGACTACAGGAAGCAGACAATGCTTATTATTGTGGGCAATGCTTAGCCTCCATGATAATTTTTCCTTTTTGTTTATTCCCTGAGAGATGGGGAGCCTAATCTTCCCTGTGTCTATGGAAACACTAAGGTTAGAGCGAATGCCCCAGGCTGATTTCCTAAGAGCTTCATGCCAGGCTTATTTCATGCTTGGTCCTGGAAGTGCCAGGGTTCAAGCATGACATTTCTTCCACAAAGCAGAATTCTCTTACTTTCATTTTTCCTCCTCAAGATTAGAAAAGAGCTGCCATTTACCAAATGATTCTGAACAATCACAAGCTCCTAACCAAATTAATGTCATTTGATGTTTAATCATTGACATTTCTGACCAAAGTGACTGTCCCTGAAAGCTGCAGCTTTAGGTCAAAATATAATTATTTATTGCCAACTTCAAATGTATTCAAGGAAAAGAACATCATGTTCCACAACAGTGGCTTGGGAACCAAAGTTAATCTAGTGTCACTATCTATGGTGAAGTAGGGGACTTTTATCTCAGCTGGCCAATTTGTCACCTGGGGCTGCATGACTGAGCATGCTTCCTACTTTAAGACACATGTCAACATGAACTGTCTGCAGGGGATCTACCCAGAGCTGTAAAAGAATAGGTTCCTACCCTCTTTGTGGCATATTTCCATAGAGTAATAAGAATTAAAGCAACAGGGATCTTCGCATTAGGAATCAATTACAACTCTGCCTGGGAAATGGTGTGTGTGTGTGTGTGTGTGTGCATGTGTGTGTGCTAATAAATGCTTCTGGATTTGACTCGACTTGGAGGGCTTCCAGGAGGATGATGGAGCAATTACCATGCCGGGGAACCATCATGCTTCCACCAAGAAAAATGGCGGAAACCCTACCAACAAAAAGAGAAGCAGGAAAGAGAGGTGGAGAAGAAGGAAATAAAAACAAAACAACAGGCAAAAAACCCCCAAAAAACCCCAACCCCAACTAACCACAGGGACCTAGCTCCTGGTGAAGCTACCAGAGGCATCCAAGCAGCTGACCTCCCACATTCCTTGCTGCTGGCCTACTCATCAAACAGTCCCATCACTATCAACTGCAACAACAATACTTTTCAGAGTCTGTATAGAGAATAATGATAAAAATAATAATAATAGTTAGGATTTCTATAGCTCTTTAAGGTTTGCAAAGCAATTTACATTTGATCCTCACAACTACCCTGTGAGCTAGGTGTTATTATTATCACCATTTTACAGATGAGGAAACTGAGGCTGAAAGAGGTTAAGTGACTTGCTGAGGGTCACACATCTGCGGCAGAATTTGAACTCAAGCCGTCATCACTCCAAGTCCAATGTCCCATCCTCTGTGTCACCAGCTGCTTAAGAAGAGAAGAGGAAAATAAGCCCAGAGATCTAGCTAAATACTAAAACTAAATACTAAAAGTCCATCTGGTGCCAAGATGGAGGATGAACCCTGAACTCTCCAATTCTCAATCCCACATCATATTCTTCCAAGGTCTTTCTCCCAGAAACCCCTACAAAAAAGTTCCAAAAGACCCAGTTTCCACATTGGTAGCTGGTGGAAATTCTGGGGAAATGTTTTGCATCTCAGTGGCCATACCAATGTAGAGCTAATGAAGGAAATGGCTCCATCAGTAAGGTCACCCTCATCAGAATATAGGGACTTACTTGCCTTAGTCTTGCGCTAAAAACTGATAGCACAAAGTCTGGTGCTCATCTGTGAAATTTCCCCAATATATCAATCTTTCTGGCTATTTCTTACAGAAAATTGAAAGATACTTTGGTAAATCACTGGTTATCATGCTTCAAGAGAATATGGTTTGAGTTTTCCTACACTTGATTTTTGATCATTCTGTAGCTTCATGTAAGACAGATGTTTAGAATAGTCCATATGATTCCCTGTCCATTTCACAACTTAAATCATTTTAAAAACATTCTTAGAAAAAAAAAACATTCTTGGAACAAAGATTTTGG
Organism: Vombatus ursinus; assembly: GCF_900497805.2. NCBI lineage: Eukaryota > Metazoa > Chordata > Mammalia > Diprotodontia > Vombatidae > Vombatus > Vombatus ursinus. The sequence goes on from NW_020954599.1 coordinate 50,790,413, forward strand.
AAAGAAGGTTTGAGCATATGTTCTGTGGTGGTCATGCTCTTGCAATGACAATTGTGTCCAAAATTAGAAAGCAGAACTCCAAAGATGGATTCTTTTTTTTTTTGGTGAGGCAATTGGGGTGAAGTGACTTGTCCAGAGCCCCACGGCTAGTTGAGTGGTACGTGTCTGAGGCCAGATTTGAACTCAGGTTCTCCTGAGCTCAGCACCAGGGCTGGTGCTCTATCCACTGGGCCTCACCCTTCTGTGATGGATTTTCATTGAAGAACACTCTTCCCATTATATAACCATAGAGAATGTATTGACCAGCACAATTTGTCAACATTTTTACAACATCTAGTTTTCCTATTGTTGTGGCAAAGTAACCATGGAAATGGGTAGTAAGAGGTATAAAAAAGTAGTAAAGGTATCTTTTTTTAAAATGAAAATTAAAGTTCAGAAAAAATTAAGAATTTCATGTTAACTCTACTATATCCCTAGGGACAGCTTGTTTTTCGTGAGCGTTCAACAAATAATGAAATTGGACTGTCCCACACAACTCTTGAAAACTTCTTGGTGCCTCAAGTTCAGTGTAGGGCATTTTTGTTCATCATAATTATATAAATATACAGACAACCACAATCTAATTCATTCACTCACTACCAACAGACCAGGAATACAATTCAAATAGTGAAGCTTCTAATTAAAACAGAATAACAAAGTAAATAACCATCTACTGAGCTGCGCACTCAGAGAAGGAATATTCCACAAACAACCTATTCTCATCCCTTTGAATCTTGGCTGGAATGCTTCTAATGGTTCCCCCTGGCAACTGGCTGTGCCTCCCTGATGACTGACATAGCTGCCACTCCTCCCTGAAAGGGAGGTAGTCATTATCCCCATTTCACAGTTGAGGAAACTGAGGCAAAAAAAGTTAAGAAATTTGCCCAAGGTCACACAGCTAGTTGGTATGTGAGGCTAAATTTGAATGCGGGTCTTTCTGACTCCAGGCCTAGATCTCTATCTATTGCATCACCTAGGTGCCAAGTATGTGAGTTTAACTTTAACAATAGTAGTTTTTCAGTGAACTAAAACAACTGATTTTTTTGCTGAAATGACTGGCATTTTAAACATTTTCTTTGTGTATTTCTAGGGGAAGGAAATTGCAGAATCTGGTTTATATTATGTCTGACATGCACTGAAATAGTTACCATGAGGCATGTTTTTTCTGTAGCACCTTTCCAGCAGGCTAATTACTATTTACTCTGTGCCCATATGACATTAATAAGTAAAAATTTTGCATTTGGAAAACTATTGAAACAAAGAGAATGTCAAAGTTGGACCCCAAGATTAATTTAAACCTTTTTCAAACTATTTTGTTTATTTTCTTCTACTCAACAAATACTTAAGCATCTACTGTGTGCCGAACACTGCTCATTTCTGAGGAAAATGTGAAGTTTTTAGGTTGTTGTTTTGCAATTTTATTGATCCTTTTACATTTTTACACCAGTTACTTCTTGATATAATTCACCCCCTTGAATCCTCACTTATGACTAAGTTAAACAGTCCACCAAAACTGATTGAAACAATATTCTTTCTTCCTCTTTTTCTTTATTTCTGTTTCTTTATTCCTTCTTTCTTTTCTCTTTTCTCCTTCCTTTTCCCTTCTTTCCTTCCTGTTCATATTAAAACCAAGGACACAATGTTCAGTTAGGTGAGCAAAGGGTAAAATTTCCTTCTTCAAACTACTTTAAAAGGAACAAATTTGACTCAAGGGGAGCCTTCAAATACAAGACAAGAAGAGAAATTATTTTCCTTGGATTTGTATTTATATATATTGTAGTCACACGTGAATATTCCCTAATCATAAATGGGTCAGTATAGAAGCCAAAAAGGTAGTGAAGGATAGGAACAACACATGATGAACAACTTGTCCTGCTTTTGGTTCACACATATATTCTATTATGTGATATTCCCAAGTATCTACAATGCAATAGTAATTGATATTTATAATGATGCTACTGAAAAACTATAAAATTTGGAAGTGCCTTCTGAATAATCAAGTAATTTTCAGTATCATTTTGAGTTACATTTATTTTTATCATATCTTAATTTCCTCAACACTTCAAAAGATTTGTGATTTCATTGGCATAGCTACTCACTCCACTGACAAGGTTCACAGTCCCTCCCTGCTTGTCTTTGAATATTAGAGATCCAATAAACAAAAATTTCCAGTTAACTAGAATACTTATTAACCAGAAAGAAAAAAATCTTGTCTCAACCTTTACAGGTTACAAAGTTTGTCAAATTTGTAACAACCATAGATTGGACAACACTCTCTTTGAGTTTACTTTCCCAACCCCATCCACGTTGGCATGTTGTGTTCCCTACTGCAAAAAGTAGTTAGAATAGCTAGGTGGCACAGTGGATACAACACTGGACTTGGAATCTGAAAGACTAATCTTCCTCAGTTCAAATACAGTCTCAGACACTGTGCGACCCTGGCTAAGTCACTTAACCCTGTTTGCCTCAGTTCCCCATCTGTAAAAAGGGCTGGAGGAGGAAATGTTGAACCACTCCAGTATCTTTACCAAGAAAACCCCAAATTGGGTCACAAAGAGTTGGACATGACTGAAACGATGCAACAACAAAAGCAGTTAGTCCAAAAAAAATCCCGAGGGAAGGTGGCCTACCTAAACCTATTTTTCACAAGCCCTCATCTGATGTGATCTTCCAAATATTGATTAACCTGTTGCTACCAGTTAGCTTTTACAAATAAATAGTTAATTTTCATTATTCACAGATTTTGTATTTGTGAATTTGCCTACTGGCTAAAATTTATTATAACCTGAAAAAGCAACACTTGTGGTGTCCTTATGGTCATTCACAGAATGCCAGAGCACTGTAAAATTTGTTATCACCTGAAGCACTTGTTCACAGTTAAGGTCAAACAAGGCTCTGCTCTGCCTTGTTTCAGCTTTGATACTATAAACAAGTATCCTTTTCATGGTCTACTTGGTGCCATGTTCTTTGCATTTTTGTACTTTTTATTGGTGATTTCACTGTTTAAAATAATCCTCAAGTTAAATACTAATGTGCTGTCTGACATTCCTAAATAAAAGAAGTTCATGATGTGTCTTATGGAGAAAATAGGTTAGATGTTGGATGAGCTTCTAATAAATCAACAATATGGTTCATCCAGAAAAAAGAAGAGGACATTTACTGATGTGTATGTGAGGCCACTTGGAAAGTTTGGAAGCAAATGTTGTTATTAGAAACTTGCAGGAACCTAGTCCTGTATCTCTCCTAGGACCAATGGTTCTATATTTATTAATTCAGTGTTCATGGTGACTTTATAGAACACAGCTACTATGAACGATAAGAATTGACCGCATTTATTCTTGCAATTGATTACTGAAGTACAGCCAAAAATTATTATGAAATAAATTAGATTTATCCCAAAAGTGCAAGATGGTTAAATATCAATAAAGCAATTAGCATAATCAATTAAATTAATAAAAACAAAAACATAACTATATAAAGAGGAGAGGAGGGAGGGAGAGAAGAAGAGAGAGAGAGAGAGAGAACATTTATTAAGTGCTTACTATATGTCAGGACAAAGAAGTCCCTGCCCTCAGGGAGCTTACATTCTAATAGAAGAAGACAGTAAACAAGGAGGTTATAGAAAGGAAGGGAGGGGAGAAAAAGAAATTCAGATCCTAGCTTGCTCAGCATCCTCAAATAACACTCAATTGTGGGGATGGGGGAACAGATAAAAATCTTGTGTACAGGCAGTGTGTTCTAATGGATAGAATGCTGACTCTAGAGTCAGAAAGATTTGAGTTCATGTCTTACTTAACCTCTCATGGCCCCAGGTAACTGTCTAGGGCTTGAAGAGCAGGTGTAGATTGATCTTTGGTTGAGGAATTTCTTCACTGGGGACTCCCTACATTGATGAAATCCCAGCCTCAGAAAAAAAAGGGGATCACATAAAACTCTTAATTGGGTAATGAAATTCAAAACTCTTGACTAAGAATAATAAGAAGAGATCATTTATGAAAAACAATACTTCTCTTGTAAAGATTAGGCTGCAGCTTTTTTTTTTCTGCCTGGGTTTTAGGTTACACTTCAAAGAACATCTTTTGGCTCTCACACTCCTCACAGCTGCCAGATTCATTACTCAGCAGATTGTCTGCATGACCTGCCCCCGTTCTTTGACTTGGCTTTGGAACAGGTTAATCCTGGACAAGCACGGGTGGGGAGCCTCAGCTATTCAGTGATGGTTTGTGTAAATTTCATATGCTGATACCAGTACAAAACTAGGCACAGATTGTCTGATTGACACAAATCTGTACTCGATAGCACTGAAAATTCCAGCAGCCCTATAATGGAACTGTATCCTCTGAGCATTTACAGAGATTCTGGTCACTAGAAAACCTTTCTTATCTCTGGTAATTACGAACAGGATGACCACTGTTATCTTTCAGTTTGCCAAAACATATGATGGTCAGTGGAAAGAACTGAGATTGTGTTGTAGAAACAGTTTGATGTATTTACTCAATTGTCATGGTGGATTAGCCATTCTTTACTTGCCCCTCCTTCCCTAACCCCACTCAGGGTAAAACCAAAAGAAGGGAGCCAGGGTGGTGGTGGTGCAAGCCTACAGACACCACTCTAAAGCCAGAAGCTTCTCAATTCAGGTTCAATTTTGAGAAGAAATGAGGCACTTTACAGTGAAAACAGGTTTACTTTGACCTGACACAGAAAGGATATGTAACAAGGATACTGTGGCATTTAGTTTCTCTGGACTGTCCCACCTCATCTCCATCCCTCCATCTGGTACGGTGATTCCTGTGATCTTGGGAATGAACCCACCAAGTCTGAAAGGCCTGGAGCCCCCATGGTGTGGGCTTTGTAAACCCCCTGTTCTTGGGAAGGTCTAGGTTGGTGAATCACATGAGCTTGGAACTTCTGATAGTTTCAGCTTTGGAAGCTGACTATAATAAATGTTCTCTCTCTCTCTCTCTCTTCTTCTCTCCCTCCCTCCTCTCCTCTTTATATAGTTATGTTTTTGTTTTTATTAATTTAATTGATTATGCTAATTGCTTTATTGATATTTAACCATCTTGCACTTTTGGGATAAATCTAATTTATTTCATAATAATTTTTGGCTGTACTTCAGTAATCAATTGCAAGAATAAATGCGGTCAATTCTTATCGTTCATAGTAGCTGTGTTCTATAAAGTCACCATGAACACTGAATTAATAAATATAGAACCATTGGTCCTAGGAGAGATACAGGACTAGGTTCCTGCAAATTTCTAATAACAACATTTGCTTCCAAATTTTAAACAGTGAAATCACCAATAAAAAGTACAAAAATGCAAAGAACATGGCACCAAGTAGACCATGAAAAGGATACTTGTTTATAGTATCAAAGCTGAAACAATCCTACAGTGGGGCTAAAACTGATTGGCTGTCCACACTAAGTGCAGTACAAGTTGCCTAAGAATGGACAAATTATCTCAGTTTCTGTTCCAGTCAGTATTGGAATTAAGCAGTGAGTGGCTACTGTACTTCTAGTACAGAGTGAGATAGGAAGATTTTCTTGTTGTTCAGTTGTTTTTCAGTCATGTCCGACTCTTTGCGACCACCTTTGGTCACAAAGATATTGGAGTGGTTCAACATTTCCTTCTTCAACTCATTTTACAGATGAGGAAACTGAGGCAAATAGGGGTAAGTGACTTAGCCAGGATCACACAGCTAGTCGGAGGCCATATTTGAACTCAGGAAGATGAGTCTTCTTGACTGCAAGTCCAGTACTCTATCGACTGTACCACCTAGTTGTCCCAGGGAGATAAGTCTAAAAAACAAAACAAAACAAAACAAAACAACAGAAAACAATAACAAAGCAAAAGAAACAAAAACACAAAACACAGAGGGTTAAAGTTACAGAGAGAGATTTTAACTCACTATGATGATAAACTTCCTAAAAATTAGAGCTGTTGGAAATGGTATGGACTGCTCCATGACAGGCAGCGAGTTCTCCATCATGGGAAGTGTTCAAGCAGATCCTGGATGAATACTTGACAGGGATATTGTGAGAGATTTCAGTTTTTGATAGGGTTAGTACAATAACTGAAGTGCCTCTAAGATTTGATGATTTTATTGATCTCTTTGAAAGCCTTTCTTTCGGCATATATTAGTGACTCTCCCAAAGAACATTCATGCTTTGTCTTCATAGCTCCAAGATTGGTCGATGGCAAAGTTGTTATTCAACTCAACTTTGTCTTCTGTATTTCTCCTTCTACCTCCCCTTTCTTTCTACTCCTTCATACTTATCCCTCCACACACACACATATCATATAAACACATGTCCCAGAACCTCCTTCACTGAGGCTTCACCAGAGTCCCCGTTCCACCACTAAAACTTTCCTGTCTTGGGTCTCATATTCTGAGGACCAGTGCCAATACAATGGCTGGCTAATCCAGAATAGAAATCTTTGCTTATATGTTAATGGGTCTTCCATCCTATTACATATTAAATATATAACTTATTAATATTATCACAAATATGTATTTTAACAATGGCCTCTTAGCAACAGAATATTAACCCAAACCCTTACTAGTGGAGATTTACAAGAGAGGAGATTCCTTGAGGGAGGTTGATGGGGGGTGTCCCTCAAATGACTGTCAGAATAACTTTACACACTTCCCCTAGGAATGTACATACAGCGGGGAAGCTCCCAGCTTCAAAAGGTTAAACCAAGAGAGAAAACCAAATATTCAAAACTTTTGAACAAGAGGTGGTTTTTTTTTTTGGTGAAACTGTCAAACTAACAAAATACATGACAAAATAGAATTAGACTTTCTGAGAATAAAAAGCTTGTCCCAACATTCCAAAGTGGATTCTTGTAGGAAATCATTAGGACAAGGAATCCTTGTGACAATTGATAGCTACATATGAAATCACTTTCCCCTGGATTCTTGGAGCAGACAGTGGAAAAAAAAATAAGGGGGAAAAGTCCTTGTCTTACTAACATACCTCGTCTAAAACTGATCTTGAATCTATGCAAGTCCAGATAACTCCAAGAAACTTCTGCTATAGTTACAAGTGCAGAAGACCAACAAAAGGTAGCTTGGAAGATATGCTACCTTAGGGACCCACAAATGCTAGTCCAGGGGATGTAAGAACCCCATGGGATGGTATCTGCCATCTGTACTGATAGCAAACAAAGTCTGGAAGGGTTCTTCATATTCATTCTTCAGAATTCTTCCATCTATCCAAGGGATGGGGCTGGTGATGGGGAGAAACTTGGATCTAACATAAAATCTCTTACCTTTGCTCAGGAATCTTTTGTGTTTAATTAAGACACGCACATGCACAAACTGACTTTAAAGTGTTTAGTTTTTCCTTTCTAAATCATGGTGATTTCTCCAATGTGGTTGTAATTTACAGACAGAATTGCAATTTAGAGTAGCTATCTGTCCTCCCCGGGATGTTACATTTTGTTTCCATTTATGAATGCCTTTATCCCTCAGATGATTGATGACTTACTCATGTGACTGTGACTCCCACATGAATGTTGTTCCTACACAGACACACACACACACACACACAAAACTTCAGCGAACAGACATTTAAGAAAGAAAAGAGCAGAGCTAACAAAGTGGTTATATTATGGTTATGCAATATGAATAGAAATATCAAATTTCCCACATTTGCAATGCCTGTCTCCATGAGATCCATGTGCTTAGAATAAAAGGTAGTCAGAAAATAAATGTGGAGGGAGAGAGATTCAGAAAAAGAGAGAGACACAGAGAGTTGAGAGACAGAGACAGAGAGACAGAGACAGAGTTTTCCTTTATGACTTCCCCCCCGGAGTTCTATTTGTTTGATGTTGAGGATTTGTAAGTAACCTTTTAAAATAATGTCATGCCTAAGTTTTCAGATGAAGAAATTAAAGCTATCTGGAGTCACATGAAAAAATGCTCTAAATCACTGTTGATTACAGAAATACAAATTAGAACAACTCTAAGGTACCACCTCACACCTATCAGATTGGATATGACAAAAAAGGAAAATGATAAATGTTGGAGAAGATGTGGGAAAATTGGAACACTAATACATTGTTGATGGAGTTGTGAACTAATCCAACCATTCTGGACAGCAATTTGGAACTATGCCCAAAGGGCTATAAAACTGTGCATACTCTATGATTCAGCACTACTAGGTCTGTATCCCAAAGAGATCATAAAAGAGAGAAAAGGGCCAACATGTACAAAGATATTTATAGCAGCTCTTTTTGTAGTGGTCAAGAATTGGAAATTGAAGGGATGCCTATCAATTGGGGAATGGCTGAACAAGTTGTGGTATATGAATGTAATGGAATACTACTATTCTATAAGAAATGATGAGCAAGCAGATTTCAGAAAAACCTGAAAAAAACTTACATGAACTGATGCTGAGTGAAGTGAGAAGAACCAGGAGGATATGGTATACAGTAACAGCAACATTGTGCGAGGATCAACTTTGACAGACTTGGTTAGCTCTTCTCATCAATTCAATGATCTAAGACAATTCCAAGGGACTCATGATGGAAAATGCTATTCACCTCCAAAGAAAGAGCTATGGAGTCTGAATGCAGATCAAAGCATACTATTTTCTCTCTCGTTTTTTCTTTTCTCTTTCTTGTGGCTTTTCCCTTTGGTTCTGATTCATCTTTCACATGATTAATGTGGAAATATGTTTAATATGATTGTACAAGTATAACCTATAACAGATTATGTACCGTCTTGGGGAGGGGAAAGGGGAGAGAGGGGGAAAAACTTGGAACTCAAAATCTTATAAAAGTGAATGTTGAAAACTAAAAATAAATTAAAAAATAAAAATAATAATGTCATGCCTAGACACATTTCTTTGTTTCCTCCTGGAATAATAGTAATAATTATAACGTAAGATAGGTCCTCTTCTCTTTTTTGGGATGTAGACCTAGCAGTGGTATTGCTGGATCAAAGCGTATGGATAGTATTATAGCCCTTTAAGCATAGCTCCAAATTGCTTTCCAGAATGGTTAGATCAGTTCACAACTCCACCAACAGTGCATTAGTGTCACAGTTTTCTCACATGCCCTCCAACATCAAACATTTCCTTTTTTGTCATATTAGCCAATCTGATAGGTATGAGATGGTATCTCAGAGATATTTTAATTTGCATTTCTATAATCAATAGTGATTTAGAGCATTTTTATATTACTATAGAAAGCTTTGATTTCTTTGTCATATCCTTTGACCATTTATCAACTGGGGAATGATTTGTATTTTTATAAATTTGACTCAGTTCTCTATATTTTGAGAAATGAAGCCTTTATCAGAGGTACTTGTTGCAAATTTTCTCTGTTTTCTGCTTTTCTTATAATTTTGGTTGCATTGGTTTTGTTTGTGCAAAAATTTTTTAATTTTATATAATCAAAATTATCTATTTTACATTTTGTAATGCTCTCTATTTCTTTGGTTCTAAATTCTTACCTTATCCATAAATGTGACAGATAAACTATTCCATGTTCTCTTAATCTGCTTATGGTATCACCTTTTATATGTAAATCATGTTCCCATTTTGACCTTATCTTGGTATCCAGTGTGTGATGTTGGTCTACACCTAGTTTCTGCCATACTGTTTTCCAGTTTTCCCAGCAGTTTTGTCAAATAATGTGTTTTTGTTTCAAAAACTTGGATCTTTGGGTTTATCATATATTAGATTACTATGGTCAATTACTATAATGTAATTTGTACCTAATTTATTCCACTGATGCACCACTCTATTTAGAATTTGTATATAATTGCTATAACATGCAATAGTACATGAGAAGAGCATAAAAAGAGGTAGAAAGATCTAAAGCAGTAAATATTCTAATGGAGGATATTAGTGAAAGTTTTAGCAAAGCGGTGGTCCTTGAACTAAACCTTGAAGGAGAGTTAGGAATTTCAATAGGCAAAGATATAAGGGAGAGTGGGCAAGGTACTTTCAACATAAGGAATAGGTTTGAGCAAAAAACACAGAGCAGAGGAAAGAATGGGATAAATACAGGGTATAGTAAATAACTGAGTTTAGCTGGAGGATGTTATATATGGGAGTATGAGAGGAGGCACCATATTGTAAAGAACTTGAAATGACTGGCTAAGGACTTTGGATTTTACTCCATAGGTTATAAGGATCCATGGAAGGGTTTTGAGTGGGAAAGTGAAATGATCATTGCTTAAGCAAGGGTGGGAACCTGCAGCCTTGAGGCTACAGGTGGCTTTCTAGGTCCTTGGGTGCAGTGTTTTGATTGAGTCCAAGTTTGGATTTAGTCAAAGGGTCACACTTGGGGACCTAGAAGGCCACATGTGGTCTTGAAGCCACAGGTTCCCCATCTCTGGTTTAAAGATTAATCTGACAGCACTATAAAAGATGATTTAAGCAGGGAAACCAATTGGGAAACTGTTGTAATAGTTCAGGTAGGTCATGAGAAGGGCCTGTGCTAGGGTGGTGGCAGTAGAGATAAAGAGGAGAGGACAGATGTGAGAAGAAATAATGGGAGAGAAATAATGTAGTTTTGACAAGGAGAGGGTAGGAGAGTAATCACAAGAGGAATGACAATATATAAGATTTTCAGGTTCTGTTGTCCCCATTCTTCTCCAGTACTAAGCTCTCAAAGCTCTATTTGTAGTTTCTTCAGTAATTTATTAAATAGTTTTAATAAACTATTAATTAATTAATTAATAAACTATGGATTTTCATGGGTTTCTCTGTTCCCCTCAACCATCCCTAACCCCAACAGAGTCGGTCCCACTGACCTCTCCCTGAACTCCACTATGAACCTGATCTCAGTGGTTCCATATTGCAAAAATGATTTGACATATTTTCTTTTTCTTGTCAATTTAGACGTACTACAACCTAGTAGTGAAGACTCTGTTGCATTGTCATCAGTATTTTTACCTCTTCTGTCTAAATTTAGCCACTAATCCATAACCAAAAATATTTTTGTACTGAAACATAAATAAATATTTATCTCAGATAAATATTAGCTTTAGTTTATGAAATTGCATTTGTTTGTGCTTAATTTTAAAAGTTGATGTTCACACTTACACATACAGTGGCGATGGTGGAGAAATATTATTGAAGGGCTTTTGTCTTTACCCACTGCAATTAAACACATGTTTCTGTAAAAGGAGGTAATAGCAATTTTTAAAATCAGGCATTCTTTTTTTTAATTAATTTATTTTTAGTTTTCAACATTCACTTCATAAGCTTTTGAGTTTTAAATTTTCTCCCCCTCCTTCTCCGCCTCCCTCCCCATGACATTTTGTAATCTGATATAGGGTCTACATATACATTCCTATTAAACATATTTTCACATTAGTCATGTTCATAAAGAAGAATTAGAACCAACAGGAGGAAACTCAAGAAAGAGGAAACAAAACAGAAGAAAAAAAAAGAGCAAATGGTATACTTCAATCTGCATTCAAACTCCATAGTTCTTTCTCTGGATGAGGATAGCATTTTCCATCATGAGACTTTTGGAGATGTCTTAGATCCTTGCATTGCTGAGAAGAGCTAAGTCTATCTAAATTAGTCATCCTACAACATGGCTGTTACTGTGTACAACACTGGTTCTGCTCACTTCACTCAGCATCAGTGCACACAAGTCTTTACAGGTTTTTCTGGAGTCTGCTGGCTCATCATTTCTTATAGCACAGTAGTATTCCATTACATTCATATACTACAACTTGTTCAGTCATTCCCCAATTGATGGGCATCCCCTCAATTTCCAATTCTTTGCCACCACAGAAAGAACAGCTATAAATATTTTTGTACATGTAGATCCTTTTTCCATTTTTATGATCTCTTTGGGATCCAGACCTAGTAGTGCTATTGCTGGATCAAAGGGTACACACAATTTTATTGCCCTTTGGGCATAGTTCCAAATTGCTCTCCAGAATGGTTGTATCAGTTCACAACTCTACCAACAATGCATTAGTGTTCCAATTTTCCCACATCTTCTCCAACATTCATTGTTTTCCTTTTTTGTCATGTAGTACCTCAGAGTTGTTTTGATTTGCATTTCTCTAATCAATAGTGATTTAGAGTATTTTTTATATGACTATAAATAGCTTTAATTTCTTCATCTGAAAACTGCCTGTTCATATCCCTTGACCATTTAAAATCAAACATTCTAACACAATCCAATCCAAAGATATACTAATTTAATACTTACAAGTTTAAGAATGAGTAGGAAGACACTAAGTCTTTATTTTCCATAATTAAACTATTATGTTTTTATAAGAGCAGAAAACTTTCTATGTACAGTAATTCATAACATGTACTATGTACATAACATAACTATGTATTGCAATTCATAACATACAGTAGTCTTGAATCTGAGCTGAGGTGTTTCTGGCAGCATTCACTGGCATTGCGTGGAGTGACGGCATGCACAGTGCAAAGTGTGCAGGATGGCTAACATCTCAGAAATAGGTTTCAAAGAGACTTTGATCAAATACATGAAGGTTCTTAAAAAAAAAAAAAAAGAAAGAGGGTCACTCCCACTTTAAACCTGCTGCGGCCAAGGCATGGAGGGGTGGGGTGCGGTAGGCAGTCCTGGCTAAAAGGTCAGGGTACCTCTCTGTCTAGTTCATCCCTGCTCTTCATAAATGAAAAATGATGTGGAAATGCTTAGTCAGAAAACCAGACCTTGTGAGGAGATTATTCTCCTCAAATACTTCAAATTAGAGAGAAGGATGTATTTGTTGTTGCATCTTAAAAAATGCAATAGAATATTTTTCTCTATTATTTGCAAAGTCTGTATGGTGGCAAGAATGTTTTGTTTAGAGGAATATATCGTTCCTACTTGTCAACTCAAACTAGATGCTGGGCTGATTTGTTGACAACTTTTTTTTTTTAAGATAATAGGCACATATTCCACGCAGACGGCTGAATTAAGGAACTGAACTGATACAAAGGGGCTTTTATGAGGTGGTTAATTGATGCCATTTGTGGGTAAAGGGCATAAATATATTCTATCAATAATGCTGTCATCATTTAAAGGTGGCTGGACAAAGGAAGAGGAAAAACGTTTTTGTGAAGCAGACCTGGATAGTCTGGGTAGATCCTAAGTGAAACTATGAAGTAGGCTGGTTGTCTTTAGTATTGCCTATATTTCCCTCCTTCTGTTTTAGGACCCTTTTGTTGATCTCCTCATACCGGTAGTCTATGCCTCCTCCCTCCCACAATGCTTCATGCTCTGAATTTACCTTAACTTCCTATCAAAACTTAACTGTCCCATGTCCCATTAAGTCTGGCAAATCAACCTGCTAAAGGGATAAACATGAATGTGTTCGTTCTCTCTCTCTCTCTCCCCCCACCCCGAACTCCTATTCCACTATATCAGTTTTATTATTACTTGTTTCCCTTTATACAGGCAATCCTCTCTTCTCACTGCTTCAAAGTTCACCATGCTGTTTGATTGAAATTGCCTAGTAGGACTGGAGGATTATAGATCTAGACCTGGAACAGCCCTCAGAGACCATTTAGCCCAATCCCCTCATTTGACAGGTGTGGAAACTGAGGCCCAGAGAGGTTTGGTGATTTTGCCCAAGGTAGTAAATGGCAGAAGCAAAATTCCAAATCCTTGCCTTGGCCTCTTGTCACTTTTCCCTGTTCACTAAACAGTGTTCCCTGAGGTCCAAATAGGCCGAAGAATTTTTTACCTGACAGTGATCGGTTTTAGCACCTTCTTACATCCCAAATCAGTAAGGGGTTTTGCTCTTTCTCTATTTTCCTTCCTTCTCAGTAGCAACTTCCCTGGGGAGCTTGGCATGACTTAATTGACTTCCTGTACTTATCGACTTAGAACATAGCGCTTGGGAGTCAGAAAGGAACATGAAGATTCTTTTCGGCAACCCTCTCATTTTACAGAGGAGGAAACTCAAACAGCTTGTTGCTATTAACAGTGGCTTCAATTTACAATCCAGGAATGCAGAGCATCTAAAAGGGGCTACTAATGCACATCCTGTCTCCTCTGCTGAATTGTATTGTCAGTTCCTTGTAGGTAGATACTATTCGGAGCCTTGCCCAGGCTCCCCTCAGTATCCTGGACACAGCAGGTGCTCAATAAATGTTTGTCCATTGATTTATTTGACATGACACAGGCCCTGTAATGCCCCTAAAATTATGCTTTTATTGGCCACGATGACATGAGAGGAGATGACTACCAGGAAGTTTCCATTTCTGCTATGTACGAATCATGATAATTTGTAGCATAAACCTTTACGATAGCTCTTATCATCTCCTTTGTCATTGTGATTTTATTTTCTTCTTGTCTAAATTACAGAAAAGAATTGCTGAACTGACAGTTTAGGTCTAACTTGAGGAGCCACTTCTGGGTTGTTGGGGATGGGAGTTGGTGGTGAGTTGAGAGTGAGGGAAGGGTAACACTCCCTGGTTCAACCAAGGGGCTCCTCTGCTTTGCATGTAGATATGAAGGTGGGCCAAGTCTAGTCCTGGGAGAGCCTGACATGTAATGAGAGGTATTAGATACCTTTTTCTCATCTCTTTGGATCATTAAAACCCCTATCCTGATGACTCTGGGGACAATTTTACTTAGAGCTGCTTATTAGGTTATGGTTCATATCTAGGATGTCCTCAAAAAGAGAGGAGTAAAAGATATAAATCAAGTATAAGGCAGGGGATTTATTCTTGCACACAAAAAATGCTGAACATAAAAAACTTATAAACATACCCTAAGCAGAACAAGATTCGGTATCTTAACTTATACTTATAAATTGGATTGTAGGCTGACACACAAATCTCACCAGAACACAAAGCAGTTTGAAGGATTATTTTGCCAAGCAGGTATTTTACTTTTCATCTCACCTCTGTACTACCCAAATGATATCAGGCACATATCTACTGGTAAAATAACCAGGCTCAGGCCAGTCCTCTTGCTGGTGGCTGTCCTCTATGACGCAAAAGCTTCCCTTTCCATGAGCCACCTCCAACCCAAGTGACCCAAGTTTCTGGACCTCTCAGAGGCAGCTAGGTGGGATAGAGATTTCACTGCTGGGCCTGGAGTCAGGAAGACCTGAATTCAAACCCAGCCTTAGATGCTTACTAGTTTTGTCTGCCTCAGTGTCCTCAACTGTAAAATGGAAATAATAATAGTACCTAATTCCCAAGGTTGTTGATCAAATGAGCCATAATTTGTAAAGCGCTTAACAGAGTGCCTGGCATATAGTGGGCACTTAATAAATAAGTATTCCTTTCCTTTCCCTCAGTTTCACAAAGCTACCTCTAAGCCTAGTTATCTTATCTTAGTATACTCAGTTGCCTATAGGTTTGACCAGGCAGGGCAAGTGGTTTTGACACTAGGCCCATTTCTAAACCATGATGTCTATACTCTGGCCATTTTCCTCATTGCCTTCCCTCCAGAGCTTTCACTCTGCCTCTGGGATCCTGTGGCTCCACAGCCAACAAAGGGACTCCTTGTTATGTCAAAGGGTAAGCCCCTCAGAGATGAGTCACATATAACTGAAAAGATCCCCTCCCCTTCCCTAAACGAAGCTTCCACATGGTGGCAAGGAAACAGGAATGTGGACTCATCATACTCTATGAGATGGCCTTTACTACATAGAAATGCTACCATCAGGGGACAGGGGTTCCTCAGTCATTCTATGAACAAGAAACATTTATTAAATATACTACTGCAAGCCAGGGAGAAAAAAATAAGAAAAACAGTAGAAAAAAAGTCTCTTCCACATGGACTTTACATTTTCCTAGGTGCATACACATGAATCTAGATAAAAGTGCATATGTATATGTGTACAAGTGTTTATCTCAGCCTGTCGGCCTGAGGGAAGGCTTCCCAGAGCAAGATGCATATGAATTGAACTTTTTAGAAAGATGAACTTCTGAGCCAAAAAGGAGGAGTGAGTATATTCTAGGCACAGAAGATAACTTCTTTGAAGGAACAGGGGCAGGAAATGGAAGATCAAGTATAGGAGACAACTAGAAGTCCTTTCTGGTTAGCACATAGAGTACATGAAAGAGATTAATGGGAGATGAGGTTGGAAAAAAAGGTTGCATTGTGATTGTGGAACACTTTGAATGCCAAACTAAAGAGTTCACATTTTATCTTATAAGCAACAGGGAAGCTTCTTAAGGTTTTTGAGTACAACACAATTAGATGATTCATTTATAAAAATTATTTTGGCATCTCCTAAGAGAATAGATTAGAAAATGAGGAGCCTGGAGGCAGGGAAATTAATTAGGAAGGTATTCCTATAGTCCTAGAGAGGGAAATAAGTCCTGAACTGGAGTTTTGGCACTGTGAATACAAAGAAAGGAATGTACTTAATTAGGCTAATTGTTAAATTTTCAATGTATTTCCACCTTGGAAATTTGCAAACACTACAAATAAGGGATTGATTTATGGTTTTGTTGATTGTCTAGTCTTAAGAAAGTAAGGGAGAAACTGTTAAAAATGTAGATTAAACTGAAAATAGTGGTATGTACATTTTCACTTTCAGCTATCTGGTTGTTAAACATTCACCAGCACACTTCGGGATGCAAGAAATGTAGTGGAAATAGAACTAATGGGACTTGGTAACTGATTACATTTTGAGGGTGTGGGGAAAGTAAGGAAGAGGAAAGAGTCTAGGATGACTCAGCTAATTACAGCAATGGGTTATTGTTTGTCCTTTGTTCTAAAAGAGGATTTGCAAGTGAACTGGATTTAAGTGAGGGAGAGCTATGCAAAGTAACCAGTCTCACTTTCTCCTCCCGAGCCATCTGGGCTCTGTGGCAAGATATAGATAGAGACAACTGGAGATGGCTCTGGATGCAGTGGAAAACCTTGGCCTTTTTAAACTAAGGTCTTTAATAGGTCTCAGTTTGACTGAGGTAAAGCCCATTTAGTAATAAGACTAGGTAAGAAATGAAGGAAAAAATGGTCTCTTTACCTAGTTAAAAAAAAAAATTCATCTGGGAGGGGAAGACCCTCAGGGTTGCTGGCCAAAACAGAAACAACTGCCATTTACATTCACTCTAAGCCATCAGGGCCCAAACAAAAACCAGCTGGGGCTTGGGATGGGACCTACAGTTGGCCAACCAATGAGAGGCAGAGTGATGTGGGTTTGAGGCATGGTCCTTAAGAAAGAAATCTAGCTACGTTTCAGGCATCAAAATTTACATTCCTTTGGGCAGAGAACCCACAGGTAAGGGCAAGATACCCCATGAGGAGAGGAGAGGAGAGGTAGGAAGGGGAGGAGGCAGGAAGGGGAGGAGAGGATTTTTTTTTTTTGGCTGACAAAAATGATTATTTTTTAGCATTTGTTTTTTTTTTTAATCTTTAATGGTATTTTATTTTTATCTCCATTACATGTAAAGATAGTTTTCAACATTCATTTTTAATAAGATTTTGAGTTCCAAATTTTTCTCCCCTCCACCTTCCCTTTTGCTCCCCAAGACAGTAAACAATCTGATACAAGTTATACATGTATAATTATGTTAAACATATTTCCACATTAGTTATGTTGTGAAAGAAGAAACAAAACAAAAGGGAAAAACCACAATAAAGAAAAAAACAAAAAAAGTGAAAATAGTATGCTTCAATCTGCATTCTGACTCCATAGTTCTTTCTCTGGATGTGGTTAGCATTTTCCATCATGAATCTTTTGGAACTGTATTGCTGAAAAGAGCTAAGTATATCACAGTTGATTATTAAACAATGTTGCTGTTACCGTGTACAATATTCTCCTGGTTCTGCTCACTTCACTCAGCATCAGTTCATCCAAGTCTTTCCAGGTTTTTCTGAAATCTGCCTGGTTATCATTTCTTATAGAACAATAGTATTCCATTACATTCATATACCACAACTTGTTCAGCCATTCCCCAATTAATGAGGGCATCCCCTCAATTTCCAATTCTTTGTAACCACAGAAAGAGCAGCTATAAATATTTTTGTACATGTGGGTCCTTTCCTGTTTTTATGATCTCTTTGGGATACAGACCTAGAAGTAGTATTGCTGGGTCAAAGGCTATGCACAGTTTTATAGTTCCAAATTGTTCGCCAGAATGGAGAATCACAATCCACCAACAATGCATTAATGTTCCAATTTGCCCACATCTACAACATTCATCATTTTCCTTTTCTGTCACATTAACCAATCTGACAGGTGTGAGGTGGTACTGCAAGAGTTTTAATTTGCATTTCTCTAATCAACAGTGAAAAAGAGCATTTGAAAATGGCAACGTTTTGGGCAAAGATAAGTGATGAAGTCAATAAGCACTTAAGTGCCTACTATATTCCAGGCATTGTGCTAAGGAGGTGACTAATCCTGAGCAGCGGGACATTTGGACAATTTCTTTACTTTTATGTCTCTTTTCATCATAATCCTTGAGGCAAGCTGGTACTGAACCCACTAAGACTGAAACTACCTGAATCGAGTTATAGATCTCACTATATGTCCTTGAACAAGTGATTTAAACTGTCTGGGCCTCAATTTCCTCAACTGTAAAAAAAAAAAAAAAAAAAAAAAAAGGAGGGGGGGAGGAAGGGAAGGAAGGTTAGACCACATGAGCTCTGTGACAATCATGCATGAGTTTTGCAGAAGTTATGTTAGGATAACATAAGAAGGGGACGTTAAGTATAATTAAATAACTTTCTTCCTAATCTCTACATTAGTAAATTACTTACCTCTCTCAGCCTCACTTTATTCATCTGTAAAATAGAGATAATAATAGTACCAATAGTACCTACCTCCCAGGGTTGTGAGGATAAAATTAGATAATATATAGGAAGCGCTCTTCAAACCTTAAAATGCTCTATAAATGCCAGCTTAAATGATTGCATTTTCCATTATTAATTGACTCTGAATTTATAGTTTGAAATCAAAAGCCCTTTCCAGGAATTTGTTTAAACTTTAGAAAAGTAATGTCAAAATGCTTCTAGACAGATTATCTTGCAGCAGTTATTGGGTAGGGTGTAGGAATGGTCTATTCATCTTGACTTTTTAAACCAATTAGAGAAAAAGGTAGTAGCCTTTCTAGCAATGAGCTCCTTCCTCCTCACATAGTAGAAGAGAAAGAGGAAGCTACAAGCAATGGCTTCATGTTATAATGCATCTCAGATATGTAATTTTCAGAACTTTTTCTTAAAGGGCCTGTAACCATTATATGGAATTTGTTGTTCAATCATTTTTCAGTCTTGTCTGATTCTTTGTGACCCCATTTGGGGATTTCTTGGCAAAGATACTAGAGTGGTTTGCCATTTCTTTCTGCAACTCATTTTACAAATGAGGGAGCTGAGGCAAACAGGGTTAAGTGACTTGCCTAGGGCAAGTAGCTAGTAAGTACCTGAGGCTAGATTTGAACTCAGCAAGATGAATCTTCCTAACTCCAAGCCCAATGCTCTATTCACTGTACCACCTAGCTGCCCATTACACAGAACAGAACAATTTTAAAGAAAACATAATGTATATTTTAAAATCAGATTTCAACTGATTGTAGTGATCTTTTGAGAACATTCTAAGTATTTTATTTCATTGCATTGTCTTTGGAATCATCTGTGTTCAATGCAGGTGTCCATTTTATTTTTATTTTTGCTTTTATGCTAAACGTTTGTGAGCTATTAGGGAAACTTGGGCTACCTTGGTGTTCATTTTGATTTTAGACTTCACTCCTATGGGTCTAGAAAATAATAATAACAACAACCTTAGCTAGCATTTATATAGCACTTTAACATTTGCAAAGCTGTAATATGTTATTTTGTGATCCTCACTTGAAAAATACAAATTCAACGATTCTATTTAAAGCTATCAATATCCATTACATTTGATATTGATAGGACACAGTCATTTAAATATTATAATTTTTAATGGAAATTTTCATCTACTGTAGTAAGTTTTTATGTGAAACTCATTTATAATTCAACTTCAAATGTATCTCTTAACTATTTAAAAACAACTACAACATTGTTTTCTTACCCTTGGTAATTTTATAGACACTTTTTTGTGAAGACTAGAAATCTTTTAAAAACAGTCATCTAACCTTTCAGTATTCCCAGAAAGATGAAGATAGGCCTATTCTTACAAGGAAGAAAAGGCAGCCTATTTATTACTGGTGATTTGAGGCCACACCGGCCCAATCATCTCTCCAATCTAGAGCTGTCAAGAGTTTCTCTTTCCCTGACCTAAATCAAAAGACTCAACCATTAGAATTACTCCCTTGAAAGATAGTGTTGTGGAGTCTCGAATTCCAGTCCTACTTCTGTTGAAAGGTAGTTGTGTGACCTTGGGTAAGTTAGCTACACCTTTTTTGAGTCTTCATTTTAGCTTTAAGGTTCTATGATCTATGATTTATTGGGTTTAGCATTATTTAGCAGCAAAAAAACTCCAACCATTAGAAGTCCCTTCCAAAGCCCCATATCTCCACTGAACAAGAGAGCTGGTGGACAAATTTTATACCCTTAATGTTTCTACCCATTACTTCTCAAATCCCATTCTGTTGTGTAGATAAAGGCAAGAGTATCTGGCCTGCCTCTGAGCGGCTAGAAAAAAAAGAAAGGCATGAAAAAACAAACAACAGGGAAATCAGTTCACTGACCATCCTAACTGCCTGCTGTAATTGAAACATCCATGACTGACAGACATACCAGTGCACGCTCTTAAATATTCTCAAATAGATCCAAGCATTGTACAAATAAATATGGAAATTTACCTCGCCGGGAAAACTAGAAAGCAATCTGGCAGAAACTAGGTATAGACCAGTATCTTCCACCATTTACCATGGATACATGACCTAGACATAAAGGGAGATATCATAAGTAAATCAGAAGAACATGGAACATATTACCTATCAGATTTATAGATAGAAGAATTTATGAATAAATAAGAAATAGAGAGCTTTGTGGGAGGTAAAATAGATAATTTTAATTACATTAAATTTAAAAAGTTTTTATACAAATGTAACTAATGTAGCCAGGATTGGAAGAAAGCAGAAAATTTGGGAAAAATTTTTATTGATGGTTTCTCAGATAAAGGCCTCATAACACAAATATATAAAGAACTGAGTCAAATTTATAGGAATATGAATCGTTTCCCAATTGATAAATGGTCAAAGGATATAAACAAGCAGTTTTTGGAAGAAGAAATCAAAGCTACATATGGTCATATAAAATGTTCTAAATCATTATTGATTAGAGAAATGCAAATTATAACAACTTTGAAATATCATCTAACACCTATCAGACTGGCTAAAAGGATAAAAGAGGAAAATGACAAATGTTGGGGGGGATATGGAAAAATTGGGACACTAATACACTGTTAGTGGAACTGCAACCTGATCTAACCATTTTGGAGAGCAATCTGGAATTATGCCCAAAAAGTTATAAAACTGTGTATATTTTTTGAACCAGCCATAGCAATATTAGGTGTGTTTCCTAAGACGATCAGGGAAAAAGGGAAAGAGCCTATACGTTCTAAAACATATCAGCTCTCTTTGTGGCAGCAAAGAACTGGAAATTAAAGGGTTGCCCATCAATCAGAGAATGGCTGAATAAGTTGTGGTATATGATTGTGATGGAATACTACTGTGCTGTAAGAAATGATAAGCAGGTTGATTTTAGAAAAACTTTGAAAGACTTGCATGAAATAATGCAGAGTGAAATGAGCAGAATCAAGAGATCATATATAGTGACAGCGTATTGTTTGAAGAGTAACTGAATGACTAAGCTATTCTGAGTAATATGAATATTCAAATCAACTATGAAGGACTTATGAAGGAAAATGCTATCCACCTCCAGAGGAAAAACTGAAATATGAAATACATTGCATGGTTCCACATATATATCTATATCAAATGCTGGCCTTCTCTAATTCAGGGCTGGGAGGGAAGAAGGCAAACAATTCAGAATTCAAAATGTAACCAAAAAAAATATATATATATATATATTATATATATATACAATATATATATTATATATATATATATAATATATATATGTATGTATCTTTAATTACCTTAAAGCAGTATTAGCACTGACCCTCTTGCAAACAAACTTAAGCTGGACTGACCCTCAAAGCCCTTAAAAGGGACTGATTCCTTGGGGCCCAGATAGCAGCAGAAGCTGCTTGGGAAAGCTGGGGGATCATAAGCTGATCTTTAACCAGCAAATTACACATACCCTTTATGCATCCTCAAAGCAACATTTAAAGACAAATTCAGTTGAAGGGAAAGAAGAAACCTTAGGACACTGGCCCATGTTGAAGATAAGAAATTCTGGCTATTGAGGAATCTGTGGGGTAAGCTTTATTTTGGTAGCTTTCTAATTTAATTAGGTTAACTAAGTTCAGTTATTTCTAGCTTCTAAAAGCATATAAGCATTATCAGCACCCCCTAAATTTTGGTTCCTTGGGTTTAGAGTCCTTGTTGCTCTGTCTTAGTAATAGGTGTGACCCTAAGTATCCTCATATGCTCTTCATCAGGCAGTAGGACTTTGACAGCGGCTTTGAAGGCCTTTCACTGGAATGTTAATAAGGACAAACAGGTTGAAACTCAGTCTACTCCAAACAGCAATTTGAGAGTGTTTTGTAGGATTTTTGGGGAGACCTGCATTTGCACTAGTCCAGGTCAAGGGAGGAAATATCATTTACCTTTGTTACTTGTTGTCTCTAGAAATTCTTCCTCTATTGTAAAGAATGGTCACCCTTCATTCCCCCTCCATCTCTATTTCTAAATCTCCAGACTTCATCATTCTTCCTTATCCACTCTTCTCCCTTTTATGTGTTGTATCCCCCTATAGAATGTACACTTCTTGAGGTAGAGACCATCTTATTGCTTGCATTTGTATGCACAGTGCCTGGCACATAGCAAATGGTTAATAAATATTTGTTGATTTAATTTGTTGACTTCGTGCTAGGAGCATGACATCTAAGAAGACATTTACATGGCTTGCTTTTCCGAGAAGTCCAGTCTGAATCATATTTTAAGAAAAAATTAAAAAAAATAACCTCTGAATATAAACAAACAAACAAACAAGTAATGACATGAGAGAAATACCAAGTAAGAGTTCAGATGTGATCTTTGTTCTTGTTATAGGAGAAGTGATATGTTGTTGGCTGTGGTCTTCCTTTCCCATGATAATGAGATCTTATCTGATGGTTTAAAAAAATGACTTCGGTTTCTCCTTTGGACAACTCTCTGAAAATAAGTTAAATTAAGTTATCAGCATGAGCACATTAATCTTATTCTTGTTCTTCTGAAAAGCTCTGGCTTATTGAAAATCACATCAAGTCGTTTAGGGCATTATTCCATTTTCCAGTCCTTTTCCTGTTTTTCTGTTTCCTCTTTTGACATTTCAGGACCAAGTTAATTTTACTAAGGAGACAAGGCTTAAGATTGCTTTATTTTTCTGAAGAACACTCACCAATGATTTTCTGTGACATTTATCCGAATAATCTGAAAAGGATACTAGAATGCTGAAGCTTTCTCTGAAACTTCTAGCCCTGTCCTCATTTCACCTCTGCTTTTGAAGTAGATGAGAATGGAAGTAGAGAATAGGAAATAGGATCCTTGAGGTCTCCTAAAATGTCAGAAGAATATCCTGGCAAAGTAAATGACCTAGAGAGAAGCTAAGGACTACTATTGGTTTGTTTAAGGTTCACAGCAGGTGTTCAAAAGGCATCTGGGAGGGGGCAGCTAGGTGGCACAGTGGATAGAGCACTGGCCCTGAAGTCAGGAGGACCCGAGCTCAAATCTGGCCTCAGATCAAACACTTGACACTTATTAGCTGTGTGACCCTGGGCAAGTCACTTAACCCCAATTGCCTAAAAAAAAAAAAAAAGGCATCTGGCCCAGTTTCAAATAAGCTTATTCATTGCTGGCTGAAAGCCGAAGTCACAAGCTCCAGAAATCATTTATGCTTCATCCCTTCTGGAAAATGTACACGGTTTTTGTAGTGGGCATGGTACATCTGCTCCCTGACCTGACCCACTCCAGATTTCCTGCTCTTTCCCTAACTCTCCCCTTTTTTTAGTCTATGAAATTTAGACAGAACTCACATTTCTGTTTTGTTTTTTAATCTAATATTTTTGTATTGTTTTAATTCATTTAACCTTTTGCAAAAAAAAAAAAAGTATTGGTATGGATTAATTTTTAAGCAGTTTTGTAAACACTTCTGATTCCACATTTATTTACTATCAAACAAGGACTCTAGTTATTAAATCCCTCTGTTTCATCACTAGCTACCAGTCAATATACAAGTCTAGAAATGAGGTGGTAAATCTTAAACATAAAACAATGACCGCAAACAGTACCTAGAAAAGATAGCCCTTGCATTTCCCACTATGTTCTCAACATTGGACCTGGTACTTTGGGGGATACAGTCTTTCAGTCAGTCAATTACCATTTATTAAGTGCCTATTATGTGCAAGTCACTGTACTAAGCAGATATGAAGGAAGTATAAACCTAATGAAAGAGACAGTGGGAGTCACACATTATTTAACCTTCTTGATTTGAGTAGTGGGACTGGAATCAGGAAGACCTGAGTTCAAATCCAGCATCAGATATTACTAGCTACATGATCCTGGGCAAGTCATTTAACCTCTTTCTGTTTCAGTTTCCTCATCTGTAAAATGGGGATAATAGCAGCATTTACCTCCCAAGGTTGTTGTGAGGATCAAATAAGATATTTGTAAAGCTCTTAGAACAGTACCTTGCACAGAACAATACTTTAAATACTCATTTCCTTCCTTTCTTCCTTCCTTTGCCCTTTCGTCCTTCCCTCCTTTATCTTCCTTCTCTCCTACCCTCTCCCTATTCTTCTTTCCTTTTCTTCTTTTCTATTCTTCCTTCCTTCCCTCCCCCCTTTCTTTGCTCCCTCCTGTCTTCCTTCCTTTCCTTCTCTTTTCCTACCTAGAATGTTCAAATAAGAAGGAGAGGAAAGGATTTCTCTTGGCAAGTACAATAATAGCAGTAAGAAGTTGCTATAGATACCCTGATAGCCTGTTTCTAAGGAAGGAGTCAGAAAAACCATAAAAAGTGGACCCAAGAACCCCATCTGGGGCCATTTAATATAGGGGTAAATAATCCCATACAATTCAATAGACTCTGAGGATGTAACTCAATTACTCCACAGTAACAATTGATCATTATGATGACTCTGAGTCATAAAGAAAAGCTTCAATTATGCTCAGC
Source organism: Vombatus ursinus (assembly GCF_900497805.2). Classification (NCBI taxonomy): domain Eukaryota; kingdom Metazoa; phylum Chordata; class Mammalia; order Diprotodontia; family Vombatidae; genus Vombatus; species Vombatus ursinus. The sequence continues at coordinate 50,815,621 of NW_020954599.1, forward strand.
ATATTTGTTTGAGAAGAAAGTCTGTAATATATTTTAGCAAAAGATCTATCCAAAACAGTTAAGATTTAAAAAAAAAAAAAAAAAAGGAGAAGAAATCTGATGCCTAAATTGTCTAATAACAAATTTTTAGATTTGGCAATCTAAAAATGCTTGGCTATCCAGAAAATGACATATCTTTTTTTTTTTTTTGCACCTTTATTGTGCAAAACTTTGTTTTTCTCATTTATCTGTGTATGTACCATTATTGGATGATAAGATTCATCAGGACAGGAACAATACCTTATCCTGCCTTTTTTCTATCTTGGTGCTTGATACAAATGCTTATTTTCCTTAGTAAGTGCTTACCAAGTAAATTTACAGGAGATAGAGGAGGTTCTGCAAGTGAAATACCTTCTTTACAAACCATTACTAGGTCTTAGTAAACAAGAATGATTTACACCTTCAGTGTTTGTTCCAATTAATTTATGTTTTACTGTGCTTTGTAACCATTTTTATTAGAATCAGTGCTAGGGGAAAATCATGAAATACCACATTCGTTGGTTATAAAGTCCAAATATTGTACTATGATACGATAGCAATTCCCTGGTAATTCCAAGCAAAACATATTTTATATCTACCTGGCATGATTGGTTCTAAATAAAACCTCAGCATGAATGCTTTGTTGTCATTCCTTCTGATTTCCTGGATGCTTGTGTTATACCTATAAAACTTGAAATAAGCATTAACTGTATTCAAATAGTTGTGGACCTCAGAAGGAGGTCACTGGGCAGGGTCATTATCCCAAACCTAGTTTCCATTCTCTTATGTGGCTCACAGCATGAGCCTTGCAAGGCTACTTTCCAGCTCTTCCTCCTCTTAACCCACAAGGTCTGCTTTGTGTCCACTTTCCGGGGATGGTTTGCCTGCCTGGTGAACTTGCAGCCAGCTCACCTGGTCCCATTTCCTCCAATGTGTCAACTTAGCCATAATGGGCTTTGAGCATCTGACCTTTCCTTAACCCCAGCAACACTCACACTATACATAACAATATATACAGTTTCTTTTCATTTATCAAAGGCACAAGACTTGACAGCTCCAATTACAAGATAATTGTGATCCTTAAAAAGGGAGAGAGATGAGACAGATGGTGTACACTGGAGACATACAGTTTTTCTTTTTGAAAAATAGCTTCAGAAATTTTGTTGAGGAGAGTGACAGGAAGCTACGCAAATCATTCTTTTTTTTTTTTTTACATAAAATATTGCAGAACACAAGAAAATTATCGTAATCTTTGGGCTCTCATCAAGTGATTTCTGATTGATAGCCTGTAGAATACTGAAGACTGATAATTACCTGCTTTCTGGTTTTGGCTGGGAATCTCTAACTACTCATTCTAAACTATGTGGGAACATTATTTTTTTCCTTGAGATTATGATGGCAACACATGTTTTCTACATGGTTGAATTCAAGCTTAATGTTATAGCATCCACCATAAACACCAATTTAGTTAAACTTTTCAGGATTGTTCTATATAGTCACATAACAATTTACATGTGTGAATGCTTCATAAGAACTTTATTGGCTGACTTCCTTGGCAAAGCTCGTGTCTTGCTTATGAAGATGATAAAACTGTACTTTGATTCCGTGTGTGTGTGTGTGTGTGTGTGTGTGTGTGTTTTCAAATCTGCTCTTTTAAATTGGGTCAGGATGGAACTTTAACAACATTTACTATTTTCACATATCATGAAAAGGAATAACTTTTCTGCCTCTCTTCCTCATCTCACCTGACCCTCCAAACACACATCTCCCAGGATGGACAATGCACCATAAGTTCTAAGAAAAAGCACTAGATTTGGGCTGTAAATTGTTGCAAGTCAACTCTCAAGTTGAAAAAGAAACTTCCCCCTTCCCTCACCCCCCTTTTTTTCCCTTTAAAATAGTAAGGAAAAGTGATTGTAGAGACAAAGCGGAAGTCAAGTGTTGGATTTAGTCTAGTATAGCCAAAGATGGAGGCAGAAAGAAGTCTCACGGGATTATTGCTTCATATGATGATAATTATACTTAACGGGATGAATAAAAACACATTTTGGGTACAGAAAGGAGGAGAGAAGAAGGGCTAGTGAGAAAGAAAGGCCAAAAGAAAATTTAATGGGATTGTAATATATGAAGGGTGTGTATGCATTTGCCACATAGGTGTGTTTGGGTGTGATCAAGTTGACTTCATCTTCTGCCCAAGGCTATAATGAAAGGAAAACTGGGTTATGACTTTGGGAAGCTGGGCAAAATACATGCAGATGTTTTGCTTGTACTTTCTGGCTGGCTTGGTTAATGACAGCAAAGAATTTTCCCTCCAAGTTGGATTCTAAAAGAAGTTTGAAAATGACTAGACAATTTTTAGTTTATAAAGGAGAGTTGTCTAGAAGGATGAATTTAATTTCCTGGAGACAATTGGATAGATTGATATTTAACTACTCCACTTAGGAATAAGGAAACAAGGAAAGAAGGAGGGAGGGGAGGGAGGAAGGAAGGAAAGAAGGAAATAAACATTTATTAAGCATCTACTATATGCCAGGCACTGTGCTAAGCACTTTCCAAATACTATCTCATTTAGTCCTTGAAATAGCGAGGTGGGGGTGTTATTATTATTTCCATTTTACAGACAAGGGTTTTTTGTTTCGTTTTGTTTTAGTGACTTGTCCAGAGTCCCTGCTAGTTAGTATCTGAGGCCAAATTTGAATTCAGGTCTTCTTGACTCTAGAGGTTAGAGTGAAATCTGGCTATACATTCCATGATTGATGGGATCAGAAAGGGTTCATGATTTTTATTTTGTTTTGTTTTAAAAGGTCCTGCCCCGGAGAAAGTATGTTTCAGAATGGGCCAGGATAAAAGCAGAGGGTCACTATATTTTTGAGGGCCACAGTTTCATTATTTGTAAAATAAAAGATTGGATTTAAAAGGTCCTTTCTAGCTCTGAATCCTAGGAGTCTACAAGTTTATTTGGAGACAGAGTTGGACCCTACATTTAATTTTTTTTTTTTAAGGCAACTGGGGTTAAGTGACTTGCCCAGGGTCACACAGCTAGTGTCAAGTTCTTGGTCTGAGGCCGGATTTGAACTCAGGTCCTCCTGACTTCCTGAATCCCGTGCTCTATCCACTGTACATTTAAATTTTAAGATCTTTTTTTGAACTTTTAAAATCACATTGGAGTTTGGTAGCAGAAATATTTTAAATAAGAAGAGAAAAACTTACCCTTCCCTTCTCTGCCAAGCTTGATATGAATGATTCTAAACTACATATGAGGTCCTAGGGGATTCTGTAACCTTTGAATTTTGCCCTAAGGCTTAGGTTGGAGCTAAGGTGAGAATAGGACCTATAGCTTCCTCAGGGGCCAGGTTCCAATCTACATATTAATTAATTACTGGATTGTAAGTTTTTTGAGGGAAGAAACAAGATTCTTTGTTTTTTAAATTCTTGGCATGTAGCAGATGCTTAACAAATGTTTGCTAAACTGAATTAAATTGTTTTTTTTTCAAGAAGAAACGGGAAAGTCCATTTTATTATGTCTCAAACTGATTATTGATGCTTTCCTCCCAGGTTCCTTTCTAGGTGAATGGGAGTTTTCTGGTGATGCCTACAAATATTTTTGCTCAGAGGTCCTTCAAACCTTTGGGTTTGGCCTTTCCCACCTTCCCAATATTAATGGACATAGGTTCCTTGGACTTCTCTGACTGACTTCTGGGTGTCCAGTTACCTAACCTTATGCAGGAGGCTTCATTCCTGACTCAAAGCCCATTGGTCCCTTTAGAGATTTAACACTCTTCTCACTCATTTGCCTCCACTAAGCTGTAATTAGGAATGTTCCCTCTGAGGTTAGCCATCAGCTTCCCTTAAAATACTCAGGCTCACAAAGCATCAAATTTAGAACAGATTTCATTCTCTGTTATGGTTATTCTCCAGCAGTTCCACTTTTGGCCAGGAGATGGAACCAGTTCCCCAGAATCTAGAACAGGGGAGTGGCTAATTCTGCTAAAATTCTTCACACCCAGGGCCCCATAGTTCCAGGCTATTTACTCCTTCTGTTCTTTAACACTGGGGTCCCAAAGCTCCACCCTTCAAACAGAGGGCTTCTTCAGACGTTATGGATATTGCTTTCTATTTGTTCTGCTCAAAAATTCCCCAAACCTTCCTCCCCTCCCCACTCCTCTCCGCCAGGCCTGCAGGCGAGTTGCTTAATATCTCCCCTTGACTCTCAAAGGCTTGGAGGTACTCCATTCCCTTTATCTACTGGTCTCCATATTACTTATCTTTCTCTAGGTAGGCTAGGTAGACATCAGCAGGGCCATGAAAATCTAATGCAATGTAAATCTACTCCAAGTGTCTGTGACCCACAAGTTGTTTTTTTTTTTTTTTGTGGGGGAGGAGGGGGAGGAACAGCCCCTTGCTATGTTGATACACAGGGGAAGAGAATAGCATTTATTAAGCACCTGTGTGCCAGCCCTGTGCTAAGCACTTTACAAATGTCTCATTTGATCTCCACAACAATCCTGTGAGGTAGGTACTGTTATTATCCTCATTTTACAGATCTGAACTTAAGTCCTCCTGATTCCAGGCCCACTGCTCCATATATTGTACCACCTAGTTGCCCATGGTACACAAAAGATTAGATAACTCTCTGCACTACCAAACATCTTTACTTTCCATTCTTACCTACACTCTGCTCCATCTGATAGGGCTCAGTTTTCCCCACAAGCTTCAATTCAAGGGGCGTTTATATATATCTACCTCTGTACTGTGGTGGCTGCTGGGGATACCAAGCTAGATATAATGCCAATCCTGATCTCAAGGACCTTAGGATCTAGTAGTGATGTCTTTGTGAGATTTAGAATTAGAGGGACCTTAGAGATTCTCCCTTTAGAGATAGAAGCAGCTGATAAATGCATTTATGAGTATGCTGGTAAATGTTTAACAGGTATTCTACCCCCCTCCCCAATTTACATATGGCAAACTTTTAACTTTAATCTGCATTATTAACATTTTCTTTATCACTTTCTTAAATTTGGAAATCAATAAAACTATAAACCAAGTCCTGATCTGATTCATTTGTACATTTCTGAGGTGTAAATCCTTACACCAAAAATTTAACAATGGGCTTCTCTCAAGTTGCCCCTAACCCACCCTGGCTAGAAAGGATGTCAGAGGCCATTTGGTCCAACTCCCTCATTTTACAGATGAGGGAAGTGGCTCAGGACGGGAAGTGACTAAGCCTAACGTCATAAAGTTATCTAGCCTAGTTAGGTAATCTTTTAAAAAGCCTGTCCTCAGACTTCTAATGGAGTGCTCTTTCTACTCTACAACACTGCCTGAAAGGCTTAAATAATGTCTGTATTTCAAGAAATATAACTGTAATCTTCTTAAGGCCAAAACCCTTTTTGTGTTGTTGTTTTTTTTATCCCTGGTAACTAGTAGTGTCTTTCACACAATAGGCAATCAACAATTGTTTGTTGACTTAAGTTCTCTGTGAAGTCTTTAAAAAAACTCAGTTGATAAGCACTTATTAAGCATCTACTTTGTGTCTGGCACTGTGTTAATTACTGGGGACACAAAGAAAGGCAAAAGTTAGCTCTTCAATTCAAGGAGCTCATAATTCCCTCCTCTCCTTTCCCCACCCCCAAATTCTTAATGCAGGGCACAATTTAACACTTAAAAATGTTTTACTATGATTCTCCAACTAGGTTTCAGGCAGGTTGAAGACAGGACCTATGGGTTATACTACTGTTGCATAGTGGACATAAGAGTTTTATTCAGTAAAACCTTGCTGGTTAGTTGATTTTAAGATATCCTATCTTCCCAATAAATGAATGGTCAAAGAGTATGATCAAAAATCCTCAAAATAGGAATGGTAAACTATAAACAACCATTGGGAAGAATATGATATGAAACAATGTTCCAAATCTCTAATAAGAGAAATGCAGATTAAAATCATTCTGAGGTTTCATCTTAGGCAGAAATTGGCAAAGATAACAAAAGAGGGGGACAACTAATATTAGAGAGAATGTAGAAAGTATCATCGTTGTCAATTTGCTGGGTAAGGTAAAACCTCTGAGTGGTTTTGATTTTACATTTCTCTTATTTGAATTTTGGAGCATTCTTTTCTTTTGTATGATTGTTAATAGTTGGTAATTCCTCTAAAATGTCCCTACCTTTTGACTCAGAAATTCTACTTCTTGGCAAATATCTCATGAAGGTCAATGATAAAAAGAAAATTTCCAAATATGGCCAAAGACTTATAGTAGAAATTGTGGTGAGTGAATGTAATAGAATACTATTGGGATGAAAGAAACAAAGAATATGATAAATACAGAAAAGCATGGAAAGATTTACATGAACTGATGAAAAGTGAAGTAAGTTCAAATAGGAAAAAATAGTATACCCAATGATTACAACAATTTAAATACAAATCATAGCAATAATCAAACAATTGAAACTGAATGACATGGAATTATATGACCAGCCTTGGCTTCAAAGAAGAGATATGAGAAGACATCTCCCTCACTTCTTTTCAGAGGTGGGGGAATAAGGGTGAAGATACAGATAATGCCGGACTTTTAAAAATATACTGTCAATGTGCTCTCCTTGAGAGCAGGAACTGTCTTTTGCCTTTCTGGGTATCCCAGACTTAGTTCAGCACTGTGCCTGGCACATAGTAGGCACTTAAATGCTTGTTGACTCGATCTGTTGGTTAGTTTGATTGGATTTTTTTTTAAATTTGTCATAATGGATAGCTTTCTGGGAGGAGGATGGGAGAAGGGATGCATTAAAAAATGTAGGTGATGAAAGAACAAAGACATCAATAAAAAAATATTTTTCAAAATAAGATAATTCTGTGAATAGGCATCTGTCCTTCCATGGTAGAACTGGGCTAGCAATGTCTGCATGATTCCAAATATACAGTGCGGAAGTATGACAGAGAAGGGTCATTGTGTAGCTTATCAACATGTTTTTCTTTCTATAAATTTTTAAAAATTGTTTTTGATATCTTTTGTTTGAACATCACCTTCATTTCCCAATATAATCCTTCCCTTACCTCCTTCCAGGGAGCCATCCTTTATGACAAGTCAGTCAGTCAATAAGCATTTATTAAGCACTTACTATGTGCCAACAAAAGAAGAAAGAGAAGTGGGGAAAGGCAGTTCAGCCAAACTAACCAACTGACTAAATCACCCACAATCCGGGATCCATTTCTGCAAAGAAGTAGGAGAGCTAAGTTCTCATCTCTTCTCCCCAGGACAACCTCAGTCATTATAATTAAGTACCATTCAGTTTTGTTTTCATCGTAGTTGTTTCCTTTTACAATGGTGCAGTTATTGGGTATATTGTCTTCTTAGCTCATATTACCTTACTTTTGGTTCTTTAAAACAACAAAATCACATCAACATGATTTAGTTAGTAGATATGCAATACCTGTATGTGTATTATTTTTTTGTTTATAGAATCAGACTTAGAGAACATTTAGGACAACCCCTTCATTTTATAGATGAGGAATCTGAGATTGAGGGAAGTTAAGTGACATGCCCCAGGTCATGTGAGTAGTCATAGTGGCAATATTTGAATCCAAGTCCTCTGACTCTGATGCCAGTGTCCTTTCCACTGTACCATGCTGTATATATACTCATGATAGCTTAGCCTAATGAAAAGAGTGGGAATTCAAAGACTGGGGCTCTATTTCAGAGCACATAACCTAATCTCTTTTTTTTCCCATCTGTAAAATGAGGATAATTATATCTGTTCTTACCTACTGCTACACAGAGATGTTGTGAAGATAATATATATTAAAGTGCTTTGAAGTCTTGGGAGGAAAGGAACTAAGTGTATCTCAGCCACCAATAGCAGCAGGTCACACAGTGAGGCATCATCTTAAAGATATACAGTTCTTTAAGTAAATCATACCATGGTCAGAAAAATAAGTTCATTCTTTTCTTCATGTTCAATCTGTAGGAATGAAGGGAAGGAAAATCTCATCCTGTGCCTCCTTTCCCCTAGACTTCCCTTTGCGTTATGAGACTGTGAGGTCCTGGAGAGCTGGGGCTGTCACCTTACTTTACATCCCCAGATCTTAGTACAGTGCCTGGTACATAGTAGGTAATAATTGCTTATTTCTTTCCTTCCTTTTTCCTAACTGGGGTAGCTAAGTTTCAATCTATCCAATTACCTCCAGGAAATTAGATTCCTTCATATCCGGGGATAAATCACTTTTATAAACTGTTTATTGACTTCTGACCAACCTTTAGGAAGAAAAAAGTATTGATCCAAATTTAGGAGCCTAGATTAAAAAGAGAATAAGCCATCTTCTACTATAAATCTGGCTCTGGGGTGACCTTTAGCAGAAGCTGGCTCCTCCTGTTGTCGATCAAAAAATATTTATCATACAACTAGTATGTTCCAGGCACTGTACCAAGCACTGGGGTAAATAAGAGGCAAAAAAAAGTCCCTGCCCTCAAGTCACTGACAATCTAACTGGGAGACAAGCAACCAAATATGCACAAATAAGCTATATACACAGTAAAAAAGAAATAATTACAAGAGGTTAAGCACTATATACCTCAGTGGGGATGAAGCCTCAAGGCCACACATGGCCCTCAAGGTCCTCAAGTTTGGCCCTTGGACTAAACCCAACCTTCACAGATCAAATCCTCTTAATAAAAAGATTTGTTCTGATTCAGTCAAAAGGCTGCACCCAAGGACCTAGAAGGCCATATGTGGCCTTGAGGCTGAAGGTTCCCCACTCCTGCAAGAGGTTGGAAAAGGCTTCCTGTTGATTTTAGTTGGGACTTAAAGAAATCCAGGGAAGCTGGTAGGCAGAGATGAGGAAGGAAGAGTTATTCCAGGTATGGGGAAAGGCAGAGAAAATGCCCGAAGCCAGAAACAGTGTCACTAGATGTAAGCCAGTGTCACTAAATGGAAGACTGTATGGAGAGGAGTAAGGTGAAAAAGACTGGAAAGGTAGGAGAGGGCTTGGTTATGGAGGTCTTTGAATGCCAGAGAGAGGACTTTATATTTGATTCTGAACGCCAGGGGAAATCCCTAAAGTTGATTGATCGGTGGTGGTGGTGGTGCTGGTGGTGGTGGTGGTGCTGGTGTGACTAGGTAGGACCTGCACTTTAGGAATATCACTTGGGTGGCTGAGTGGATTGGAGTGGGAAGGTACTTGAAGCTGGTAGACCCATTAGCATCTAAAAAAACATGGTAGCTTGTATCTAGGAAATTCCTAGAGCTGCCAGTATGCTATAAAATAACTCTATTCACCAATGTTAAGAGGACTGCTCATCTCAGCCCTACTCTGGTATATGTCAATTTTTTGGGTCAGTCAAAAAAAGCACTTATTACTTACTACTACTGGATGCCAGGCACTATGTGGATAAGACCCAAAAGTGCAACAATGAATTTCTGTGCCCCATCCGAGTTTCAGAAGGTACACCATTCTAGTCCCCTTTCCCTGACCACAATCTCAAAACAGCACATACCAGGCAATTAAAAATTAAAACTAAACAACCTTCTGGCCGGTCAACATTTATTGACTGCCACCATGTGCACATATGGAAGACGCTAACCAAAAGTGCCCAATAGTGAGTCATGGCAGAGCTGAGGGATGGCTCTTTTCCTCGTCTCTGTAATCCACTACTTAATCCTTAATTCATGCCATGGGATGCTTATTCCGAAAAGTCCTTGGGTTGAGCAATCCCAAGCAGAATCGTTCTGTTTTGAAGTTGACACGATTGCCTCTGTACTAAAGCCTATTTGCCCATTCATTTGCGCATCACCTCCCCGCCTCCTTCTCTTGCGCTGGATGGGGAGTCGGTGTAACAGGTGTGTTCAAGGGGCCACCCAAAACAAAGAATACAGAAAGCTGCTTCCTTGGCTGGGAAGCAATTGAGCCTGTTTGCCAGATTCCCTCCTCGTCCCGCCCCCGTCATCCCCGCATTGTCTTGGTCGGAACTCTACACTTTCGGGGCTGCGTGGGAGGTCGTACCTTTCACGTTTCTTGTTTTTAACCCCCCCAGATGCCGCTCGTATACCTGCATAGATCCAAGATCCTCCACCCCAGGTGTGTATTTGTGCGTATGCGTGCGCGTGTGCGTGTACGCCTGTGTGCGTATGCGTGCGCGTGATAGCTTGGGAAGTAAATGGGTGGGAAGGAAAGATTGGGGGTGGGGGTGTGGCCCCAGGAATACTGCAAGGGCTCTAGGAACTAACTGGTTTATATTAAAATAGTGTGCCACGTTTCCTTCTCGCTGACCAATGCAGTCACTCTCCCCCCGCCCCCCAGTTTCCTGGGGGCCGGACAGTTTAAGACCGCCCAGCAAGGCTGGAATTAGACTCCCATCTCGCTCCTTAGGGCGGCTCCCGAGCGTCCTCCCACTCTCCAAACTTAGGAGCGTAGCAGATCAGCTCCTGGGCTCTGCAGGAAGAGGGGCTGGTCCGTCCCGTTGATGGTCCCCAGGCATTCCAGGGTCTCCTGGCCATCTGTCCGAAGGCATTGTCTTGTCTCGCTTCCACCTCTGCCTTTTTCATTCTTTTGCCTTTGCATCGCTGAGTCCTTCTGCAAACAGCCTTCTTCCAAATCTATATTGGGATCTTCACCCTAAAGCCTTTAGCGTAGAGCTTCTCCCTACCACTCCAAGACACGGAGCGGGGGTGGCGGTGTCTCTGAACCGGGCCCTCCAGACACGCTGGAGTCCTTCAAGACTCAGTTTAAAGATGCTTCCTCACCGTTCCTAGTGTCTTCTCTCTGAAATCACCTCCCATTTACACAATATATATCTTGCATAAATGTAGTGATTTGCATGTTGTCTCCCATATTAAAATGTGATCTTGCACGTCTTTGCTTTTCTTTGTATCCCCTGTTACAGAGCCTGGCACACACTTGTTGACTGAGGAGCATGTCAGAGTCCTTCAATACTCAGCTCATATCTCATCTTATACGACGGGCCACCCCCTGATTCTCACTCCCTACTGCTAGTGATTTCCCCTAAGATTACCTCCCAGTGTATATATCTTGTTTGTACGTAATTATTATTGTCTCAAATCCCATCTTCTGCAAGAGGCCTTTCTGGGTCCCTCCTGCTGATGTCTTTCCAATGGGATTACATTCCGTCTATTCTGTAAATATTGAGTGCCTACATGGTCTTTTGCATGTTTTTCTGCCATTACAGTGTGAGCTCCTTGAGATCTCTTGGCTTTTCTTTGTCTCTTTAGGGCTTAGCCCAGTGCCTGGCACACAGGAAGAGCTTAATGAATGCTTGTTGACTAAGGGTTGTCAGAGGCCTTCTAGACTTTCCCAGTTCCCCCCTCCCCCAATACCTGGCATATATATATATACACACACACACACACATATGTATATATATACATATATATGTATATACTGCCCCCATTACATTGTATATATCTTGTATGTACATAGTTGTTTGCATGTAGTCCTCATTAGAAAGTGAACTTCTTGAGGCCAGGGACCCCTGTTTATGCCTTCCTTTGTATCCCTGGCGCTTAGCACGTAGTTAGCACTTAATAAATGTTCTTTGACTAGCCTGCTTTAAAATTCTCGCCCTGAACTGGGTTCAGGGTTCAGACTCTTTGAAATCACCTATGCATCCTAAGATTAGCCGGGTTGGGTAAACTGCACCCTCCAGGACCCATCCAATTTTCTTCCCTGTAGACGGAAGGGCAGAAGCCTGCGCTGCTGGAGGGGTGGGCAGCAGGGGCAGCAGTAGCAGCTGCAGCAGTAGGCTAGTTGCACCCCCGCCCCACGGCCGCGCTGGGCGCCGAGGGGAGGCGCTGTGTGCTCACGGCCAGGAGGGGCTGGGCTCCCGGCTCTTGGTGCCCCGGGGCTGGGGCTGCTGCTGTTTCTCCGCTGCCTCCTCCCCTCTCCCTTCTTCTTGGTTGGGAAAGTGGGAGGTGGCGCGCGCGCGGGCGTGTGTATGTGTGTGTGTGGGGAGGGGGGTGCAGGGGGCGCAGCAGAGTCTCCACTGTGCCACCGCGTCGTCAGAGACAGACAGACAGACACACACCCACAGAGGCAGCGGGGCTGGGGCGGCATCGGCTGCATCTGCTGTTGCCGTCGCACCCCCCTTCCGTCTGCTGCTGCTGCAGTGCCCGCGAACAAAGAGGAGGAGGCAGCTCCAGACCGGGAGCAGGGGGCCCCTGGACCCTGGCTCCTCTAGCCCTTCTTGGTCACGGAGGAGCCACGCAGGAAGGAGATGGTGGGTGCCCTCTCTCTTGTTCTCTCCCAGCCTCGTTCCCTTTCCCTCTCCCGCTCTTTCCCAAGCCTCGCTCTCTCTTTCGCCGGGTGCGGGGCGGAGATGTCTCTCCTTTCCGGGAAAGCAGGAGAGCCGGCTCGCTTTGCAGGCTGGGTCCCTGTGGGTGCCTGGGGATCCAGGAGGGAATTGCCGAGGTCCAGGATTTGCAGCAGGGCTTCTGTGGCCCGGACGCCAGGCTTGGGGACAGGATCCTCCCCAGGCTTGACTAGCTTTTACGCGATAACCAGGACCCCTCCACCACCCAGAGAAATCTATTTCTGTGGGGACTGGTATCTCTTTATTTCTCCCGCCCCTTTTTCTAATAGGTTTTTCTTGTTTTGCCTATCTCCCCTCAACCCCCCCCCCACTCCCGAGCTTAGTTTCGCAACTTAAGGCTACGCATTTATTTTTTAAGTCCTTGAAAACTTCCAGAGATCTCTGTAGCGCGCGTGTGCGTGTGTGTTGTGTGTATGTGGTGTGTGTGTGTGTGTGTGTGTGTGCTGCCCCAACCGAAAGGCGCGAGCACAGTGGATTCTATTTAATAAAACCCACATTCCGTGACTAGTTTCCTCTTTACCCACTTCTCCCATTCCCTTGCCTTGGCTGCGTTAGCCCTTGACCTTTCCCACTTGGAAGTGGCCACGCTGTGCCCCAAACACCTTGCTGTGGGCTGTGTCTGGAGAGAGAAAGAAACAGAGAGAGACAGAGATATGGGTGGGTTGCCTCTGTATAGTATGTCTCTCCTATATTGAGTCAGAGTTAATAATCTGTAGAGATTGCCTTTTTTTGGCGTGAGGGAAGTGAGGGGATGGAAGTGGGTAATGACTTTTTTACTGAGTGGTCAAATTTCCTATTCTGCCCCCAGCTTTCTAGGCAAAGATTTCCTATTGTCAGATTCACAATTATTTTTGCCTGTTGCCTTGAATGGAATTAGGGCAGGCAGTTTAGACAAACAAACAAAAAAAATCTGTGTTCTTGAGAGTTTGTGAATGACTGCTCAGGAGGTGGAGATTGGTGTAAATTACGGCTGCTTTTATATTTTAGAAACTTTCAAGCCAGTCTTTTTAGGGATATCTTTGGAATTTGGTCTTAGAATCCAGAGTTAGAAGGTCTCTTATAATCAGCTAAATTCCGGCCCTTTATTTTACAGTATTGACTTTGCATTCTTTTTTATAAGAAATATTACAAAATTTCATTTTTGACCAGATAAGAAACAATTGATTTGCAGAGTTGCATATTGGCTAAAGGTTTTACTGGTGTTGGATTCACTAGGACCTGGGTTCAAGTCCAGTCTCTGATACATGCTGTCTGTGCTCCTAAAGCAAGTTACATAGCTTCTCAGTATACCAGGCAAACCTCTAAGACTAAAAGTTACAGACAAGTGGCAGATCTGAATCAGGGGAGGGAGTTCCATCTTGGGAGTTCCCTTACTCATGAAATCACAGCCCCAGACTTAAAAAAAGAAACATATCTGATACTGGAGCCAGTTTGCCACAAGTGATCACAGGCAGCAGAATTTATTAAACTCTAAAGTGGTTTGAAAATTGGAGCTTTGTTGGATGTTAATAGTAATTTAAGGTAAAGAAAACTTTGAATTGGCTTCTGTTTAGCTTTGCATTTGAGCCAAGTACAGCAGTTAATAGCACTCTGATGGTCAAAGAAATTATCTTTATTTCATTTCATAAATTGCATTTATTACAGAAATCCTTCTGTAATAAGCACTTAATGGCTATTACAAAACAGTGTACTTCTAAATAGCTTTAGGGATTATTTTTGAATTATGTAGAAATATTTTAAAAATGATTGCCTCACCAGTGTAGCAGGCTCTATTAAAAATATTTATGAATGTTTTGGTTCTTGGCCCTTCTTCTGTAGATCCATGTTGCCCAAGTTGAAAGGGACTTAAGAGATCATCTGATTTGATGCTCTTATTTTGCAGATGAGGAAACTGAGGCTAAGGAAAGTCAATGAGGTTCCCAAGACCACAAAGTGATTTATTAATTTTAAATTAAACTAATAATATAGTGACTTACCATAATTTAAAGTCAACTTCTTTTATTCAGTTAAATTTCTTAAAAAGTAAACACTTGATTAGTGAAAGAAAGTAAACTTGTTAGAGCTAAGACATAAGCCCAGGTCTCTGGATCATAGTGTTCTTTCTACTATGCTATGATGCTTATCGATGAACTCATTTTTACATTATTTCTCCAGATCACAACATTAATTATGTATTTTTCTTTTTTCTCTGCCCACGAATTCCAGAGGAGAATCTGAACAGGCATGGATGTTACATGAATCACTTTAAGGGAGGTGAACAACTATGAAGGCTTTTTTCTCAGTAAATTAGATAAAGATGGATGAATCTGCCTTGTTGGATCTGTTGGAATGTCCTGTGTGTTTAGAACGACTTGATGCCTCTGCAAAGGTCTTGCCTTGCCAGCACACGTTTTGCAAACGCTGTTTGCTGGGGATTGTTGGTTCTCGAAATGAACTGAGATGTCCAGAATGCAGGACTTTAGTGGGCTGCGGAGTTGAGGAGCTACCCAGTAACATCCTGTTGGTTAGGCTGTTGGATGGAATCAAGCAGAGACCTCGGAAATCAGGCACCAGTGTCGGGATCACCTGCACAAATGCTCTAAGGGCCCAGGGCAGTGCTGTTGGGAATTGTAATTCGAAAGATCCGCAAGGGTCCCAAAGTGGACAGCAACGTGTGCAGGCCAGGAGCCCCCCAGTCCGAGTAAGTAGCCAAGAAACAACTAGTTGGTGAATCACATTAAGTGCATGGAGGACTGGATTTCTCTCTTTACTTCCATTTATTCATTACCAGTACTTAAGAAAACAAGTGCTTTTGGAACTGGTGATAAATTATCTGTTTCAAAATATCTTGATATTCTGTATGTGTTCTCAGTTAAAGTAAGTTTTTTTGGGAAAATTACCAAATTATTCAAATGTAATTTAGAAGATGGCAGCTTGTGGTGACTTGTAAAATGTTGGTTAGATGTGATTGTGGTTTATTTATTTTCTCCCACACTGATTATATATGTCCGGAATAGAAAATCAGCCCAGTGGCATCATTTTTTTGCTTCTGGTTGTGGTGGTGTTCGGCTTTATGAAAGCGTGCTACTGTATTTGCTGGTAGGAGGAGTTCTTAACAGACCATAGCCACAGGTAGGTCAATTTTGTTACCATGGCAGCACAATGTCATTCTGGATTGTGGACAATCTAATCACATGGGGTTGTTTTTGTTTGTTTTTGTTTTTTAGTGGGAGTGCAATGACATTCATTTAGCAAGATCCTTTATTAGAGCTTGGGTGTGGGCCTGAGTTGGGGCTGGAAAAAAAATTTTAAGTGTAACACATAATATGACTGCTCACCACCACTTGAAATCAACCAGTGAACAGGTATTTATTAAAAACACCCACTGTGTGCCAAGCGGAGGCAAATAGATGACTCAGTGGAGTGCCAGACCTCGAGTCAGGAAGACCTGAATTCAAATTCAGTCTTAGACACTTAATAGCTGTGTGACCCAGGGCATGTCATTTAACCTCTGTTTGCTTTAATCCACTGCAGGAAGGAAATGGCAAATCACTTAAGTATCTTTGCCAAGAAAACCCTATGGCATGCTCTGGCCACTGGCATCATGAAGAGTCAGATACAGCACTGTACTAGCCACTAGGAATGTAAAGATGAAAGTAAGATTGTTCCTGCCTTTAATGAGCTTATGATCTGAGGGGATGTAGGGGAGACTTGCATAAAGTGCCTGAGATTGAATCCAGGTTTGGCCTTATGATCCTGGTGTGACCTTGGGCACGCCACCCTCTTTGTGCCTCAGTTTTCTTATCTGTAGAATGAGAGTGTTTGACTAGATGACTTGTAACCTTATGCAATTTGATACAAAATAATTTTGGGGGGAGTTCCTGTGGGTTGGACATACCAAGATAGACTTGAGATAGAATGTAGTGCTTAACTGAGCCTCACTCTAGTTTAATCAAATATATATCTTAGGAATAAACTATTTTATTAGGTAAGGTCAGAAGTCAGGTAATGATATTATCTTGTAATAAGATAATATAATATCCTGTACTGTGTTGTGGTTTTTTCTCTCTTGCTTTTTTTGGGGGGGGGGGGAAGTAGGGAAAGTAGTTGTCAAGTAAATAGTTGCATTTGTCATGGAGGAAACTATTTTGGAAATTGGCTAAATTGTCATGGATCCAGTTTTCATTAGTAGTTAATCTTGCTTAGAATGTTTTTCAACAGTTCATAGGATCTTAGATTTAGAGCTAAGGGATCTTAGAGCTCCTTGAGTACAGCTATCTGATTTTGTTGTTGAGCAAACTGAAAACCAGAGAGGGTTAGTGACTTGCCCAGTGTCTCACAGGTGACAGGTGTGGTAGAGGAAGTTCTTAGTAAGCATTTATAAACTCACACTTCCTTTAACACTTGAAGGTTTATAAGGCCTTTTCCTCCCAACAGCCCTGGTTAGGTAAGTAGTACAGTTTTTTAAATCCCTATTTTACATAAGAAACAACTGAGGCTCAGAGAGATGAAATGTTTTGACCCAAGTTTACATAGGTATTAAATATCAGAGTAGACTTGATTCCAGGTCTCTCTACTGGAACTCCTGTGCTTTTCCACCTACCAGTACCAATGTCTATTATTATAACCTTCCACCAAAAATAATGTGGTTTGTAGTTTCTTGTGTAGTTTCCTTTGACTTACTACAGGAATTCTTCATCTTGCAGGTATTAGATAATACAGGTTTCACCTAGAGCAGATGAGGAGCAGCTGGTTTGACTGCAGCTCAGATGATGTGGCTGCTACAAACACTAGGTTGCCTCTACATCCATCCCCCAGGGGATGGCCCAAGTTTAGAAAACTGATCCTTTGAACACATCACTGGCAGACCATTTGATGATCTTTTATTTTGGTTCACATTTTAAAATTTCTTCAAGAGAGTGAATGTTCTGAGAGAGAGGGTGATCCTTTTCAGTATTTGGAGCCCATGTGCTGTAGATTAGATAAATACACAGGTCCCCTCAGCACTCTTCTTGGCATTTGTTTATTTCCTGGACTCTTTCAAGAAAAATTCCAAAGGAAACAAGACTTGGGGAATTTCACTCATGAATATTTTAACTGGAGAACCAGTCATCACATTGATCATTTCTGAGGCACCTGACCCAGGTCTGCGTCCTTTAATGACAGGGGAGATTTGTTTCTTTGGAAAGGTTTTGTTTCACTCTTAATTAGATTTAGAAGGATAGCTTCTGGCTATGAATAGAAAGTATCTTTGTTGTTGACACATCACTTTATGTGTTAGGAGGAATGCTCTGAACGTTTGATCATTGGTAAAAAGAATTTGGAGGAGAGGGCTGAAGTATTCAACAGAACAGCCCTAAGATTTAGAGTTAATAATTTACAGCCTTGGTTTTCTTTGTAGGGAAGGAATCTGCTACCTATCTTCATTGATCTAGAGCTCACAAAGACCTCAGAGGTCCTTTAGTCTAACCCCTTTATTTTGAAGATGAGGAAATGGAGACTTAGGGTGGTGAAGAGACTTGCCTGAGGTAACACTGGCAGAAAAGTGGTTGAACAGGTATTCAAACCCATGTCCTTTGACTCTAAAGGAAGCATTCTTTCCAACTCTACCTTGTTATCTCCCTACATAATCCACCCACACAATTCTTGTGTTTTTGAACTGCTAAGGTATTTCAGGTATGCATTGCTATGTAAACAGTTGTTAGTATTTATGTCAGTAATACCAGCTAGTATTGATAGTATTTTCTTAGGTTTTACAGTTTTCTTATTTTATTACAATCTAACTGGGAAGAGAATAGCAAAGGGATCTGTGATTTCATCAACGTAGGGAACTCCCGGTGTGAAAATTCCCTCCTGCAGAGCAGTTCAGAACCATATATAACTTAGTAAATAAATTCAATGGAGTTACTTGGTGCACATACAGTTAAAGTGACTTGTTTAGTGTCAGAGGTGATATTAGAACCCAAGGTCTTCCTGATTCCAAACCCAGGTGTTCTGTTAGTATATTTACTTGTGATTTCTTTGCATGGAAAAAAATTGTTTTTTAAGAAACCCAACTTATCTTGCTGCTTACTATAACTTCGCTACTGTAGTAGAGATGGGTAAAATGGGAAAAAAACATGTTGTTTATATTGAAGTGGAATTTACCCCAAGGTGACATAGGAGGTAGAGCACTGGACCAGGAAAAGCCAAATTCAAATCCTCCCTCCTACACACTTACTATATGACTCTGGGGAAAGTCATTTAGCTTCTCTGTGCCTCAGTTTCCTCACCTGTAAAATGAAGATGTTGGACTTGATGGTTTCTAAGGTCTCTTCCTGATGAGTGATGCCAAATATTTCAGTACTTAAAAGGACAGCCTGTTCTGTTTAAAATAACTCTTAATTAGTTGTTAATGGTACCTTTTATACTCAGAATAAATAGTGGTAAAAATACATTCTATTTGATGAATGTTTTCTAAGCATTTAAAAAAACATACTTGTAGGTCTAGGAGAAAATTCCTGAGGAAGAAAGAAATCACAGTTTGTGGATGGCACTGAGGTTGGCATGCCAGGGCGGAAGCTAGAGAGTGTACACACACACACACACACACACACACATTTTCTTAAGCACACTCAATGAGAAAGTGGCCATAATGACTGCCGAGCATTTATCCTTGTTAGTGAGAGATTTTTAAATGACAGTACTGTGCAGCATGCATTTTGCCACATGTTTTGGCACAGCTGAAAGTGATAACACATGGAACGTTGTTTTAATTTGTTAGTTATGTCCTGTTATGTACCAGTAGACTCGTGATCATGTGGCTTCCTTGTGCCCTTAGCTGAGGCAGAGTATTAGCAGATCTGAACATTTCCAATATGTTCTGCATATCTTGTTTCCAGAATTTGACTTACTAGCTCAGTCCAGAGACAGAATGAAGAGGGCTAACTAAGGGTTATGGCTGCCTTGCCTAAGTCAGCTTTGGAAGCTTTCATTCTTGCCCTTAGGCAGAGAATTACCTTGACTTGGTTTTAGGCTGAGGACCCTCACCTGCATGGGCCTCAAGGAGAAGGATGATCTTTGCTTATCCAATCTGTTCCCCATCTTCTGTGTAATGGAAAGAAGACTGCCTTGGAGTCATCAGCCATGAGTTTTAATCCTGCCTCTGTCGATTTCTGTGATCTTGGGCAAGTTCCTCAGTTTCCTCAAAACAAAAGGTTTGATGAGCTCTAAGGTTGATGAACTCTAAGGGTCCTTCCAGCTCTGAACTTACATGGTACATTAGAGAGTGTTGATCTTGGAGTGAGGAAAACCTTAGACATTTATTAGCTGTGTGAACCTGGTCAAGGCACTTAACCTTTGTCAGCATCAGTTTCCTTATCTGCAAAATGGGGGCAATAATAGCACGTACCTCATAGAGTTGTGGATCAAATGTGATAACGCATGTATGATCTACAGTGAACATATTGAGATGAAGCCTGGAGAAGGCATTGTAGATAGACATCTGGCCTTGTAGTCAGAAAGATCTGGGTTCAAAATCTGCCTCAGGGTTTTTCTTACTGTGTGACCCTAGGTAAGTCATTTAACCACTACGTGCCTGTGGAATCTTTGATTGCTTTCAGCCAGCCTTTCCGTATCTTAACATTACTATTGGAAAGTATTATGCTGTTAATCTTCTTGTGTCTTTGGAGCTCAAGTTCATTGGATTCAGGGTCAAATGAGACCTTGGAGATCACTTGGTAGAAAGGTGTCAGACTCACGCCTATCTGGGACCAGCAGGGAGGGATCCATTTCTATCTGAGCTCCACACAACTGATCTAATCTAACCTTGTTTTATAGTTGAGAAAACTGAGTCCTGGGAAAAGTTAAAGGACATAGTCAAGAGTCTCACAGATAGTAAGATGTAGAATTAGGGTTCAACTCCAGCTCCATGGACTGTGTGGTCTGTCCCAAAAGTCTTAGTGCAATTTGTAAGCTTTCATGGGTCAGAGCTTTAATAATTTAAAACTGCCCTAAGAATTTGGAGACAGTGTAGAATAAGTATAGTTCTGCTTTTTTGACTGTCCCACCATGATAGTTAACTGGCCTTGACTTCTTTCATTCCACAAGTATTGATTGCTAGGCTTGGAGTCAGGAAGACTCATCTTTTTGAGTTCAAATCTGGCCTCAGATACTTAACCCTGTTTGCTTTGGTTTCCTCATCTGTAAAATGAGCTGGAAAAGGAAATGGCAAACCATTCCAGTATCTTTGCAAGAAAACCCGCAAAAAATCGATCATGAGGAGTTAGATATGACTGCTTAACAACAAAAAACTAGTAAGGATCAGAAATTGCCTGGTGCTGGGGTTAGGGTGTGACTAATGTAGTCCTTACCCTCAAGGAGTTTACCCATTAATATTTAAAGAATAATTCAGTAGTATTCAGTAGTAAAGTATATAAAACAACAAGAGGAGAGGTATTAGGAGGATATGACTGGGATGGTAAATTTGAAAGCATTAAACTTAGAGTCTAAATTTCAGACCTAAATTTGAATCCCCCCTCTTTTCCCTATGACCTCTGTGACCTTGGGCAGGTTACTTAATCCATTTGGAATTAGATTAGCGATATGATTGTAAATGTTTAACAACCTGCTTTCCAAAATGTGCAGGACATACTTTTAAGTTTAATCTGCATTATTAACATTTTTTCCATCATTTTCTTAAATCTAGACAGTCAACAAAACCATAAATCAAGCATTCTTTTGTAGCATTTGCCAATATCCAAGGTATAAATGCTCACATTGAAAATTTAACAATTGACTCTCAGGAGGAGCTATCTCCAGCACACCCTGGGGCAGATGACAGTCAGGAGCCCTTTCAACTCTAAATCTATGATCCTATGGTTAAAGGCCAAGTAAGTGTTACAGCCAACAATAATAACAGAGATTCATAACACAAATTGTGGTGATTGAGGACTTAGAAAGCATGTTCCTCTCAACAGCTCTGTGACGTAGGTAAATATGAATATTACTATCCCCATTCTGTAGACGAGGTCACTGAGACTCAGTGAGATCAAATGATCGATTTTCAAGAAGAAATAGTCACTGCCATGATCAATTAAGGCTTCATGAAGAAAGTGAGACCAAGAGGGGCAGCTAGGTGGCACAGTGGATAGAACTGTAGCCTTTGGAGTCAGGAGGACCTGAGTTCAAATTTGGCCTCAGACACTTGACACTTACTAGCTGTGTGACCCTGGGCAAGTCACTTAACCCCAATTGCTTCACCAAAGAAAGAAAGAAAAAAAAAGAAAGTGAGACCAAGAGCTGGCCTTTGAAAGATGGGATTTGGATAGGTAGAGGAGAGTTGGAGAGGGACTTTAGGCAGTTAGAACAGAGGTGAAGATGGCATTTTGCTCCCAACTCTTAGAATCCTACCTTTCCTCTATAGCCTACTGTGGCTCCTTAGCCTTTCTCTTAAATTACATTTACCAATTCCATTCCACAAGGCAATGGAATTAAAAATGCCTACTCTGTGCCCATGAAAAAATGAGTAGTAACCTAAAAAGAGAAATCCCCTTTCTCATTCACCCTCTGACTCCCCCTTAAAACTTAGGAATGTATGTAGCCATCAGTGCCAAGACAAGAGGAAGGCAGTGGTTTGTTTCATGAATGGTGGCATATGGGTATGTGTAAATATAGCCATCTTAAAGATAGATGTGTGAGCGAGCTGTTCAGTGGAAGCTGGAAGGGAACGGAGGTGCCATTTCAGATGGATGACAGCAGCAGTCGGCAATAAATTACTTGAGTTGTGAAACAGGGAAAAAAGTAAGCAGTAGGAGGGCTCGAAAATGAAATTTTCAGCTGCATTGAATATAGTACAGAAAGGCAAGATTTGTCAAGTTTTAAACATTTTTCTGTTACCCTAAGGAAATAATAAATATCCTAAAATACTTTTTAAAAAAAAATCCCCTTCCCCAGTGCTTTTTTTTTTACTGCTAGAGGTCCAATAATTCATGAGGGAGCACAGATTTTTATTATTTTTATTGCTTAATTAGCAACTGTCTTCAAGTAATAAGGAATTACTTTTATCCTTTTGTAACTTAGAAGTGAGTCTAATTTCAAGTTTGCAAAAGAGACTTCTCTGTTCAGTCATTTCCATTTAATAGGCATACACTTGACTGCTTCTGGGATCTGGGATTCATGTGGGTATGGGGAGATGGCTAGATGGGTAAAGTGGTCAGAGTGCTAGAAAACCTGACTTTGAATCCTGCCTCAAATGCTTACTAGCTGCATGGACATGTTGCTGAATCTGCCTCAGGTTCCTCATTAATAAAATGAGATAGTGACAGCTACTACCTCATTGGGTTGTTGTGATCATCAAAGTGCTTTGCAAACCTGAAAGCATCCTGTAAAAAAGTTCACTCACACATCTGTCTTTAAGATGGCTATATTTGCATACATGTTTCTGATGTTACTGCTGTGCGCAGACTCCTCCTCTGATATAGATTGCAACCCATCTATTCCTGACTAGCCTGGTAGACTCTTTCTCATTTCTTCCCTCCCATAAGTTCACCAGGGGAGGTCCATCCAGAATGCAAGGGGACTTGCTTGCTTTCTTTTCCCATCAGTGAAAATACTAATGGAGTACTTGGCTATCTCCTGATTTTCCTTCAGCAATTGCCATGTGATCCTATTATTTTTTTCGGTCATAAATTTCACTGATAGCATCTTGACTATGTACCACTTCTACTTTGTAATGTACTGTTCATGGTGTGTGGCAGCCTCTTCCATGAACTTCTCTGTGGTCCTATTGATGTAGACACATCTCCTCCACTCACTTGGCAGTTTAATGAATGGCTGGGTCTGAGAACATTTCTCATGTGGGGGTCAGCCTTCTGATGATGAGTCTCAGGACTTAGCTAGTTCGGTCCTCAGGGAAAAGACATACTATTTGTTCCTAGTGCTACACTTTAGGCCTTTCCAGGTTGATATAGGGGCATCACTTCTGAGAACACAAAATCCTCTCAATGCCATGATCACAGTTACTCTTTCAGACATCAGTTCTATTTTAAAATGTTTAATGCAATGGTTTTTAACCTTTTTTTTTGTCCTGGATACTCTTTGGCAATTTGGGGAAGCCTAAGTACCCACTTTTTAGAATACTGTTTTTAAATGCATACAATATATAGGATTATAGTATACTGAAGAACAATTATCAAAATATTCTTTTTTGAAAGTTCACGCATTTCAGGTTAAGATTCCCTGATTTGTTGTCCATTCCACATTCTTGTGAGGGAGGGGAGGGTCAAGGGAGTTTGAGTCTCCTTGTCTCACTCACACAAGCTGGAAATGCTATGTCTCACAGATCTGACCCCATTGCTGATCTTAAAGGAAGGCCTGATCTGCTCTGTTTCCAACTTGGGCCAGTTCACCTCTCTTTAGGCAGTCTAGTGGCGCTTAGCTCCCAGGGGCTTACTATATTGGTGCTAGACCTAGTTCACTGTAGCTCATAAGACCCAGGCTCAAAGGATCCATCTGCCTCAGCCTCCTCTCTAACAGGGATTATAGGCCACACCCTTCTCAACTCACTTATTTTACAGATAAAGGAACTGAGTGCTAGCATCTTTTTTTTTGTTTTGTTTTGTTTTGTTTTTTTCTTTAGGCAATTGGGGTTAAGTGACTTGCCCAGGGTCACACAGCTAGTAAGTGTCAAGTGTTTGGTCTGAGGTCAGATTTGAACTCAGGTCCTCCTGACTTCAGGGCCGGTGCTCTATCCACTGCGCCACCTCGCTGCCCCTGAGTGCCAGCATCTTGTTCACGGATATACAGTAAGTAAATCAATAGCAGAATTGGAATTTTCAAACCCAGCTTCAGCTTTTAGGGATGGATAACTACTTGTCACAAGTATTATGAGGAGATTTTCCTTCTGGTATAGGTTTGACAAGATGGGCCGTGAAGGCCCTCCTATTTCTGAGGTTTAGTGTTGCCTTCCATTTTACTTTTCTTCCACTACTCCAATATCCAGCTGCACCCTGAGGAAATAAAGAGTTTTGTGGGGTGAAGAGAAAGAGGTAATTTTGGGTTAAGAGCACTTTGGGAAATAGGAAAGGCGTCCAGCATTATGACAGCATGAAGGTACTTAGGGACAGCATGGAGGTCTTAGGGACAGAAGCACAGAAAGGGACTTGGGAGACAGAATTCACTTATCTCAAATTGGGGAAGAAACTCTCCTCCCTATTCCCATCTCTTCCTATTCTTTCTTCTTCACTAGCTAATAAATTAATGAAGCTTAATTATATATTAAGTATGCTTTTATGGGTCAGTCTGGGAGCTTAATTCCCATTAATACTTTTTTTGGGGGGGGGGGGGGAAAATGTTCTGAGTACCAAATCCATTAATGAACTTTTGGGTGACAACTCCCTGGAAAATTGAGGAGTTACCTGTTGTATGAAATGTGTATTTTACTTATAGCAGCAAAAACAAAACTAGCTGTGTTAAGTTACATGTTGTATATGTGTGAATTTTTTTTCTTTAGTTTTTCTTTTAAGTGAAATGTGGGAATAGAGAATGTAATTCAAATGATCTGAACCATAAATCTTTCAGCTTGGTTCCTCTGTTTAGCTTTCAGAAACTTTAGAGTGGACTCTTACTAATGGATGACAGATAGGGTTTGGAGTATGCTGAAGGTAAATTTTAAGGAAGGCAAACATATGCTCCTACTGTTGGTCAGAGAGACTTTTAGATCTCAGGTTATATTCTTACGGTTTTTATTTGTAGTTGAGAGATTTTTTTCTTTCCTGGATGACACTGAGAAGATTATAGATCTTGAAGAAGGCATAATAAATTCCTGGTCCAGTTATTTGTGTATTGAATATTTCTGTATTTAGAGAAACTCATGATATTTCTTGTAACTGGGAAAGTGTATGTCTAATTATTGCATTCTCCAGCAAACACTGTATGTAAGACTTGGGGAATGAAATGACAGTAATGTATTTTACCTCATTCCCAAGAGCCTAAATGTTTTAATCTACACAGAGTGCAGATTCATCATTCTGGCTTATCAAAACTAATTCTCCATAAGAAAGTATAAAGTAAGAAAGGAATTGGACAAAAGGTAGTCATCTACTATATTTTTTAAGTGTCTAGAAAAGTAGATTCCCAATCTTAATTGCCGCACACATTTCAGTATCTCAGAGTTTTCTTAGCCAGAAAGTTTTTTCTTGTATTAAATACAAATCCCCATGGCTTCAATTTAATCACATTTCCTCTTGTTCTGTTCTTGGTGGAAAAGAAGAGCTTGATCATATGCTATCCTTTCATATCTGCAAAAATTCATATTAAGATTCCATCTCTCATCTCTCCTTTAGATTAAATAACTATTTTTCTTTTATATTTCCTCTTAGGACCTATAATCATTTTGGTTGCCGTCCCTTGGACCCTCTCCAACTCTCTGCACATCTTGTTTAAGTTTCAGTCTGGTAGAGCTCCCAGGACTATAATGAAGTTCTGACCAAGGTTTAGGGTTGTGGAAGGGTTATCCTACTGCTCCTTTTTACTGCCCCACTTATTTATATATCTTAATGTCATATGTGTGGCACAGTGGAAAGAACCCTGGATTTGGAGTTGGAAGTCTTGGGTTTGAATTCTGACAATTCTTAGACTGCAAGCTACATCAGCCTTAAGGTCCGTATCTAAAAAATGGGTGGGTGGGTAGGGGAAATAATGTTTCCGCTGTTTATCTCACAGGGTTATTTACCCATTTGTAAAACTTAAAGCATGAAATGAACATGAGTTATCACCATTATTATTATTATTATTATGTACTTTTTGAACAACTTCACTACATTGATGACTTATTCCAAGAGCTAGGAAGGACCCCAGGAGTCATCTAGCCCAAACTGAATTGGAATAGCAAATCCCTCTACAGCATCTCAAACATTTGGTTCATCCTGCTCCCACTGAAAGACCTCCAGTGAGCAGGAACTCATTACTCCTTGAAGCTGCCCATTGCATTTTTGAACATTCCTCTATATTAGGAAGATTTTTCCTTACGTTGAGCTGAAATTTGCCTCTCTGCAGCTTTCTTTCATTGCTCCCAATTCTGTCTTCTGGGTCCAAGAAAAACAAATCTAATCCCTCTTACACGTGACAGCTATCAAAGACCCTCGAACAGTTATCACGTTTCCCCATAGGTCTTCCTTTCTCTAATCTAAATATTTCTGGTTCTTTGCACCTGTTCTCTTAAGGGCATATTTTCAAGCCTCTGAAGAATTCTGGTCTTTCTCCTTTGTCCACTCTCCAGCTCATCAAAGCCCTTTCTGAAATGTGGCAGGTAGGGCTGAACAGAATTCTGTAGATCTGATCTGACTCCGGCAAGGGACACTGAGATTTTGGACACTTCTTTTAGGAATTTAGCCCATGGTCACATTAGGTTTTTTTTTTTTTTTCTGGCACCCATCTACAAGTTTGTAGTTCTCTAAAACTCTCAAATTTTTTTTTTTCACACAAACTGTTGCCTAGCCATACCTCTGTCATCCTGTATTTATGAAGTTGATTTTTTTGAACCCAAGTGGTAGATTTTACATTTATCCTCATCGGGCTTTATCTGTCAGATTTAGTCTGTCATTTAGGCCTCTTCAGAGATTTTTGGATCCTGATTCTCTCCTGAAGGGTGTTAGCTCTCCTTTTATGGACTCGTATTTGTTTGGAACCATGTATACATACATACATATGTATATACACAGACATACATAATATACACAATCCCTCCATTCACGCATGATGTAGTTGTTTATATCATGTGTATTTATATATATATGTATATATATAAAAACATGTATAGGTCTATCATAATATATGTGTACTTATTTATGTATATATAAACATACACACAACATGCATGTATATTTATAAACACATTTTTGTGTGTATGTGTATACGTGTGTATAATTTATAAGAATATCTATATATCCAGATTTTTATATGTC
The DNA here is from genome assembly GCF_900497805.2 of Vombatus ursinus. Classification (NCBI taxonomy): domain Eukaryota; kingdom Metazoa; phylum Chordata; class Mammalia; order Diprotodontia; family Vombatidae; genus Vombatus; species Vombatus ursinus. The sequence goes on from NW_020954599.1 coordinate 50,842,871, forward strand.
ATATGTTTGGGAAGTTAATTTTTCATGATCACATTCCTGGCCTTGTGTTGCCTGGGGTCCTTCTCAAGCTATCACTGACATGGACTGAAAACATTACACATCATAGTAAATGATTTCGTGAGTTGTGCATTGCTGCCCCCCCCCATCCCCTCCTCCCCCAGCTACGTAGACACTTACCTTGGGATCCCTTTTTCTGGTGATGAGCCTCTGTGAACCTCAAGGCTCACACTTGAAGCTATTTGGAGTTGGTATAGGACCTGCTAGAGTTTATGAATACTCAGTGCCCCCTCCATGCTAAGATGATTCATTGGAAAGGAATCCAGTGGACAGTCTTGTCTATTCAGCAGATACTTGGAACTGTTTGGCCTTGTAGACACTGCCTTTATCTTCTGATGTGTTTATGCTCCTTGCTGTGGATTTTATTTTGTTTCCTTTTTGTTTGTATGTTTACAGTTTTATAGACATCTTGTTCATTTTATACCAGCCATTGCCCATCATGCCCCTAACACAGCCCTCTTGTTACAGAAAAAATAATTGAGCAAAACTCAAAATAATTGACAAGAAAAATCCCTTGTATGACATTGTATACAGCATTTTGTGCATGTAGTTCCCTACCTTTTTGCAAAGAGGAAGGAAGTACATAAGTATGTTTCCTTGCCTATTCTCTGGGACCACAGATTTTTTATCATATTGTTGTAAGCAACTTATTAAGTTAATTTAATTTTTCTAAGTAATTGTAAGCTCTTTGAAAACAGGCACTTTGGGATGCAACACAGTAAAACAGTGGGTATAGCACTGGAATAAGGGGACCTGGGTTCAAATCCCACCTGGGTCCCATGGGATCATCAGTAAATCACAACCTCCCTGGGCTTCAGTTTCCTCATCTGTAAAATCAGGGGGTTGGAGATGGCCCCTGAGACCTCCTCCCCGCTCATGATCTTCTAATAGTCTTTTAATCTTCAGTGTAACTGGCACTTAGTCCTAACTCTATAAAAACACAATTCATGGTCTTTTCCCCATTCTAATTGGTCACAGTCACTTTGAATTCATGACCTGTTTTTGGTAGGGTATTTGGGGGCAATTAGATGGTTGAGACTGGGCTTGGAGTCAGAAGACCTGTGTAACTTGAGATATTCCCTGTGTGACCCCGTGACTGCTCTTCTGTCTGCCTCAGTTTCCTCAATAGTGGAAAATAATAATAGCACCTACCGGTCAGGGTTATTATGAGGATAAAAATGAAATAATATTTGTAAAGCACTTAGGACAGTGCCTGGCACACAATAAGTGTTATAGAAATGTTAGTTATTATTATTGAATATAATTATATATTCTATTACAATAATTATAATATACTTATTCATTATATAATATATAATTATACAGTTATGTAATGGTAAGATTTTAAAGCTTTTACATAAATATTAGCTGTTATTATTAACTAGCAGTGTTTCCCTGGGCATGTCAGACTTTCCTCTGCCTCAGTTTCCTCAGCTGTAGAATGGTGAAAATCATAATAGCACCTATTTCTTAAGGTTGTTGTGAAGTTCAAATGAGATAACATTTGTAAAGCACTTAGCACAGTGCCTGGCACACAGTAGGCACTTAATAAATTTTTTTTTTAGTATCTAGAATTAATTTAGTATCTAGAATTTAACTGTAGTCTCCTTTCCGTTGTCCAGCTCTGTAATGAAAAGTTTCACCTTCCAAGTCCCATTGGAATGGTAGCTAATCTGTCAGTAGATCCTTTCTAATTATTCTTCTTGCGTGTTAACTTTTGAATCTTTCCCTGTGGTCTAAACCATCCAGCAAGTACACTATGTGGTCAGTGCAGAAAATGAGATAAACCTGACAGGGCATGCTCTTCCTAATGTAATTTTGACTTTTTTTTTTTTACTGAACAGCTGGTGAATCACATGCTTTACTTTACCCTTGAAAGATCACGCAGGTATTATGCAGGTACCACAGTTGGGATTTGAATCCAGGTCCTCTGACCACAAATACAGTTTCTTTTCCATTTTATCCAGTAGAATACAAACTCGTTGAGGACAGGGACTATTTTGGTTTTGTCTTCGTAGCCTCAGCAATTAGCAGCAATTAGCACATACTGAAGTTCAGTAGGTGCTTAATAAATGCCCATTGAACTTGAATCTGTTCAGTTATACCACTGGCCTGGGTCTTTGGGTCGGTCCATTTAGTCTATTCAGCAAATGGCTCCTGGGGGCGTCTTGCCACTGAGTAATGGAAAATATGGTGTAGTTAACAATGGCATCATCAAATTCTAGAGACATCATGTATTTATAAAATAAAATTAAGCCTACTGGTCGTGCATGTAAAGGGATGGGAGGGATAAGAAAAATAGAAAAGGAAAATCATATGGCTCCTTTGCCCTCAGATGTCTCCTTCACCCCCTCCCCCCCCAAAAAAATCACAGTGACCCAAGGTTCCATACATTCTATATCTGTAAGACAAGGAAGAACAGGGTGTAGGGAGTTTGAGGAAACAGAATGTAGCATCAGTAAATTGGTCCCAAGAGGCCCTCTATAAATTCTTGCATCAGACTGCTGGCCATAAAAATGAGAGGGGAAAGAGAAGGTTATCATCTTTATTGCCCTGTTCAACTTACTCCTTAAGATACTTAATCCATAAGATAGTTTTGAATTCTTACAGAAATATTAATGGAAAAATGAATGTTAAATTTTTTACATGTAATTGAGAAATATTTAATGAAATAAATAAAAATATATTTAATATTAAGGTAGAAGAATCTTTAGTAATACCCCATTACTTCCTTTAGAAGAGACAAGCTGTCTAATACAGACAAAAAAATCTAGAGGACTCAACTTTTTGTCATAGAGTAAACAGCACGGGAGAAAAGGAAATTCAAGGAAATGACTTTTTTTGTTGTTCTGAACCTTTATTGCTGTAAGGAGCTCTTAGTGAGGAAAAAGCAGTGTTGACTGATACCTGTCAGCAATTTGTCTGCCAGGTTGTCATCTTAGTGGCTTAGGCAGTGACATGGCTTAGATAGAGGGCTTAGACTCAGGAAGAACTGAGTTTGAATCCTGCCATAGACTTAGCTGTGTCACCCTGGTAAGGCAGTTAACCTCTCTCAGTCTCAGTTTCCACATCTGCACAATCGGGATAATAAAAGGGTTGCTATGAGTACATTGGCATCTTCTTTGCAATTTAAGGAGTTTTTTAGAGCACTGAGAAGGTTAAGTCACTTGTCAAAAATCTCAGGTAGTATGTGTCAGAAACAGTCCTTAAACATAGGGCTCTTGATTCCAAGATTGACCCTCTATTCACTACTATGTCATTATCTCTGAGGGACTACTTAGTATGGTTTAATTTAATTTAAAACAATTTTTTAAATGTCACTGAATAATTTCAAGAATGAGAATGTCACTTGAATTAGGCAAATTTATTTCTATTTTATTTTTCCCTCTTTCACTCTAAGCATCATCTTTACTTTGGAGCCCAAAATTTGTAGCAGCCATGCCCTAGATGATCCAGGATTCAGGGCTGGGCAATTAGACACTAACCACCTTTCTGTGTTGCTGTAGGGTGAGGAGAATAGCAATTTGAATTTTTGACACTATACTAATTTAAAAGTTGCCATGAAATTGCTTTTTAAAACTTTTTTTCCCTTTGGATATTATGTTCTTGGATCAACAGTAGTAGTAAGTAGTAGTAGTAGTAGTAGTAGTAGTTATGATGGTGGTGGTAGTGGATGGTGTTGGTGGTAATAGTAGCAGTAGTGGTGGTAGCAGTGGTAGTGGAGTAATGGTAGTAGTAGTGGTGGTGGTGATTTACTTAGGTGGCACTTTACTTAGGCTATCTCAAGTCACAATACCCCTGGGAAGTAGATGCCTGAGGATGGGTAATTATTGACTAGCAAAGTGACTGCCTTCACTCAGGGCTAACAGGATGTCACTACATTTCTTAAAGGAGCAAAGCACAATTTTTGCAGCTTAGTTCGAGGAGATAAATGAATGGGTTTATTCTGTAGTCTTTGCCTTGGACTCATTGTTTGTGAAAGGAGGGCAGTAATAAACTTAAATCAACTGGAAAACTCTACAGACAGCCTAAAAATGTGAAAATATAGAATTTATTTGGGCATAGTAGATTTGGCTTGAAGTATGTGTTTAATCTGACCTTACCTTACACACACCCCCCACACACACTGACACACCCACACACATACACACACACACACACACGCACTCTCACTCACTCTTCTTAAGCTTGTTTGTGGGCAGCATAGCACAGTCATTATTTATAGAGATGTATAAACCATAGCTTACAATCTCCTACTGGCAAATGCACTTATTTGGTACAAATGTATTTGATCAAAGGTCACGTGAACAGCATTCAACAGAGAACAGTGACTAGTTAAATGTTTTCCTTACTGTCTGTGCCACAGATATCATTGCAAATTGTAGTGATAATAAAGTAAACAGAAGAATGCAACTTCCTCCAGTGGCCTGTGCAGCCCTGAATCATGGAGGGGAAATGGGGCTTTATTCTTAGACAGATTGTGTTTCATTGTGAGGAAAGCCACTTTGTTCCATGTCACTGACATGGCATTTCTTACAGGTGAGATCACTCCACGATGCTTAGATCCAGCCTTTTTAACAGAAGGGGATGTGGCCCACTCCCATTTCATTCCATTTCTCACCATCTGTAAAATATAGTTCAAATGTACCTGTGCATTAAGAGCTTTTTCAGGGTTAAAGCTAACCGTACAGGCTTTGTAAACCGGGAATGGACAATAAAAGACAGTAGGCTTCTGTTTTTCAAGTAGCTTGTTATGGACAAAAGGACTATTTACTCCTATCTGACTTTCAAATTGTTATAATAAAGAAAGGGAATGCTGGTAACCCTGTTTTGTACATAGCTGTGAAAGCATGGACCTAAGACAACTGGCCTTGACAGTTTCAGTGATGCCCCATGATGATACAAGTCACTAGAGGATGGGTGCTGTCACAGACCTTTTTATATAGATTTCTTTAAATAGGATGCCTTTTAAGAGCATGATTCCCCTTCATTTTTGAGACTTGGAGAGTGAATGAACTTGAAGAACTTGATGAAAATACCAGATTCTTTGACTTGGCATAGCCAGGTTATCACTACTTTGAAAACTTATTTTGAATAGATATGGATAATAATGTTTCCCTGATAAGAGTATAAGCTTATTGCAGATAGTAATTGCTCCATTTGTTGTGGGCCTAGAAAGACCGCCTGATGCATAAAGTAATAAATGATCATTCTTTCATTGATGAATTGCTTTGTTCTGTGAACCTTTACATTAGCAAGGAGAATATAGTATCTTGAACTCAGGACTTCCAGTGTGAGAATTGCCTTTGCTACTTCTGGCAATTCAGTTTATTGCCAGCCTACTCTGATGCCTACCTACAAAAACACTGTGCATAACCTACCGTTGAGCAAAACTGATGTCTCTTGCCAACCCACTAGTTGCTTTAAAACATTTGACATACCCAGGGCCACATAGCAAATAAGGTCAGAGATGAAATGGAAATCAGGTCTTCCTGGCTCGCTGCCCACTGTTCTAACCACTACACTTTACTGCTATATTACTCATTATTTATAAACACAATTAACTTGGTGGTTAAGTGTTCTTTTTTTTAGAAACAATTGAAAGAACAGTTTAAACTTTGGTATTCTTTTTCTTTCTAAACTTCATCTGGCTTTTTCCCCCAAAGATTAATCCTTCTTAAAATGGCTTTTCTACTGGCAGCAGCAAAAAATATTTTAGGGGAGCTTGTCCAGATTAGCACTTACTTAGCTAATGAAATACTTCAAACTAGTCCTGGGGACAACTCAGGAGTACACGTCTAGACAAGGGAGGTGTTTCAAAGGAGTCTCTGGTTCAATTTTGGACTCAGGGAGTCTGACCTAGAGCTTATTTGAGTCACCTTATTAATTTTAGAGTGTATTCTAGGGTAGACATGGTGGTAGTAGGAAGAGGTGGAATATAGTTGGCCTGGGCCTGCTGTGGAGTTGTCTATACCTCTATTTTAGCCCTGGTCCAGGTAAGTGGGAGGCCTGTTGCAATACATTTGGCCTCTCCTACAAAAGGCCCTCTGACTTCCTTCAGGTTCCGATGGCTCAGGAGCTGCATAAGCCTCTAAGACAAAAGGGTATGAGACATCCTATACCCAGCATTCCACATAGGTTATTTACTTTGCCATTAAATCCTAGCAAGGAGAGAAGTCAGCCTTTTCATTGTTATCATATGAGGCTTTTTCTCTAAGTTTGTGAAACAAATTATAATTCTTATTTAACAAGTGATTTCATCTGCATGGAAAATTCTGGTTACAGAAATACCTTTCACCCACACCTTTTAGCCATTGGGTTGTAAATTATGTCTCTGAGAGTTGCCTGAGGACATTAAGAGATTGGCAGCTAGGTAGGGCAGTGGATGGAGTGCTGGGTCTGGAGTCAGAAGACCTGAGTTCAATCTAGCCTCAGGTACCTACTAGCTGTGTGACCCTAGGCAAGCCCCTTACCCCTGTTTGCCTCAGTTTCCTCATCTGTAAAATGATCTGGAGAAAGAAATGGCAAACTACTCCAGGATCTTTGTCAAGAAAACCTCAAATGGGGTCACAAAGAGTTGGATATGACTGAAATCACTAAACAGCAAAATTGAGAGATTGTCACTTGCCCATTTTTATGCAGTTGGTCCCTGGTAGAGAGGTGGGCTCTCTGTCTACTTCCCCAGTGATGTCAAACTCAACAAGAATTCCTGTGGGCCACATATTGACTCAGTTTTAAAGTGTGATGTTATCTATGTTTTATTACATTTTTTTACATATTTCGTTAAAAATTTCCCAATTACATTTTAATCTGGTTTGGCTTGGGGGAGGGGGGTTTATCCAGAGTGGGGAGAAACTGTGTTTTGATTGATATCTTTGTACTCTACCAGGCTTCCTTTCTCAAATAAGTCTATGCCTGTGAAGATATCCTCTTCTAAAGTCCTGCTCTTATGTGTGGAGGTGGCCCGAATCATTGGGTCATAGATTTAGAGATGGAAAGGACCTCAGAGTCCATCTAATCTACTTTCCCCCTCCTTTTATAGATGAGGATGTTGCAGCCAAAGGTTAGGTGACTTACTGTAGATCACAGAGGTAAGATTTGAACCCAGAGCCCTTTGATTCTGAAGGAGCTAGTGCTCCTTCCACTGCTACAGCTCTCTCATTTTACAGATGAGGAAGCCAAGTCTCAGGTTAAATGACTTTCCTAGAGTCTCAGAGAAGTTGAAGGTTAGTGTGCTTTTCACTATTTGTACTGCTTCTCAACAGATAAAGCATGCAGTGGACTCTAAGCTCTGATGAACTTTTCCATTGTGGAAGAGTTTCAAACAGAGGTGTCAAAATCTCCCATCTTCAGGATCCCGGTTAAAATGTAACCAGGGAAATATTTAACAAAATAAATAAAAATACAGTTGAACATAGATAATGTTAATAGGTGGTTTCTCTAAGTCAGCATGCAACCAGCAGGGATCCTTATTTACTTGCAGTGTTCCCCAGTTTCAATTTGAGTTTGACACCACTGGTTTTAGAGTATGGATCTAATGACTAGATAGTGTCTGCCCATTGAGGACCAGCCTGCAGAAATTAATAAAGGCTCATCACTAAAAGCTTGGTCACCAGATTGATGAATTTGGGGGGTTGGGGTGAGGGAAAGGGGAGACATGCAATTTATGAAATATGGATGGAGTGTAGTCTCAACTAATGAAGGGAGTACCACTGCCAATTATATTTTTGGATATTTCCAGCATGTATGTATATGTATATTCATACATATGTACATTTACATGTGTGTATGTGCATACATACTGTCTTGTCAATCAATCAGCAAGCATCAGAAACAAAAATGAAACTTAACATTCTAACAGCACATCAAGGATCTGTGGTTTCAGTGGAGTGATTAATTCCTCCATTGATACAAACTACATCCTTTCTCTGACCCGGTGGACAGTAGAACTCATACTCAGGGTCATGTCTGTGCTACTGTGAGAGTCAAGGGATTGCTTTCTATCTCTCTTTTTCCTCTCTCTCCTTCCCTCCCTCTTTGTCACTTCCTTCCTTTCCCTCTCTCTCTCCTCTCCTCCTTTTCCCTTTCTCTTTCTTTCATTTTTCTAGAAAATTAGACATGTAGCATGGTCTCAAGCTCTTATCTGTGTAACTCTTTTTAGATTTGGACACAAGTACTTAACCAACAGTATACTATACCCTTTGGTAATTTTACTTTTTCTGATGTTTTAAGATAGCTTTTAATGATTTTATAGAAAAGAACATTTAAAAATATATTTTGTTAAACTCTAGTAGTTAACATAATTTAAGTAGGAGAAATTGAGATTTATCATTCCTGACACAATTCAAGGTGTGGGCAGGACAAAGCTTTTTAATCTGGTCTGCTTCATGACCCCAAGAAATTGTTCTGTCTTTAAAGGTCCTTTTTCTCCTAACTGGTACTACCTAATGAGCCTCCCCAGCCTGCTCATTGCTTTGTAAGGATTAATGAGAGCAAAACACTTTTCCCTTTGAGCCCTATTCTCTGCTAGAGATGGAGACTTGGTGTCCTAAAAGTCTTGGTTCGGCTTGAAGCTTTAAACGGCACTAAGACGTTTGAGACATCTTCTATGTTACAAGTAAAATAATTTGAAATATACCTGTACTGAGACCTATAAACAGGACCACAATCACAGCATCTCGGAAGTGACACCAGCCATGCTTAAATGTAGATATACTTTCTTTGGCTTGTTGAGTCTGCCAGAGAAAGTAACAGCTCACTGAGAATTTTCCACTCTTTCCCCCACAGCCCTGCGAGAGGTTAACAGGTGAAGGAAGCCTTGGTGTTCTTTTACACTAAGTGCTTAAGAAACATTACCCTGATCCTTTATAGTTTCTTGGTAGCAGGTGGGATTTCTGTGCCCAAAGAGAGGAAAGTTATGTTTATTGAATGATTTTGCAGGAACCCCAGTGAGGAAAAGCCCTCTCCCAAAGTATATCCACATCTCTGTGTCTACAGTGCTCTGTGACTGCTGTTTAGAGCTAATAATCCTCATCTAGCATATAAATGGTCTGGAAACCAGCGCTTGTTCCATCTCAGTTACTGCTTTTCTTGTCTCACTCCCCTTGAATCATCCTCTTCTCTCCTCTGTCTCCCAAAGCTTATGTAGCCTTTTTTATCTCTCCTGGTGGATGCTCCTGAAATTCCCCTTTTCCTTCTTGTCACATCCTTCTACTCCCAGCCCTACAACCATTCCTCAGGGCCACAAGAAAGTACCATACTGAATCAGTCAACTAATCATCAGTCATTTAGTAAACACTTCTTATGTGCTGGGCACTCTGCCAAGTGCAGGGGATACAAAGAAAAAGGGAAAATAGCCCCTGCCCTTCAGGAGCCTGCATTCTGATGGAAAGAAAAGAAAAGAAAAATACCTTTCCGTCTAAGATAAATACAAAGTACATATGGATAACCTTAGAGGAAAAGGTATTAGCAGCAGTCAGGAAGAGGATACCAGAATAGGACCTATGTAAGTATGACATACTTACATAGCTATATAATTATATAATATACAACATGATATACTTTCATAAGTATAAGTGGGACCTATCTAAACCCAGGCAGAATTACATTCCATCTTAGAGGCTCTTTCAGGTTGTCAGTCTCTTTTTTAAGAATTCTCCTGTCTTAAAGTACCTTTAAGCCTTTCCCTACAATGAGCGCCATGGACTGCTTTGGCACTCTGGCCTAAAAACAATAATAATGACAGCTAGCACCTATGTAGTGCTTTAAGGTTTGCAAAGTGCTTTTCAAATATCTCCTTTTATCTCTACTACAACCCTGAGAGGTAGATGTTATAATTATCCCCTTCTTACTGGAGAAAACTGGGGCAAAGGTTAAGTGACATGCCCAGGATCATATAACTAGTGAATGTCTGAGGCCGAATTTCGGCTCTGGTCTTCCTGATTACATATCCAGTACTCCATCTGTTGCCCCTTGATCCCTTCCCCAAAAATATATATTTTATGGTCTTATAATACATAGAATTACAAAGGAAACCAACTATATTGATATACAGTTAGCAAAATCTTAAAGAAAACAAGCCCCTGGACCCCGTGTTGAGAATCTTTGCTTGTAGGGCTCTTGGTTGTCCAGCTACTCCAAACTCATAAGATGAGGTCAGACATTCTTTAGATTGTTCTCTCTCTGGCTTACTGTTGCCCAAATTCTGTTTTACCACAGACAGTAGGACTTTTCTAACCTGGCCCTCTCAAGCCTGAGAAATCACTTCCTTGCCTCATCTCTCCATAACTGCCATGGACTATATTATCTAGCCCCCAAGTAAAGCCCCTTTCTTTGCTGTACGTTTCTTCTGCCTGTATCATTGAACATCTCCCCGCCCAACCCCCACCCCCGATGTTGGCTCTGGTTACTATTGGTCTCTTTCCAGCCACCTGTATCAGTCATTGGGTGCATTTTAGGAGCATTTATACTTGTGCCTTCAGTTCTGTCCTATCTCCAGCCTATTAAATAGCTCCTCATTGACACCATGGGATCAAATACCATCTTCTGACTAGGCTCTCCACAGGTTCTCCCCTCCTTACCTGCATCTGCTTGCTCTCCTCCTGCACTCTCTACACTGGTTCAGCTTTCTTCCTTTTTGCTTCCTGGAAAACTCAGGCTCCATTTTCAGTCTTTGTCCTGGAAAATCCAGATGCTTGGAACATCTTCCCTTCTCCCAGCTGACTGTTTTGTAATCTTTAAATTGGAACCCAGTGTAACTACTAAGCTCTATTTGATTTTGTGCATAAAAACAGAAAGCAGAGTTAATTTAATAGCTTTCCTTCCCAACACATAAACAGAGTGAAATGCTCGCTTTTCCCATCTTCATTTTTAGGTTACTATAGGAACATTTAGTGAAATTTTCATATTTAATGGAGAATTGTTTTATAGGGGGAAGGAGTTTGGATCAGGTTCCTTCTAAGAGTAAATGCTAGTTAGCTGACTTCATATTAATGGAATATATCAGGACTCAGGGGTGGGGAACCTGTGACCTCTGTGAAATTTGGATTCAGTCAAAGGGCCATGCTTGAGGATCACATGTGGCCTCGAGGCTTCAGGTTCCCCACCCCTGGACCAGGTTAACATGAGTTTTTTCTAATCCTAAAATGAAAGTTGAAAAATTAAATTTGTTCCTTACTAATTTGATTGGTAGGAAGTAAGGAACAAAGGATTGCAAGCACTGCTTTTAAAATCAGCTGTAATTAATTGCATGTGCAAATGCATCAACCAAAATTGGGAAGCAATTAGTCTAATTATGTTGAAAATATAGTTGAATGCTCAATCTCCCCCCCAACCCTTCAAACATGTAGGGATTTCTTTGACAATAAGCATGACCTATTCAGTTTCTATTAATCACAGCACTGTGTCAAAATACGGAAGAGCTGAATTTGTACATGCCCATGGTCTCTATCATATTTGATGCTTTTTCAAAATATATAATGCTTAGTGATGTCCTCTCCACTCCAATTACTTTGTATTTATTTTGCATCTCTTTTGCATTTACTTATATATTTACATATTCACCAGCCCCCCAATAAAGTATAAGCTTCTTGAGGGCAGGACTAACAGTTTCATTGTTGTTTTTGTATTTCCAGCACCCAGCACAATTTCTGACATATGGCAGATTCTTAAAGATGCTTGTTGAACTGAATATATACATTAAAAGAAATGATAATGTTTAACCTAGAAAAGACTTTGGAGTATGTGGGGGAACCTGATCGCTATACTCAAGTATTTGAAGACTGTCAAGTAAAGGAAGTCTTGCTGTGATGGCCCAGGGACAGATACAGGACCAATGCCGAGAAGATAGCAAGAAACAAATTTAAGCTTGACGGCTAAGGAAAAACTTTCTCACAATTACCAGTGTTTGAAAATGGAATGAGATACTTTGCGAGCTGGTAGATTTCCCCTCCTTGGAGGTTTGAAGACCTCCAAGCAGAGAGTGATGACCACTTGGTGGGCAGTGATTTTTTTGCTATGTGGGTTAGACTAGACAGTCATTGGTATTCCTTCCAACTCAAATTCTGTGATAAAATAGCTGACTAGCTGGAGAAAAAAGAACAGTATTGTTCTTTTTGCCAAGTTTATTTAAAATATTTTTGGTAGCTAGGCTTTCTTTTATTAAATGAATAAGTGCCTTTCCCTTCTGGTTTGAAATAAGATCTCTGAAGTTCAGACTTGTAGTGAAGATTGTAACCATTTTTAGTTTCAAATTATAATCTCAATAAGAATTTACATTCATATTCATATTTCAAGGTTTAAAGACTTCTTTTTTTCTTTTTAGTACAAAGTGAGTAGATACCCCGAGTCTGAATTCTAACCTTGTTATTTTCCAACTGTGTCAAGTCATCTTGTGCTCCTGGGCCTCAGTTTTCCTCATCAATAGAATGAGGGAGTTGGGCTAAATCTTAATAAAATGCTTACTTTGTGCCAAGCACTGTGCCCACCAGCTCTTGAAATACAAAGAAAAAGGGGGAAATAATTCCTTCCCTCGAGGAGCTTACATTCTAACAGACCTGTTGGTCTTAAATCTTAGGTATATAGTGCATGCCTAACTGTCCCTTATTATTTTACAGATGAAGAAACCAAGGTTCACAAAGGCTAATTTGGAATGTATTTTATAACCACTACAATACTTAAAATTAGAATGAATGGTCACCTTGTTGCATTTATGTGTCTCAGAAAGTTGAGATAGAAGTATTGCCTGCAGCTCTGCAAAAGTTTTCTGTCAAGTCTTAAGCCCGTTGAACTTCAAATAGATATCAAGTTCTGCCAAAGTTGTGGTTTTCTTTCCAACAAAGGGGACCAAACTGACTTTCATAAAGGAGAGTGAACATAGATGTTTATGAATGACTTCTTCCTTTCATTAGTTTTCTTTCCAACGAAGGGGACCAAACTGACTTTCATAAAGGAGAGTGAACGTAGATGTTTATGAATGACTTCTCCTTCGTTTCATTAAAAATTAATATGACTAATTTTTATATTCCCTATTTTAGCTTTTATTGGCAGAATCCACACAAGGTGGTCTTATATAAATATTCCCATGTTAACTTTCCTCCAATTCCTGGTAGCATTAAAAGCAATTTACAAATTATATTTTCTTTTTATAGTGTATATCCATCAGAAGGCTCTAGGTTTCATTCATTCTATCCAGTCAGAAGGCTCTAGGTTTCATTATAGACCCACCACAGTATGTCTTTTTTTTTTCTTCCAATATATTTCTGTAATTCATGTCCAAAGTGCTTTTAGGTTTGAAAAGTGCTTTGCATATATGATCTTTTTTGGACCTCATAACAGTGCTGGAAGGTAGGTTCTACAGGTATAATTATCCTCATTTTACAAATGAAGAAACAGAGGCTCAGCAATATTAAGTCACCATGTCAGAGGTGGGATTTGAACCTAGGCTGGCTTTACTCTTGGTCCAACAAGCTAGCCATAACATCATGCTGGCCCTATTGATTACAAAGTACAGTTTTTCCATTCAAGTGACTGCATCTCACAGAGACCAACAAGAAGGGGAAGATATTTCATCCTCCACATAAACCGAGGCGCTTGCTAAAATTATGCCAACTAGAGGTTTGATCTCTGGATTATTAGATTGTTATTTGTGACACCAATTACTCTGTAAGATCTCATGCTCAAGCCTCAATTAGTGATCAAAAAACCAGCACATTCTGTTCCCCCCACCAAAAACCTCAAGTACAGAAATGGTGAACTCATTCAATCCATCCAGCAGTTATTATCTGGATAATTCAGGTCAAAATAATTTGCTCTTGAGAAGTAAGAGCCTTTTTTTGACCCACATCATTAGACCATGTCTTTGTAGCTTATTTGTCAACACAGCTTGAATTCAGTATTCAGGCATTACAAACAGAGACATTCAGGTCCAAACAGAGGTTAGTTTGGGAAGGGGGTAGGGAAGGGGTGGGTAAGGGAAGGTTTCCTATTTCATTTCCTGGCCTGAATTGTTATCCCCTCCCTTTTGGTCCAGCTTGACACAAGTTTCATTTGGAAAAGTTTATTGTCACCTTAATCTCTGCTTTAAAATGAACTACTCTTCTTAATTGAGGTTGACATGAGTGGATTCATTTTTAATCAATAAAAGCTTATGTCGTTTAGCTTTCAGTGACACAGCCAGAAGAAGAAAAGACTAATTATTTTAATGGAAGTGTATTGAATGCCAGTTATATCGTTATGGACAAATTTCTGATTGTACTGGTCTGTTTATTCAGCTGCAGGTGCGTCTCTGCGTCACAGGGGCCAACCTAGATTAAAATATTGCTTCAATTTTTGTGTAATCTTTACAAAAAAAAAATAGGAAGGTCTCCTCTCCTATTTGTTATTGTTTAGCATTTCTTTTCGACTCAGGCCAGAGGCTGTGTTTTTGTTTTTTTCTTCCAGTGTTGTTTCTTAGTGGTAAAGTATCTTTCTTAGTGTTAAAAAAGTTAAATTGTAAAGTAAAAAGCAAACCCACAAGGAAATGAATATGAGTTACTAGAAGTGCTGGTGGGGGTTTGGTGAAACCAGCCCTAGGCAGGTTCATTATTGTATCCCTCTAAATATATGCCAAATTTGCATTTTATCCTAGGGGGGATTTCATTAGACCTGCTTCTCTCACCAATTTATCTTAATTGTTCTTTTTGGTAATAAGGCTAACTAGGTGTCTCTTTCTTATTTCTCTTTAGTCTGTTGTACATATTGGTTTGACACAGATTGACAAGCTTAGACTATTAACTTATGGAATGGGTGCATTTGAGAATGAGTGCCATCCTAGCCTCCCATCACACACTGTATTTTTGAGTCCTCCAAAGGATTCATTGTGAAAGACTAGACTAGGTGGCGGGTGGGGGTAAGGAGTAGTGGAGGGAGGGATCTGCGGTGTGGTGGGCTTTAAAAACAACAACTTGAGAGGAACTTTTATAAAAGCAGCAGGAAGTACTTACTGAATCAGCACTGGCCCATTGTGTGGAGGGGTTTGCAGATTTTTAATTAAGCTCTGAATGACTGCAGTTCTCCATTCCCAGGGAAAATGTAAAAGTTGTAGTGTATAAAGGAGGAAAAATAGAAACTGGGTAGAAAGCTAGTGAAAGAAAGAGGACTAGGTACCTAAAATGATATAATCAGAAACACTGAAATGGAGGATGCCTCATGCTTTTTTCTTTCTCTCTTTTCTTTGGAAGGAAAAAAAAAAGCTTACTCTAGGCAACTTTGAGACTAGTGAAAGCGGTGGCCAGGGCATAATGAGAGCATGTAAAAGCCTGTTCCTAAATCAGAAACGAATAGGCATGCCGGCCAAAACCTCATTTACTACTCCTTAGTCTGTTGCCCTAGAGACAGACCTAACATATTGACTTTGGCAGTACTGGCCCATGCCTGCCATGGTTGCAGTTACTGAAATTAAAAAAACATTAAATTGTGCTATTTTTTTGAGTTTGTTTTCAAAGTTACTGTAATCATTTTATGCAGTGTTTATGTCTGTTGGGAAGAAATCGATGGTCTATTCATTCTTCCTAAAAATGCAGGGAAGAAAAGACAAGAAGTCTTTTTTTTATTTTACAGTTTAAAAAATGATCTATGAGTGGAATATGGAAATAAGAACATGACTTCTTAAAAAGCAAAAACAAGATGTATTTAAAAGAATAATTTACATTTCAGCTATGATCTGATGCATTCAGTGAGGTGACACAGTGGGAATGTAGAGAACAAAAAATTAATGTTAATCCAAGGTATGCCTAAGACAATTTTTATCCCTAAGATCTCCATGTTTTATGATTTTTTTTACTTCAAGGATCCATGATTCTTTGAGTTGGGTACACCCTTTCTTGGATGCAGACTGAAGTTCCTCAGTGCCTTAGGAAATAGGCATTGTAAGTCATTGTGACCAAAAAATTTGTTAGCCTATAGCCAGCTTGATGATGAACTGTTTATTTACCTAGGCTTCTCCTCAGAAAATGGATATGCAGCCCATCCCTGAGGGCATACTCAAATCTTAAGAAGCTTAGTATAACCTTCCAGGCAGAGTTGACAGCCTCCAAGCATCCAGGGTCTCTTCCACTCCTCAAGGCCCTGGAGTAAGCAGGCTTCTAGGATTACAAGGCAGAGTGGATAGAGCTCCTGACTTGGATCCACAAAAAACTAGGTTGAAATGTTGCTTCAGCCATTACCTTAAACAATCACCCTCTCTTTGTCCCAGTTTCTTCTTTTTCAAAATGGGGCTAATAATAGGATCTACCCCACAGGTTTTGTTGAGGTAATATGTGTAAAATGCCATGCAAAGTTTAAAATGCTATATAAATTTCAGTTGTTTTAATTCTATCATTTAAAAGAAGGAAATGGCTTTCAGCTCATTTCCAGCAGCATCCTCCCTTGCCTCTTGTCATTTTGAAGTAGTACTGAAAAATGCAGTCTACAAAATTTCATTAAAAACGTAAACAAGCATGCAGGCATTTCTGAGGTGAAAGAGTGCAGTGGAGAAAATGTTTTAGTTAGCAGCATCCTAAACCAGTCTCAAAACATTCCACTTGGTCTGCGTGTTTCCTAAACCCAGAAACCTCAACTGAAGAAGATCCTGGCTGGGCAAAAAGTTCGGTATCTGTCCATTTCCTGTTTGGGGTAATTTGGGGGAGCGGGTGTTTAAGTAATATCTTTAAACCGGTTTACCCTTAGGCCTAGCTTGATGGGATTAAGCAGCTTTGCCTTTGTCAGGTGCTAGAAGTTAATTCTGATGATTGAAGTCATTTTCAGGCAGAGGATTTTCTCTGATGCACTTTGAGGTATAGTTCTTTTGTAGGATTTCTACCTTCTCAGTATAAAACAAACCCTTTACTTTTCATTAAAAGAGAACTCCTTTGATTTAGAATTTATAGGTCTGTCTTTCCTCTTTATGTTTTTTCATTATCTCTCCTTCAGATCCTACTCATTTTTGAAGCCAATTGCCAGGTGGTCTTAAGCTGCTTCTTTGACCTGGCTTGAGTTTTTGTTGTTTTCCAAGCTTCATTTTCTACTCCCCAACTCTGGTTACTAGAGTTAAGATTTGGGGCCTTGAGACTGGAGGCTGGAAAGTCTCCAAGCTGACTTGACTAAAATATCCCATTTCTGGTCTTACAGGTGGTTGCCAGTTTTCCATTATTCATAGAAAACACTTTATCTCTAGAGTCCAAGGTACTGTTGCTGAACTGACATTTTAATGGAATGTCAGCGTGAACGTTGTTGTTTTTGTTTTTTAAAAAGGCGTGTTTCCTTTTTGTTGTTGATATACTGATGGAGCATTTCAATTTCAGGCAATATTCCAAAAGTACCAGGAACACTGGAAATTCAAAAGTTTCTGCTTTGGATAGTTCAGGTATACTTGTGTAGAGACAGCTTGGGACCTGAGTCAAAGCATATTGTTTGGTCTACTGCTAAAGCTACTTTACTCTTAATCCTGTAATTTCAATGGATTATAATTTTAAAAACAAACAACAAGCAGACCTTCTACGCCCCTCACCTTCTTGCTTCTGCCCCACCCCCACCCCCACAAACTTGGGGATGAAAATTTATTCTATTTAATTTAGCCCAAGGGTAAATTCATTGAAGAAAATCCATCTGGTTTTCTCATCAATAAGTTGTTTTTAAAATTAAAACCATTTTTCTTATGTTTAGTCGGTGCTACTTTACATGATTTTAAAAGTCTAAGCTTGTTTCCATTTTAAAAGTCTTGAGAAGTTTAAATTCTTGACCCCCAAGCAAAAGTTCAAAACAATGACCCTTATTTAAAAATCACAAAGTAAACACATTTCCGGGAGAGAACCCCTCTCATTCCCTTTCTTTCAATCAGTCAATCCACCTACAAGCATTTACTAACTGTGAATGAGGCTCTGTGCTAAGCACCGAGAATGCTAATACCTGCCCTCTAGGAACTTAAATTCTCAGTAAGGGCTATCCTATTGCAGTGCTCGGGAATCTTGAGCAGTAGTTACTCTCACAGCCAATATAAATGGATCAACTGTACTTTTGAGTGTAGACTCTTAAGTATTAGGTGGTTGCCTTTTTCATAGTTGCACCTCCCAGGTGCCATGCTAAGACTGCAAGGACAGGTTTACCTTTAGTTTAAAGAGCTTGAGGCCTGCTGTTCTCACCGGAGATCATGACGTTTGTTTCTAGTTGGCAATTTCTGATGTTTCATCTGTTCTAGTGGGCTGTATAATTAACAGCTCAGTCATTCTTCACTTTTTTTAGAACAGGGTTGTTTTTCATGTAGGATGAGGTTATTGCCAAATGAAAAACAGCATGCACAAATCGTTAACTCAGATTTGGGGTTGGGGGACCTAGTTTCAGTCTCAGCCCCAGCCCAGCTATTTTGGTCATAAACTTATGGAGTTCTTCACCTGTCTGGCCCTGGGTTTCTCCATTAGTGAGGCCAATGGATAGGAATAGATCATCTTTTTTTGTCTCAGGGACACCCTCTGGCAGTCTGGTAAAGTCTATGGACGTTTTCTCAGAGTAATAGTTTTAAATAATAATGCAAAATTTCAGTTAGAGGATAGTGAAAATAACAGTAATCCTCCCCCCCATCCAAGTTCAAGTCCCCTTGAAATCTATCCTCCGCCCCCTTGGAGAAACTTTAAGTTAAGAACATGTAGACTGTATGATCTCTGAGGTTCTTTTTAGTCGCCTTAAGTCCCATGAGATTCAAAGCTGTTGTTTATGCATATTAGCCCTTCCACCTTATTCTGTATACCACCCCGGCTGTTGAGTGCTTAGAGAGTTTTCAGCTTTAGAAGAATCCTACCCTCCCTCCCCCCAACTATTGAGTGGTTAGAGTTTTCAGGTTTAGATCAATCCTACACATATACACCTACCCACAACCCACACCCATACCATCACCACCATGGACACATGGCCAAATATAGGAAAATTGGAAAGCTTTAGCCTATTAGTCTATAGATACAGGCAGGGTGTAGATAAAGATTAACTTTAAACAATGACTTTAATAAAAACAAGAATCATATGAGTATACTAACAGCAGTGTGCAAAGTTGAATATTCCCAGATGTCTGTTAAATTTTATGCACATCCCTTTTATTTCAGCATTCTCCTCATCTGCTCATTGTTTCCCTTTCTGGTGCTTGACCTCTCTTAATTCCAACTTTCTGGGGAGAAGGCACATGGGCATATTCTGTTTTCAATATGCCTCTCTCATTCTACTTGGTGTATTAATAAAAGCTTTCATTTTTGCAGAGAGATGGGAGACGTTTGCCTCCTTGACTGATGGGTAGAATATTGGTGGACAACAGGGATATGCTTATAGTGGGGGTCTGCAGATTGGAACAGGCAGTACATGAAATGAGAGGGCTGAAAGCCAAGCTTGTTGTGAGAGAAGGACAAGGGGCAGAGTTGGGAATAATGGCAAAGATTGATCATTATTACTTAAATGGACCAAATGTGCCCAAATCTACACTACTACCTAACTTGTATCATACCAGACTTCAGCAACTGGCCAAGGTCTTTGCAGAGCTATTAAGCAGTCATTTTTGAGAATTCATGGAGGACTGATGTCTGGAGACTGGGAAAAGTCAAGTGAATTAGAAAAAGTGTGGGGGAAGCAACCTGAAGAGGGATTATCTTTGAAATTATTTGCCTGTCAGTTTCGTTTCTTTTTTCTTTTTTTTTCCCCACTTTGGCAATTGGGGTTAAGTGACTTGTTCAGGGTCACACAGCTAGTACATGTCAAGCGTTTGGTCTGAGGTCACATTTGAACTCAGGTCCTCCTGACTTCAAGGCCGGACGTCCTGGATGCTGCCACAGTTGTGCTTTTAAGAGAGTCAACAGTATAGTGGAAAGAATACTGGTCCTGGAGTCAGGAGAGATGTGAATACTGACTAGCCGTATGACCATGAACAAGTTATTTGTCCTCTCTGAAGTCTCAGTTTTCTCATCTGTAAAATGGTGAATAATATTTGGATCATGGTATGTCTTTTAGATATTTCATAAGGAAGACACTTTGTAAAGTGTTGTATAAATGTGAGCTATTATGCATATGGTTGGAAGTAGATGCTGTTATTGGGGCTAAGCACATCCTATCCTCACCTACTCTGTCAAGGCAGAGATATTGTTGGTGTTTACTTTCTCAGTGAGCTAGAAGAATGTACTAGTGGCCTCCATAACTACTTAACTTAGGCAGTGAGTTAACTTTAGTTGAGGGATGGGGAAGGAATAAATAGAAATTGTCTGAATCAGCTGAATTCTATCGAACTGATTGATTCTAACCCAGTGTACTCTATAGCTTTGGTTTTCAATGTCAGCAGCTTGTAGGAAGTCTTCCCCTTGATAGAGAGACCATATTGCTTTCTTCATGTCACAGCTCTGCCTCTACTCAAAAACCTTCAGTGACTGCCTGTTTCTGTTTGGAGACAAAATACAGTGTCCCGAAAGTCTTACTATAGTTTTAAGCTATTAAAGCTTTATCTATTGAATTGCATCAAGTCTTTTGGGATACCCTGTATAGACTTTGTTTTCAAGGCTCTCTGTAGCCTGGCTGCAAGCTACCTTTCCAGTTTTTATTTCATACTACTTCCCTTTAAAAAAAAATACAGGTAGCATGAAACTATTCAAGGTTTAAAACTGCACTAAGACTTTTGGGACACACTGTGTGGCTTATATTCTAGACAAATTGGATTATTGTTTTCCATCCCATTCCCATTCTGCCATTTCCCATATCATGTCCAATAAAATATCATAACTAATATAATAGGCATTTGGTAAATTGGGGCAAAATGATGAACCTGTCTCATCTACCAAAATGATCTAAGTTTTCCTCATTGCTGTACCACTTAAGCATAAAGGCAGAGAATTATCTCCTATTGAAGACTGGGTCCAGGCTTCTCTCCCTTTCCCACCTCTTCTCCTCCTAGAGTGGTACCCTTTTCACTTCAGTCCAACTCATCCATCATTTAGATGCTCAACCAAACTTTCTCATACAGTACCACTCAACCTTTCTGGGCCTTAGTTTCCTCAATTGTAGCATGAGAAGGTTGTACTAGATGACCTTGAAGATCCTTTCCAAGCTCTAAATCTGTGATTCTTCCATCCATTCTTTGATAGTGTGAAGGTGAAGGCACACAGGAATTTCAACTGATGCAGTATCTTCCAAGTATAGTCACTTAGTTTTGAACAAGGTTTGAAACTTTGGATTTTTCTGCTGTTGGCCACAGGTAATGGATTACACAGGTTTAAAAGTCTCAGTAGACCTGTCCAGGTGCAACCTGTTATCACTCCCCTTGAACTAGGAGGTTTCTCCTCCCTTCTACAGCCTTTCTACTAATCTTTCCACTTCTACCCTCCAATCTCCAGGCCCAGCCACTGCCATTTGTTCTCAAATTGGTCTCTGGAGGATGAGTGTTCTTTGTTCTCTGGTTGCTATATCTTCTCTCTAGCCTTTGATGGAAGCCCTTTTACGGGATGTTATTTTTCCTGTTTGAATTAAAGCATATTGTATGCTTCCTTTTCCTTCCTTTTCTGTACCTGGCCTGCTGTTAGTGGGCTCTGTCTGGAGCTCTGCCTTTGTAACCACAGTTCTTCCCAACAGGAATCTCATGCTCCTGTCATCTCTGTGACATCTGTCTTTGTGCCCCTTTTTGCCAGAGGCTGTCATCCTTAGATTTTTTAAATCTCCTTCTTAGTTCTTCACAACTCTCCCCTGGAGCTCCTCTTAGGATCATGAATTGAAATCTCTAAGAAACTTTAGAAATTATCTAGTGTTATTAACCCATTTATTTTAAAGATAAGGAAGCTATGGTTCAGGAAACTGTGTCTCGAAGTCACACATTTAGTAAATGATCAAGATGAGATTTGAATGTGTGTCTTTTATCTCCCACACTTCTACACCATATTGCCTTCTCCACTAAATCTGGTATGATCTGGGACTTTCAGAGCTTCAATCTGGGATGTTTACACTGCTCCATTTTAAACGTACTTGCAACCCCCATTTGTATACTAATGGTATCACTTCAAAGTGTTCTCCCTCAGGTACTTGCTAGTTATGGGACCCTGGGCAAACTACCTATCTCAGTCTCAGTTTCCTCATATGTAAAAAATACCACTTACCTCACAAAGTTGTGAGTATCAGATGAGATAATATACATATACACCTCAAAACACTATATAAATGTTTGCTATTATTATTATTATATATAAAATACTTTGCAAACTTGAAAATACTATGCAAATGTTAGCTATTGTAATTTGCATGGATTCCACCAGCCCTCATATGCTGCCCTTAAATTCACAATCCCTTTATAATATGTGTGTAAATATGTGTGTGTATATATGTATCTTTTATACACACACACACACACATACACACATACATACAGAGAGAGAAAGAAAGAAGTTTGATTCACAGGTGAAACAAATACTCTTCCTATAAAGGGATATTATAAAGGGATATATGTTTATGTATGTACATGTATGTGTGTATATGTGTTTATACACATACATACATATATATCCCTTTATAACATTCCTTTACCACCTATTAGAATGTAAGTTCCTTGAGGACGGGAACTGTCTTATTTTTGTCTTTGTATCCCTAGCATATAGCAGAGTGCCTATCAATATCTGATATTTAATGAATGTTTTTCATTCATCATTCATTTTAATTAGATTGAATTTAAATGCCCAATTTGTGGCTTTTGTGACTTTCTGCAAAGAGACTTTTATACTGTCCTCTAACTCTATGTTGGAAACAGTAAACTGGTCGTTTGATACTCGTTTACAAGACACCCTCCACCGTGATAAAAAAAGACAGAAAGAAGACTGTACTATGAAACAATGACAAGGACACAAAAACTAGCCAGGAGAGAAATGTTCTCATTAGAAGAAAGTGAAGCAAAGTCCAATAATGCTGAATATACTATATTTATGGTGGGACTATTGTATGCCGGTACCCTACTCTAGAATAATGAAGAAATACTTGTATACTGCTCCACATTCTATGTACAGTTCTTGGGGCATTCGTCAGACTCATTTTCAAAATGAAATAAGATGCTGTGTTTTGTGGGAAGAAAAAAAACACATTCCTTTATAGGAGAGGCAGTCTTTTTTTCACTTGTGAATCAGACTTCTCCCTTCTTTTATTTAAGAAAGTCCTCCTTGCTTTTCCCCATTAAGATAATTTCTAATAAGGAGTGCAGAGACCTTCCTGAAACATTGATCTCTTAAAAATTCTGGTGGTTCCTATAAATTCCCGTGGGCATGTAGAGTCTTCCTACTCCTTAAAATCTGTTGTATTTCTCCCCCAAGTAAATACAAGGACCACAGTGAAATTAATCTTGAGGAGTATGTGTCGGGGTCAGGGCTCCTTGAGTCCAAGCATGACACTCTTTGCCTTGCGATTTCACACCAGAAAGCTCCTTTTCAGTCTGGTGACCTTTTTTCCAGTTATTGGATGTCAGGTGTGTGTTCATTTAGTAGACATTATTGTACATACCTCGCAGCCAATTGGCACTGGGTGCTTTGGCTCCTTCTGCTGAATCTCTGGCAGTTTAAATATTTTCATTGAGAAGGGAGTGTACAAGTATGCAGAATGGAGGATAGGAACAGAAACAAAAAGGGGGACCCTTTAGATTCAGTCCTTTTGTGTCCCTTTTTTTAATTCTTTCTCTCTCTTCTCTCCCATTCTTTCTCTCCCAATCATTTGCTTTTTCTCTCTCTTACTTTCTTTTCCTTCCTTCCTTCCTTCCTCTGTGTCTTTCTGCTTCTTTCTTTATCTCTATGTCTCTTCCTCTCCCAATCGCTCTCTTCTTTTCCTTCCTTCTTTCCTTTGGTCCTTGAATTACTCAGATAGGCCTTTTAACCACCAGTTATTTGGTGCCTCATGAACCAAATGTTCTATTTAGATTCTTTATTCCTTTGAATATAAAGACCAATGACCCCATCATGCCAGCTTTGAGTAAACTTGTCTGATAGTGTCTACGTAGCCTTCGAGGCTTGTCTCTAATGTTGCTTCCTACAAGAGGTCCTTCCTATTTTCTCCACTCCCTCCACCCCACCCCACCCTTTTTAGCACTTGTTCGAGCCCCCAAACTAATGTTATTTATTTTGTATATACTTCACATTTATTTATCACTGTATATGTTTTTCTCTCCATAGAATGTAAACTCTGTGAGGGCAGAGACTGTTTGGTTTTTGTATTTGTAACCTCAGTACCTAGCACAGTGCCTAGGACATCAGAGGCACTTAATAAATGCTACCTGAATTGAATTAGAAAGAAATTAGGAAATTTAATTGCTAAATTTAAATTTAAATGTTAAATGTACTGGAGAATGTAAGATGTTACTTACCATAGTATTGTCCATTACTATGGAGAAGAAATATCCTGGAATGAAAACCATTTAGTCAGCAAGTATTAAGGGCCTACCACGTGTTAGATACTTTGCTAGGTGCTGAGGATTCGAAGACAAACCTTTGTCCTCAAGGAACTACCATTCTATCCAAGGAAACAACACAGACACATAGAAAGAGAGACAGAATTTATGCAGAGTGCAATAGAATCCTATTGCAGCATAATTTGTGATCACATGGGACTTGTTAAATCATATGCCAAATCTCTTCCCCCAAAACTAAATAAGTATGTCCAGAAAAAGACTAATTTGATGTCATTAGCCTACTTCCTCCTTAACGCTTCCATTATAAAAGAATGTCACTCTACTGACAAGCCAGATTCTCATGCTAGGCCATTGTTTTTGCTTTGACAAATGAGTATTTGGTGTCCATGGTCAGGCCTTCCTGTCAAGATTGGAGCAATATTTTGGACCCAGTAGAATGTAAGTTTTGTGAGGGCAGGAACTGTTTAGGATTTGTCTTTGTGTGCCCAGTGCTTTGCACAGTGCCCAGTCCATAAAAATGCTCAATAAATACTTCTTGAACGGAATAGAATTGGTCTTTCTTGTGCAATTGTCTCCAATTGGAGACATGGACTTAAAATAGCATCATTAACTAAAGGCATTCATTTGGAAGTTGGTGGACTACGTTTTCCCCTAGGCACCAATACATGTGATGGTTAGGTTCTCATGCTAGCCCAGACACCTATTTTATTTAACTGATAAAATACCTGAACTTAGAGACTTTATGGAACTGCCCTGGTGGGTTAGTAGAGAGAGCCTTGATTTGGGAGTCTGGAGATCTGGTTTCACTTTCATGCTCTGCTGCTTACCTGTATGACTGTGGGCAGGCCTCTTGACTTTCCTGGCTCTCAGTTCCCTCATCACCTGTAATATGAGGAGATCGGACTAACTTATGTGATCCTTTCGCCCTTTGATTCTATATGTTGTAGAGGTCAAGATGGTGTGTAACAATTTTTTAATGGGAAAAAGCACTCTAAGTTATAACTTGTGAATGCAGTACTGACCTCTCAGTCAGTCTCCCACCTCCCAAGTGGTGAGAGCAGAGTCACCTTCAGCTTCAAGCTGCTGGTGATGGCTCCTGTAGGTATTTTTATCTCTGTCTTATAGATGAGGAAAGCAAGGGTCAGAAGTCATCATCTAGATAGGCAATGTTGGAGTTCATGGTTTGAACCTACACTTACCTCCAAGCTCATGATTCTTTCCACTATAACAATAGTAAAGGGTAGTGGCAGAAGGTCTGAGTTAGGGAGCTGTGGAGAGAGAGCTGGGGTGAGGTGGAGTGGAGGTGGTGGTTCTTGTCTGTCCAGATAGCTTAGTTTCCTCTTTTCTTTTGCTACCAGAAGTTAGCCTAGATATTTCCATTTTACTTCTGACCAGGGTTTTTTCTTTCTGTAGCTCACTCTAGAATAGAGTAGTCTCCCTTTTGAGCTTTTTATGGGATTTTTATTGCTTCTAAGAAAGGGGATACAGATTGGGAGCAAAATTTCTCCAACTTTGTCCCTTACCTTTTCACGTGTACCTTGTGGGGAAAGAAAGTAGGATGACTACATTTAATGATAAAAGAATTGGGTTATGGTGAGACAAAGTATATATATTTTGCAAAGCCTTTAAAATAACTTTTTTTTTCATGAAATGGAATTGACCTTAAATCTGAGACATATGGGTTACACACATACACACACAGTTAATGGCAGGTCTTTGTATACTAAAGTAAGATTTAAAGGGGAAAATTGGGTTCAGGTTGTCCTGAGCATTTCAGTCTAAGAGTAAGGATTAGTCCCTTGGGTTTGGAGGTAAAAAGATGGGGCAGAGTCTACAGGGAGGAAGAAGCAGTCATGGGGTTCACCTTTCTCTCCCTGCTTCCTTTTACCCTTGGCTGTTGTAGCTATTGCCCTGGACCAAAGTACATTGAACAGTAGTAAGTGCTTAATCCATATTTGTTGAATTGAGTTGGAAGAAAAGAGTCCAGGTGGACGTTGAGAAACCAGTCCTAGGCAGGAGCCAGACCAAAGCAGGAACCTGTATAAGAGAATTCCAAGGACCTGGATTCAAATCCTGTCTCTGTAACCTGTGGGACTTTGGACATATCATTTAACCTCTCTGATCCTCAGTTCCCTCATTTGTAAAATGAGGAGCCTGGTCTAGCTGGCCTCTAAGATCCCTTTTACCTCTAAATCTGTGATCCCATATATGACCTTAGTAATTCAAAGGACATGTAGGTCAGATCAATCAAATATAACTATTTTTATAGCCCAATTTTGGGTAAGAATAAATGACTTAACTAAATCCAATGTGTGAAGGTTGGGATTTAAAAACTCAGGGGCTAATTTTGAGTTTGACCTAATTCTCTTTTTTCTGTCTTGTAAGATTGTTTTCTATAAGAAGGTTCCCTATTGTTTGACAAATGTAGGTAGAATTTTGTTTTAATGGATTACCATTGGAATGACCTATTTTATATAATCATTCTATTTCCATGGTCTAGACAATAACTCACACAACTTTGCTAATTGGATTGCAGCAAATTCTGTAAAACACAATATCTCATATAACACGCATTCACAAGTCCCTGTGCACTTAGCATTAATCATTTTAACAATGAGTTTATCTAGTTATCACAATATTTATAGTAATAGTATTTAAATAAAAGTAAAATATTTTAACTATTTTGGGGGGGGGGGCTAGGCAATGGGGTTAGGTGACTTGCCCAGGTTCACACAGCTAGTAAGTGTTCTTTGTCTGAGGCCGGATTTGAACTCGGGTCCTCCTGAATCCAGGGCCGGTGCTCTGGTTGCCCCCAATATTTTAACTATTTAAATTAAATGTTGACCTTGCAAATAGGTATTTAATAAGTGTTTATATAATTGAACTCGGTACACTTTGACGTGCTTGTGACTACATTGGTAACAATATTTTAAAATTTAGCTTCAACTTGTACTTGCTCTTCTTTCCTTCTTTCCTTTCTTTCTTTCTCCTTCCCTGTCCCTCCATCCTTCTCTTCCTTCTTTTTCTGTGTTTGTTTCTTTTTTCTTTCTTCTTCCTTCCTTCCTTCTTCTTTCTTTCTTTCTTTTTCTTTCTTCCTTCCTTTCTTTTTTTCTTTCTTTCTTTCTTTCCCTTCCTTCCTTCCTTCCTTCCTTGGCACACAGTCTGAGGTTTGGCATGGAGTCTGGTAGTTTCTGTAATTCCTACCCTGAGACAGGAATTCCTACTGTACCTTATACAAAGGTACTATCTACTACTCACAGAAACTATTCTAGCTTTTTCTTCTCAAATATCTTATATACCTCCCATTCTTCCTGCCTTCCCTTCTTTACATTCACAGAGAAAATTGAGGCCAATTGGAATATATTCTCTCCTCTTTGATTCTGAGACCCTTTGCTGTCATCCTCTACTCTTTTCTTCTTTTCTCCATTCTCTGATAATGAGGTGGCCCTTCTCCTTGTGCAAGCCAGCTTTCAGTATGTACTTTTGAGCCCATTTCTTCTGCCTTCTCAAATAGATTACTCCTTCCAACATCCCCTTTCTCTAAACATCAGTTTTCCTTAATCTACTGGTGTGTACCCTTTTGATTTCATAGATGCCTAAGTCTTTCCCACCCTCATCCTTAACCTACTAGCCCCTCAAGCTAATGTCTTATATCTCTCCTTCCTTTCACAGTCAATTCCAAGGGAGATGGGGGAAACATTTTATTGTCTCTCAATACTTTTCAGTACTTCACAATCTGGTTTGTGACCTTATCTTGCAACTGACGCTGTTTTCTCTAAATTTATCCAAGATCTCTTAATTGACAGATCCAGTGGTGTTCTTTTTCCCCTCAGTTCTCATCCTTCTTTGCCTCCTTGCTGCATTTTTGACACTGTTGACCACCCTCTCCTCCTGGTTACTCTTCCTTCTTTGTGCCTCTGGCTATGGGTGCACCCCATGACCTTGTTCTGGACCTTCTTTGTCTTCTTTCTCTATACTGTTTCAGTGACCTCATCATCTCTTGTGGGTTTAATTATGATCTCTTTGCAGATGACTCATAGATCTATATCTCGAGCTCGTGTCTCTGTGGAGTTCAGTCCTCCATTACCGTTTGCCTATTGCACATTTCAAATTGTTATGTTCTGGAGACATCTTAAATTCAACATTTCCAAGACAGAACTCATCTGCTCCCTCACATCTCTACTGATCTACTCTATTTATAGAGTATTTACTGATACTCTTATTTCGGTGGAAGGCAACACCATTCTTCCAGCCTCCAAAGTTTGTAACATAGGGATTATTCCAGATACCTGACTTTCCTTCACTGCACATATCTAACCCTACAGGATCTCTTTCATCTGACCCCTTCTTTCTACTTACATAGTCACAGTCTTAGTTAAAACCCTCATCACCTCTTGCCTGGATTATTACAATGGTCTCCTAATTGGTCTTCCTGCCTCAAGCCTTTTCACATTCCAGTCTGTACTCCACACAGCTGCTAAAGTGATTTTCTTTAAATACAAGTTGACCTACTCAATAAACTTCCAATGATTTCCTTTTGCCTCTAGGATAACATATAAACTCCTCTGTTTAGCTTTTAAAGTCCTTCACAACTTGCCACCATCCTGTCTTTCCAGACTCCTTGTGTGCTACTTCCCTTCCTGCACACTGTGGACCAGTCAGACTGGCATTTTCTCTGTTCCTTACACACAGCACTCCATCTCCCATCTCAGCCTTTGCCCTGGTAGTGTCTCATGCCTAGAATGTACTCCCTTATAATTTTTTTTCCTTTTACAGTCACATGTTTCCTTCAGGATTCAGATCAAGCACCATCTTCTACCTGAAACCTTTCCTGAGCATTCCAAATGTTAGTATCCTTCCTCCCTAACTACAGTGTATTGAGCTACTGTGTATACATTTTGTATTTATTATATAAGTATTCAGGGTACCGTGTGTACATGTGTATCTATCTTCCTATCTATATCTCCTTCAATGATCTGCAGGGTCTTTGAGAGCACAGATTGTTTTGTTATTTTTGTATCTTTATCACCTATCAGAGTTCCTGGCACACAGTAGTCACTTAATAAATGCTTGTTGATTGATAGAAGCAGTTGGGCAAAGTAAAAAGATAACTGGACTTGAAGGCAGGAGATCTGGGTTTGGATGCTGACCCAGATAGCCTTGTGATTATGGTCAAATCAGTTAATCTCTCAGAGCCTCAGTTTACTTATCAGGTTCCTATACCTGTATAGGTATAATAATACTTGTAATGTTTACCTCACAGACTGGCTGTGAAGGAAGAACTTTGCAAGCCTTTGTATGCAGATGTTTGTTGTTATTATCCCAGTCCAGTGTAGGTCAGAGTAGATGGTTGGACAGTGAAGCCTGAGAGCAGGATAAGGAAAAAGAGAAAGTTGAAATCAGGGTTATTTCTGGTCTACTGGAGAGAGGGTGTCTTAAGAATCCAGGATGGAGGACACTTGGTAACTTGGAGAGATGGAGAATGTGATTCATAGCAGCTGGGGGAGGGGGGGGGGAACAACAACAACAAAAAAAAAAACTGGAGAAATTGCCAGGGGAAAAAAACCTCTCAACTTACCTGGAAGCTAGATTTTTCAATTGTGTTCCTTAATGAAATGTCAGTTCCTGGAGGGTAGAACTGACAAGCATTAAAGAATGATGGTGCCAGAGAATAATATGGTGAGGAAAGTGGTTGGCAGATTAAATCACTCATTATTGAGAGACTATGGAGAAAATTAGTTACTGTCTTACCAGCTCCAGTCCTTCAGGAATCTGTGGCACTTCATCTCTGTGAGTACTTCCCTCACCTCTCAGATGTAATCCTTCTCTGCCTTCATAGATATATCAGGAGGCAGGTGGCTAGTGTAGTTGCTTGGAGGTTGGAATTGAGGTCAAGAGAATGAGGCTAAAATCTGCCCCAAACTGTTACTGTAGGACTGAGGGCAATCATTTAACCTTTCTGAGCCTCAGTTTCCTCACCTATAAAATGGGGATAATACCCTCCTGTAGTATTTACCTTGCAAGGTTGTTGTGATTTTCAAATGAGGTAAGGTATGTAAAGCTCTTTGCAACCCTTAAATCAATTAATCTATCTGATATCTATGTAGATAGCAGTTTTTATTATTATTTTTGTCATCATCATTGTTATTGTTTTTATTACCCAAGGATAATAATTTTGTTGTCTTTGTACTTCTAGCACTGAGCCTAGTGCCTTGCACTTTGTCATTTCTTTACAAATATTTGTCAAATTAAACTGTATTGGATTGAGCTTTCTGTGGCTGAAGGGATCACCACCTGGTGACCCCCCTTGTGGTGATGAATTCCTCTAAAGTGCTTTGTAGACTTCAGAGTGCTAGATTAAGTGCCAGCTATCCTTTGGACAACAGACACATAGCCAGTCAATAAACTTACATTTTTGAAGCCTTTCTCATCTGGTAGACTCTTCTTTTTCATAGCCTTCCAGAACCCCAGGGTCACCATCATGCCATAAATGAGGCATCAGAATGGTATCAGATGGCATAGTCATCATTCCTCAGAATCCCAGATAGATCTCAGATCTCATCTATGAGCAAGACCCCTTGCTGCTGTGGGAGGTGGGGGAGTTTCCTTTATGACTCTTCTCCATATCATAATTTTGTCACATGAGGACCACCTGGCAGCCCTAGATGGCCTTCCTTTCTTTTTCTACACTGCCTCATCCTTACTAAATACATAATTTCAATTTATTCAGAAGCCAAACAACCAAGGACTTAATAAAAATTTTAAAAATTGTTGGTTTTTTTTAAACCAATACTTGAAGTAATAATTGATATTCCTAATGGTGACTTGATGCTTTGCATTTTTTGACTATTTGTGGCAGAGGGATTTGGGAAGACATCTTAGAGGAGGTAACATATGAATTGGGATTGGTGGGGCAGGTGGGAATTAGATAAGTTAGGGCCCTCAGGAGGTAAAATAACATTTATGCCAGGTGGAGGTGATGGGGTGCTTGTGCTTGTACTTGGACCCCAATTTCTCCCTATTCTCAGAAACACTGTCTTTAACAATCTCTCCTCAGCTCAAGGACACTGTGCCTAGCAATTACTCATGCGTGGGCCCCAGCAAGATCTTTATCTCTCTTCCTAGTGCAGCTACACAAAGCTGGGTGAGAGAGTGCTGGGCTGCTCAGGTTCCAGCCCTCAGATCATGTCTCTGAAAGCCGTAAGTTCCTGTCTTGTGAGAAAGCTTTCCCTTGTTGTAGAACATTCTCTCATCAAGACAGAGTTTTGTCCTTGGCTGGCCCAAGGACTCTTCCTCCTGCCAGACTCCCAAGATCCATACCTCTGTCATCTTCCTTCCTGTCTGGTATACTCCCTGTACTTTCCCATCCATATCTCCCAGAGATACCTGGACCTTTGGATTACCTAATCAATATCCCTGGCATTCCTTTCCCATGCCCTTTTCCATATAAACCTTAGCTCCATCTTCAGTCTCTCGCAGATTTCTTAAGAATCCTTGCCTGCTGAAAAGCATAACAATAAATCTTTGCCACCTTGACTTAAAGAATGTTTGAGTCTGTGAATTCATTCCAGATGACCCCGTCCTGTGCTTTGAGGGTCTCAACCTCTCAGACTGCAACAGAGGAAACATCATGAGTCAAAGGCATGGAGGTGAGAATGCTTGGGTTGTGTCCCGGGAATAGCAAATAGTCTAGTCTGGGGCCTAAAGTAGTAGCAGAGACATCTGTATCCCCTATTGTTTATGAACAACTGGACTTTGGAGAGAACAGAAAGACCCAAAAGGCCACACAGAATATAAACCACTGACTAAGAAAGGACCATTTCTCTCCTCTGTGATGGATGAGCTTTGTGTACTGTTTTTTCTTAGTGAATATTAAGCAGAAGTACAAGTTGGCCTTGTTTGTAAACGAATACCCTTTTCTTCATAAAAGAGGTTTGTTGTACTTGCTTTTCTGTTTTAAAACTCAAAATAGATTGTTCTATGGATTCTTTTTCAGGCAACTATAGAATTTTAATTGAAAAACAAGGTAAAAAGCGGTAATTTATTTTAGAATAAACTTCCCATCCCTTCAGAATGATGTTTCTGTATCTTGATTGCATGTCTGTGGATAAAGGTAACCTTTGGCTAACTGAATGGGCAAATGAACACCTTTGAAATACCTTTCATCCATCTCAGTGTTGCTTATAAATTGTGATTGGTTAGCGCAGACACTTTGTTTCCTCAGACATTTAGAATGGGATGTGGTATTGAAGTAGACTCAGTGTTCTCTTTATTTTTGTGTAGACATTCTAAGTTTTGCTGAGCCTAGCCCCATTGAAAGTCCTATGGCATTAAACAGTTCTGCTTATAAGGGAGCTTGCCCATATTGCTTCTGGTCAGTTTCAGTGTTGTCCAACTTTTTGCAACCCCAGTTGGGATTTTCTTGGCAAAGATCTTGGAATGGTTTGTCATTTCCTTCGCCATATCATAATTTTGAGGAAACCAAGGCAAATAGGGCTAAGTGACTTAACCAGGATCACACAGCTAGTGTCTGAGGCTGAATTTGAACTTGGATCTTCCTGACTTCAGCCCCAGTGCTTTATCCATGGCACTTGTCCATATGCAATCAATTAAAAACCAAAGGTCATTATGAAATTTTGACTCTGTCAGAGAGTGTGTAATCATAGTTGCATTTTCAGTTTTCAAAGGTTGGGAGCTAGAAAGGAGCTTGGAAGTAATTTAGTTTAATTTAGATTTTATAGATGAGGAAACTGAGTTTTGGAAGAAATTAAGTGATAAGATGGTTCATATAGGAGTTATTGACAACAACGCCAGAGCCAAAGCCCAGCTCTCCTCCCAAGGGCTTTACTGTTCTTTTTATGCACTTTTCAAAAGTTAGGCCCGGTCTCCCCTTCCTGGTGCTTCTATAATCAGTAGAGGCTCCCCCTCCCCGCCAGCCTCTTAAACTCAGAAGTTAAATGATGTATGGACACTTTAAAGTCAGCGCTTTAGATTAGGACAGTTAACAGATCTCCATATCTTGACTAGAAATTTATAATAGTTGGATAATCTTAAATTTTAGATGATTTTAAAAAATTATTTGGGGCTTTTAAATGAGTTTTCATACTTATATTTGAATATTGGCATGTCTGGTGTTTTGAGGGATTTATTTGACAAATAAATCATGTAACTCCACTGGTCTTTAGACTCCCTAAGATAATCTTTTTTTTTTTTTATCTCAGTTGACATCTAGTTTATGTTTTTCTTTTTTATATATAATTAATTTATTTACTTTTAGTTTTCAACATTCACTTACATAAAATTTTGAGTTTTGAATTTTCTCCCTCCCCCTTTCTTCCCCCCTCCCCAAGATGGTGTGCACTTTGATATAGGCTGTACTTATACATTCATATTAAACATTTTCACATTAGCCATGATGTAAAGAAGAATTAGGACTAATGGGAGGAACAACAAGAAAGAAGAAACAAAACAAAACAACAAAAGAAAAGGAGAACAAATAGTGTTCTTCCATCTGCGTTCAGAATCCAAAGTTCTTCTCTTAATGTGGATAACATTTTCCATCATGAGTCTTTTGGAGTTGTCTTAGATCCTTGCATTGCTGAGAAGAGCTTAGTTTATCAAGATCAGCCATCTCACAATGTGGCTATTACTATGTACAATGTTCTGGTTCTGCTCATTTCACTCAGCATCAGTTCATATTAAATCTTTCTAGGTTTTTCTGAAGTTCATCTGCTCATCATTTCTTATAGCACAATAGTATTCCATTACATTCATATACCACAACTTGTTCAGCCATTCCCCAATTGATGGATATTCTCTCAGTTTCTAATTCTTTGCCACCACAAAAAGAGCTGCTATAAATATTTTTGTACATGTGGGTCCCTTTTCCCGTTTTTGTGATCTCTTTGGGATACAGACCTAGAAGTGGTATTCTTGGGTCAAAGGGTATACACATTTTTATAGCCCTTTGGACATAGTTACAAATTGCTCTCCAGAATGGTTGGATCAGTTCACAACTCCACCACCAATGCATTAGTGTTCCAATTTTCCCACATCTCCAACATTTATCATTTTCCTGTTTTATCATGTTGGCCAATCTGATATGTGTGATTTGGTACCTCAGAATTGTTTTGATTTGCATCTCTCTACTCAGCAGTGATGTAGAGCATTTTTTCATATAACTATAGGTAACTTTAATTTCTTCCTCTGAAAACTGCCTGTTCATATCCTTTGACTTATCAATTGGGGAATGAGTTGTATTCTTATAAATTTGACTCAGTTCTCTCTATATTTTAGAAATGAGGCCTTTATCAGAGACATTGGTTGTAAAAATTGTTTCCCAGCTTTCTGCTCCCTTCTAATCTTGCTTGCATTGGCTTTGCGCAAAAATTTTTTCAATTTCATGTAATCAAAATTATCCATTTTGTATTTTATAATGTTCTTTATCTCTTATTTGGTCATAAATTCTTCCCTTCTCCATAGATCTGACAGGTAAACTATTTCTTGCTCTCCTACTTTGTTTATAGTCTCAGTCTTTATATCTAAGTCATGTACCCATTTTGACCTTCTCTTGGTGTAAGTTTCTCTTAAGACATTTTTCCCTGTTCCCTGCAAACCTTGACAGTAGTGCTGCAGCCTAAGGGAGCTTGGACCTTCCCAGGATCAAGGGAGATGATGGTACATTTGAGTTGCATAAGGCTTTCTTATAGACTATAAGCAAAGCAGGTTCAGGGAGCAAGGCATTTGGGCAGAGTCTGTGAAAATGGTAGAGTAAACTGGACAGCAAGATAAGATACCTTCCAAAATGTTGAGTGGAGTAGATGTTACTTGGTCCAGTGAGTTAAGCTGTGGTTGGTTAATCTAGCTGTTCTTTTTGTAGTTGTATATTTTAAAAAAAAATTTTTTTTTAAAAATTTTTAGGCAATTGGGGTTAAGTGACTTTGCCCAGGGTGACACAGCTAGTAAGTGTCAAGCATTTGGTCTGAGGCTAGATTTGAACTCAGATCCTCCTGACTTCAGGGCTGGTCCTCTATCCACTGGGCCACCTAGCTGCCCCATGTAGTCGTATATTTAAAGAGCAGATAAATAGAAAACAAATGCATGTTTATTCAGTATGCTTATTAATTTGAGAGGAAATTACAAGAAATGGAGACTGATTTTTCTTATTTAGAAAATGATTCTTCTGATTGCTATTCATTTTGTCTGTGGAAAGTGATTTAATTTTGATGTGCAAACACTATGTAGAATAAAAATTACCTCACATCCAGTATTCCCTTTGCACCAGCTGTCTCCCTGGACATGAGCCTGGAATGGGCCTCCCCTTCACCCCATAGACTTCCTCTCTTCCTTCAAGATGCTACTCAAACATCACTTTCTACATGAAACCGTTTTTGGCCTCACAATTTCTGTATTTATTCTCTTTATTATGTGTATACCTACAAATATCTTTGTGGTTTCCCCAGTTAGAATTAAGCTTCTTGAAAGGATTGTTTCATTCGTTGAATTTGTATCTCTAGTACTTAGCACAGTGTCTGGTACACAGTAGGCACTTGTCTCTCTAGTACTTAGTACAGTGCCTGGTACACAGTAGGCACTTAATAAATACTTGGTTGAAAGATAAGTAAGTCATTCACCAAATTTGTGTGGAAATTTTTTTAAAAAGCTTCTTTCGTAAATGCAAGATAATTGTAAAAGATAACGTCATGGAAATGAGTCAATTTTTATATTGTTAATTTAGAAATTGAAATATTTTGACTTACTTTTAGTTTAAATGACAGCATGTGACAATTGAGCTCTGTCCTGGGCCCTCTCTTTTCTCTATTCTTAGTGATCTCATCAACTCCTTTAGTAGCAAATATTCTCTTTCTATGCAATTCACTTCCACGTTGATAAATATAGCCCCATCTCTCTCTAGAATTCCAGTTCCAACTCCCCCCTGAACATCTCTACTTGGACGTCCTATATGCGTCTCACCTGAACATATCCCAAACCACTCATCTTTGCCCTTACTTATAAGCCTTCCTTTTAGCTTCCGTCTTTTTACATAGGGCACCATCTTTCCAAGAATGCAACATAGGACCTTCTTTGTCATTTCATCATTATTTCTGGTCACCTCCCCACCCTATATCCAATCATGTCTAATTTACTTATCTACTTTCTCAGCATCATTCACATAGGTTGATTTCTCTTTACTTAGTTACAACCATTCAGATCCAAAGTCTCATTACCTCTCTCCTGGAATTACTGCAATAGCTTTCTAATTGTCTCATTCTTCGTCTGCAGGACATTCTTAAGGCACTGGTCAGACCAAGCCATTCCTAGTCCAATCTAATCCAATCCAATAAACATTCCTTAAGCATCCACAACAGCACGAGCCACTGTGCTAAGCTATAGGGGATACAATTAATTAGAAAGAAAGACAGCTGGTTTACAATCTAAAGGGGAACACACAAAAAGAGGAAGGAAGCAGGGGGAGGGGAAAAACAAACAGGACACAAGGGAGCATCTAGTTCCATGGAGTTGAAACCTGGCAGGGCAGTAGGTGCAAAGTGGAGTGATCTGAGAGTTCAGTTTTTGCCCTCTGTAAAGGAAGGCATTGGGAGGAGTTTGAATTAGCAGCATGGTGGTGAGTTTAGAAGCTATGAGCTTATTCTGGGAGGGGCATTTCATTTTTTGGAGTTGAAATCAGGCCGTGCAGCAGACGTAAGACGGAGTGACTCCTCTGTTCAAGCTCTCTGTGAGCTTCCTGAGGGCAGGGACCATACAGTGCCTGCCACGTGGGAAGTGCTAAATCAGTGCTTGTTGATTAATTATTTGATGGGCACCTGTAGTTAACTGTATAGAAGCATTAAAACTTCTGGAAAGCTGCCCAATTGTGAAATATAATGGAGTTAAAGTGATGAAATAGCAGCCCACTTACATGGGTTACCCCTGCATATGGCAGAGTGGATGATGGGCAAGACCAAGTACCTAATAGTCTGTCTAGATTCAACATTGAAATGAGATTCAGTAATTGTTAAGCCACTTGAATGCTAAGGAGCCCCTTTCTGGCAGGGAGAATAAATCTACTTTTGTTATCTGTTAAAGGCCATTTCTGGTTTCTGCTCTCCAGAACACCTAAAATTGCTTTCAACAGTGTAGCATTTTAACATAAGTTTCTTTAAAATACATAGTTATAAAGTTGATTAAAAACCGTGTGTGAAAATACTTAATATATTTAATCTGTATAAAATAAATAAAAATTGAGAAATCTAAAAATGCTTGAATATTTTCTTGGTGTTTAGGTGAATGTATGTATGTGTATATGTGTAAAGTGTATGTATAGGTATGTAAATGATGTATCTACTTTTAATTT
This sequence comes from Vombatus ursinus, assembly GCF_900497805.2. Taxonomy (NCBI): domain Eukaryota; kingdom Metazoa; phylum Chordata; class Mammalia; order Diprotodontia; family Vombatidae; genus Vombatus; species Vombatus ursinus. The sequence goes on from NW_020954599.1 coordinate 50,880,685, forward strand.
ATCTATCTTTATAGAGGCACTCAAACCTATTTAGGTGACTACCTGTTTCTGAAAATCACCTGCTTTAGAATAGCTGAATTTTTGTTAACCCAGATTGTACTTCTATTAGGAGGAATTCATTTTAGATTGTCTTTCAAGGATGGATGGCTTGATTTCACTGCAATTTATGAAGCAAAGTAATGAAATAACCTTTTAAAGAAACGCGGCAGTTGAAAATGCATTACAGTACTTTTATAGGAAATAAAATCCTAAATAAAATTCAAGTCAGGCTTCCGGGACTCAGGGTTGGCACAGGACATCAGAAGTTATATGGGTCCCATCAGGTCATTTCAGGACTATTATTACATATCCACTCCTATAGAATTTTTATCTTTTATTATTAACTTAGTAAACATCAGCAAGTGTGAACCTTTTAGTATACAAAGAACCAAAAAGAAGATTGTATATAAAACTGGGAATTTCTGAACTTCTGTTAGAAGCAGTTTTTAAAAAGTACATATAAAGTTTGAGAGGCAGTGTCGCTGGCCTAGTAACTAGAGACCAGAAATGGAAGCCTAAGCTCCATCCTGCCTCTGACACATACTATAAATGATCCTGATCAAGTCATTTAATTTCTCACTTCTCTGGGTAACTCTCTAATATGGTAAGTTGTAGAGAAGGTGCATTGGCAGAGGGAGTTTTTTCACAGATCCTTATAGCAGTGAAATAGTTTAAGGACAGCTAGGTGGCACAGTGGATGGAGGGCTGGGCCTGGAGTCAGGAAAACCCGAATTCAAATTTGGTCTCATATACTTACTAGCAGTGTGACTCTGGGCAAGTCACTTAGCTTTGTTTGCCTCAGTTTCCTCATCTATGAAATAAGCTGGAGAAAGAAATGGCAAACCACTCCAGTATCTTTGCTAAGAAAACCCCAAATGGGGTGACAAAGAGTTGGACATTACTGAACAGTAACAATAACATATTAGATTTAACACAATAATTATAAAATTGCACTGTTTGTGTTCCTTTTTGAATTTTTTTAAGTGCATTTTTAAAAGTATCTTATTTTTGCTTTCTTCCTTTTTTTTTTTCACTACTAACATACTCTTTCTAATCTAAACTTTCCTGTGTGATAGTCATAGTCAAGCAAAACAAATTAACGCATGGACTGTGTTTGAAATGATAACAATAGCTAGCATTTATATAGTAAGGTTTGCAAGGGCTTTACAAATATTATCTCATTTCATCCCTACAACCCCCCCCCCCACGAAGTAGGTGCTGTTATTATTTATATTTTACAGATGGGGAAACTGAGGCAAACAGCTTAAATGACTTGCCCAAGGTCACATAACTAGTAAGTGTCTGAACTTGGATATTACTGACTCCAGAGGCACTATCTGTGACTCCATCTAATTGTCTTTCTACAGTTGTAGTCCAACATTTCTCTGCCAAAAGGTGGGAAACTTGCTTTATCATCAGGCTTCTGGAGCCATGATTGGTCATTGCTGTTATCAGTTCTAAAATCTTTCAAAGTTTTTTCCCCCTTTTCCTTGCTATGGTCATTATGTATATTATTCTCATCTTTTTTTTTTCCCAAAAAAAAGGTTTCATTGATGTTTTCTTTTAAACACAGCTAACACTCCTCAATTATCCTCTCACCCAACAGGACCGACCCTTCCCTGTAACAATGTGCAGTTAATAAAAAACACCCGTTGATACCCATTGGCTGTTTCTGATAAGATAACCTTTTCTCCCCTCCCAGCAGTTAGAATTTGAACTCAGATCCTCTGATTCTAAATGTAATACTAGATCAAGCTACCTGCTGTTACAAAATAGTGTCCAAGAGTTTCCTGAGTGGATGCTTTTAAGGGGATCCTTTAAACTGCCTCATCACTTGAGAAGTTTCTGTTGGAAATCCAGCATGACTGACACAATTTTAATAAGGGATACTCTGGCATTTTAGTGTCCTAAGAATCCTATACTTCCCTGTTATAATTCCAGTAACCCCATTACTATGTTTTTTTTTTCCAGAATTATGATTCAGATTTTAAGCAAAGTAGCAGCAGTATGTTGCTCTAGGCTTTCGGCTATGTAGCGAAACATAAATTCTTGTGCCACACTTTACATCTGTTAAGGAAGAGACTGCATCTTGGGGTGTGTAGCCAAGAGGATGATCTCCATGAATTATATTTCCTGGGTCCAACTTAGTAGAAGATGGGATATTTAGTGATGGGCTTTTAAGTCCTTTCTTCTCCTGAACATATGATCTTTCTTTATGGACTACTAGTACCATTTTATATCAGTTTCCTCCTCTGTAAAATGGGGATTGGTAATAACACCTACTTCATAGGATTGTAATGAAGATCAAATGAGATAATAATTACAAAGCACTTAGCACAGTGCCTGGCACAAAGCAAGCATTATACAAATGTTAGCTATTATTGTTATTCATTATTATTATTATATTCTGTGAGAGCATCAGTTGTGTAGATTATTTGGAAAAAAGAGTTCACTGATGAGGAAGTCAAGTGACTTCTGTTTTTTTTTTTCCTCTTCCCATTTTCCTTTTGGCAAATGATTAAGCATTAGTTATTTTTTTTTTTTTTGAAGTTTTTAGCCCAGCTAGATAAGGAAAATACTTCTTGTATGGTTCTGTAGTGGGATGTGACTGATGAGCTGATCACTTTTAGGCAATTACTAAAAGCTTTTGGTGCCACCAGTATCTCTGACCCTGTACAAGGCAAGTGATGTGGATAAAGCCTCACCAACTTCAATTTTACAATCTAAGATGAGTAATATCAGTGCAGCAAGTTCTAAAAAAGAAATTTGCTCACACAGACACAGCTGTGTACTCTGCAGACTCCAGATAGAACCCAGTTGCAAGAGAGAGGAGACAAATGATGTGAGCATGGGAAATAACATGGGAGAACATCAATCCCTTCTTTAATCCATTTAATCCACTTTTTATCCATCACCCTTATGTTCTCCATTCAAATTTAGGGATAAGGTTTAGATTCTCATAAAAAAAAAGGAACTGGCTAATTAAATGAAAACATCCAACAACTCCCTCCTCTTCCTTCTATTCTCCCCCCCCCCCCACCTGCCAGCTTTTTATCGTGATGTAGTGGAAAGAAAAGCTGTGTGACAAGGGGCAAATAATTTAACTTCTCTCTGGCCCTCAGTTTCCTAAGCTGTAAATTGGGGCTAATAATCCTTAGAATGATATACTTTACAGTGTTGTTATAAGGAAGGTGCTTTATCAACCTTAAAAACACTATATAAATATGAATTAATATGATAGATGGATCTATGATTACATCAATGTGGAGGTTCTCCTCAAAGGTGCAGATCTCTGTCCATCCATGGCTGCCTATCCTATGTAACTATTGTTCATTCCTCCCATTGGGTCCAGTAGGGACCCTAAAGCATAGTGTTCTTAACCTCTTTCTATGTACTGGTCCACTTTGGCAGTCAGGTGAAGCCTTTGGACCCCTTCTTAGAATAATATTTTTAAGCACAGTCAATCAGTAAATATTTATTAAGCACTTATTAGGATGTGGGAGTCCAGTCAGTTCATCTGCAAACATTCATTCATTAAGTGCCTACCATGCATCAGACACTGTGTTAAGTGCTGAGATGCGAAGAAGACAGAAAAAACCAGCCAGCCTACCGGGAGCCTTGCTTTCTTCCTTTTTGTCCAGAGCTGTGATTTCTTCAGAATAGAGGACTGACTCCTCACGAAGAAGCTGCTGTCATCAATACAGATCAGCAACTGTCTTAGAGAGTTGTCTGGGGTCACTGAAACATCAAATGACTTGCCCATCCATAGTCACACAGCCAGTATCTGAAGCGTGACTTATTTGACCCTTTGTCTTTTGGACTGCAAGGCCACACCTTCATTCACAATGCCTCATTGCTTTTCTCAGATTTATTGTTAGAGCAGTAAAAAATATAACTTTAAGACAGCCTGTTTTGTGAATATTATGTTGGGCACAGAGTTAGGAAGACATGGGTTCTTATCCTTGGGCTGACAGTTATGAGATATGTGATCCTGGTGTTAATCACTTAACCACTCTGGGCATCAGTTTCCTTAATTGTATAGTGGTAAACAATAATAGCATGGTTGTAAACACTGAGACTTTGTAAAGTGTTTTGCCATCCTTAAAGTGTTATAGAAATGTCAGTAGTTACATTATTGTTGTTGTTATTTCCAATTTCTCTTTTCCAGTTCAGTTCTAAATTGTTGTTCAGTTGTTTTGCAGTCATGTCTGACTCTTCATGACCCCATTTGGGGTTTTCTTGGCAAACATACCAGAGTGGTTTGCCATTTCCTTTTCCAACTCATTTTACAGATGAGGAAACTGAGGCAAACAGGGTTAAGTGACTTGCTCAGGATCACACAGCTAGTAAGTGTCTGAGGCCAGATTTGAACCAACAAGATGAGTCTTGCAGACTCCTGGCACCCTTTTCATTGTGCCACCTAGCTACCCAAATTCCAAATTAGTCTCCTGTTAAAAAAATTTTTTTTTAATATCATTAAAATGCACTACCTATCTTGGAGGGCTATTATAAGGAAAGTGATTTATAAACATTAAAGTACTATATAAATATGAGCTTCTATTCCGTGTAGATATTAAAGTACACTAGAGAATCTACTTAAAAGAATCTTAAGGCAATTTATTTTCTTTAAAGTTAATAATTGATCTCTAACTTATCTATTTTCCTTACTCCAGACTTTCTATTATTGTGTTTGCTTAAAGCAGAGTTTCCCTGTATTTACACAACTAACAGCCAAGAAAGAGGTGAATCTCAGTAATGATACAGGCTGGTCATAACAATCTTAAACCAGAAACCCAAGCAGAAGGACTCAGCAGCAGTAGCAGCAAACATTGATGGAGTATAGAGCCCTGTGTTAAGTGTTGAAACTAGGTTTCCAGAGGGGCAGCCAGGTGGCGCAGTGGATAGAGCTCTGGCCTTGGAGTCAGCAGGACCTGAATTCAAAGGTGCCCTCAGATGCATAACACTTACTAGCTGTAAGTCCCATTGCCTACCTCCCCAACCCCCCAAAAAAGGAAACTGGGTTTCCAGGCCTGAGACACCCTAAAGAACGGGATTCTTAACCTTTATTATGTACTGGACCACTTTGGCAGTCTGGTGAAGCATTTGGACCTCTTCTTAGAATAACATTTTTAAGCACAGTCAATCAATAAACATTTATTAAGCACTTGTTATTGTTGTTGTTTCTTTGTTTCAGTTGTGTCTGACTTTCTGTGACCCCATTTAGGGGTTTTCTTGGCAAAGATAGTGGAGTGATTTGCCATTTCTTTCTCCAGCTCATTTTACAGATGAAGAAATTGAGGCATACAGGGCCAAGTGACTTGCCCAGGGTCACACAGCTAATAAGTGTCTGAGGCTGGATTTGAACTCAAGAGTTTCTGACACCAGGCTTGGCACTGTGTCCACTGTGCCACCTAGAACCTACTATGTCCTTGGTGCTGAGGATACAAAGAAAAGCCAGACAGCCCTTGCCTTTGAGGAGCCCACAAGGGTAACAACATGCAAATAACTATGTATAAACAGGACATATATATGATAAATAGGAAATATTCAACAGAGAGAAGGCATTAGAATTATGAGAGATTGGGAAAGGCTTCCTGTAGAAGGTGAGATTTTAGCTGGGATTTGAAGGAAACTGGGAGGCACAGATGAGGAGGGGAGAGCAGAGTAGTCCAGGCATAAGGGGATGGCCAGTGAAAATTCCTAGAGTCCAGAGATGGAATGTCTTGTTGAAGGAGCTTTGAGGAGGCTGGTGTCACTAGATCTATGGGTACGTGGGAGTATGAGAAAGGATGTAAGGTGTAAGATGACTGAAAAGGTGTGTGTATGGGTGGCAGGTTGTAAAGACCAATTAAATAAAAAAACCAGTTATATATGAGGGAAAAAAAACCCCACCAAGAGCACGGACTCCAGCTTGAGGACCCATGCCACAAAGGTTGTTAATTGGCAGAAATGAATCCCTCTCAAATCAGGAAAAGTGTTGGGACAAACAGGTACCTTGATCATACTTTCCCAGCCCTAGCCAACTCTTTTCAAGTATGGTGTCATTTATGGGCTCCAAATCCACCTGAAACAGAGACTCGCATCTTAAAATGTTTTGAAGAAAATAGCAAAGCTAAAAAGGAAACAACTTCCTTAAGTTTCTAGGGACATATCCTGTAACCTATCATTAGAAAAAGTTTCAAAGAGACATTTGTCTCTAAGGCTTTGAAGTGCTGGTGTAAGACATCCTCAGTGATTTCAAAATGTGATTCTGAACATTTTGGAAATTTGAGATTAATTTGGCATAAATTTAAAGTTTAACTCATATTTAAGCTGTAAATATTAATGAAGTCAGTTAATTTAAGCATTTGGGGATAACTTATAGCCTTGCTTCTTCGCTCGAGGATAAAATATTAATGGGCAGAATAGTCAGATTAATCAATTTGTCACCCATGGTTTAATCCCCCACATGTAGTTATAAAATTTTATCATATTGTGGGAACTTGAACCTCTATCCAAAGTTGTGGTGTATTTAGTTTTGTCTGTTTAGATTTTTTTCCTCCCAAGATAAAAACAATACTAATTTTTACTGTAGCTGATTGAATAAATGGTTTTGCCATTGAATGGGCAGCTTTCAGTCTTCTCTTTGTAGTCTCATCATCCCTATTATGTAAGTCTCCTTTTCATGATTTGCTTTTCTCAGATATGAAAAAGTAGCATCATAGTACTTAGACTTGGAAGGGAACTTAGAGATAATTCAGTCTAACCCCTCCTTTTTTAGAGATGAAGAAATTGAGGCCCAGAGGCTAAGCTTTTCTTTCCCAGGCTATCTACATTAAATGCTTTCATTATACCATTTTTATTATTCATCATTCACTATTAAGATATGTAGTTTTTATGTAATCAGATATGAACCAAACAGACATAATTTCAGTGAAAGGCAGAATAATTATTTTTAAGAATTTAGGTCTAACACATAACTCTCAAATGATATACAAAATCCAAACCATGTGGAGTTTGTTAAATTCTCTTTAAATGAGTGACATAAAATATGATGCTATTTCTCATTTAATGTCGGTTTTGCAGAAATCTTGGAAGGTTCTTTGTTCTGTTACCAAAGCCATTCAGCCCCTCACTTCATTACTGCCTCATTCAGCTGTTTTAAATGGTTTTAACTATGCTCTTCATTTTCCTCCTCCTCTACCTTCTCTCTTCCTCATTCCATCTAAGATAGATGATGGCACTATGTCCTCCCTGGTATGGAGTTTTTACACTAAGGAAGGTCCTGGAGGGCCTTTAGTGACTGCTTCTGTGTGATAGGAGTATGGCTAGAAAAAATTATCTGCCCTTCTCAGGACACTCTGAACTTGCCTCCTCTTAGGACTGGATGTTTGGGGACAGCAAGCTGGAAAGTGTTTCTAGTCTACAGAGGACAAGGATTTTCTCTTGTCATTCCATCCTCTTTGAGAACAGTCAGCTAAGTTTGACAGTTAAGCTCAGAATGCAGGGTGTTACAGAATGACCTCACAAAATTGAGTTTTCTCATTTGAACTCATGCAGGGGGACTGTAAGGGGCAGGAAGGAACAAACATGCACCATAAAAGTTAAAGTATACTGTGCTTGAGACTTGCTAACGTAAGTTTTCTCACTTTTAATTGTAAAAGGCCTTTCAGAAGGTGAAAGATTAACAAGGGAAGTAATAAACCTGACTGAAACTTGCTCTCTAAATGCTTTTCCAGGTTGATTTGAACCAGAGCACTTATGAATGGGTTAATAATATGAAAAAAATGCCAAGTCTAATGGTATTGCTAATTGGGTCAAATTCTAATATCTTAAATAACTGTTGGGAAGCTGATAAAGTGTTCAGAGATTCAATAATATGTGACTTTGCTGCTTATAATAATCAGTGTTGCTAGTCTGACTGGCAAAATGTATTTTGACTTAGAGGGGAAAAAATACCAAACCTTTATAAAGCAAACAGAGCAAAGACTGACATGATATGCCTAGCCACAATAAAAGAAAAATGAAAACATTTGCTTTTGTGGGAAAAAAAAGTAGAGATATACTTTAATCAATCTGTGATCTCATTGTTAGGGCTGTAAGTTTTCTGTGGAGGGCTCACCCTCCACAGGGCTGATGCCTTCCTCAGTTTTTCTTGATGTCACAAGGATAGCAGTAGGGTATTATGGGCTACCAGTTGCTAATTCATTTTTATTTCCTTGTGACCTTTTCTGCCCATATACTTACTTTATGATATCTTTTACATTGTTTCTCCTTCATAATGTCTTTTTTTGAATATGTTGTAGCCTGTTCGTACCCATCATTCACCTCCTCATTGTACCTTTAGGTGATCCTCATCCTTTCTTTGGAACTTTTGTTTTCCCATAGCTCACAGACATATATCATCCCTGAAAGGATATTGGTATTAAAATGATGAGTTCCCAAATATGTAAAATGCTAAATCTTGTAGTTGACTTCCTTTAGAACCCACTAATCTTTCATGGTAGTTATATAACTTCAGTGGGTTCCATACCAAGTGTTTGTGAAGTTGAGTTAGCTTTCCTTGAGGTATGGTACCATAGACAAAGTACTGACTCTGGAGTTGGGGACCTGGGTTTAGATCCTGTCTCAGACACCTACTACCTGTATGACCTTGGACAAATCACTTAATCTCCCTGGACCTTAGTTTCCTTAACCGGAAGTTTCCTTCCTTCTTCAGATGGGTTGTGCCAAGTCTAATTTAGTGGTTTTAGATAGACAAGACACAAATCTGCAACATAAAAATCTGTGTGATTTGAGAAATTTCTTGTAGTCTGTTTCAGTACAGGCTTTTGGACAAATTCTGTCTCTTCATGGAGAAGAAATGTGGAGGGAAGCCTAAGAGAGATAGTTTCCTTATAGCCTGCAGAATGACTTGCATAAATGTATTGGGCTCTATGGCTCCCAGTGGCCATTTTAGTTTTAGATATGTACTCATGATCTAGTATTATGATAGGACCACTATGTATCTGTGTTCTCCCTTCCAATCCTTCCCCCAACTAGGGTGAGGTTTATTTTCCCCTTAAAGGTGAAATAGCTGTCCCCAAGATTCTATCAGCTATGGGGGAGGAGGGGACAAGGTTCAAACTACCCCATATTTGATTTATCTTCCTGGTAGTTTCTGGCCTTATCCAAATGACTTCCTGGTTACTTAGGAACATAATGAACCCCACCCATGTGGAGTTAGGGTGATATCCCAAGACTCTGTGAGTTACGATACCCTGCCCTGCTGACCAGATGAATTTCCATGTGGAAAGGAGGAGGGCCACATCTACTCTAGCTAAGTACTGGAGTGAGCTTGTTGAAAATCCTTCTTCTATTATGGCTAAGTAAACCTTTTGTTAATTGTTGAATGATTTACCTTATTTTGTTCTAGTATTGAACTTGAACTAACTAATATTTTAGGCTCATCTCCAACAAATATACACATTAAAACTGTAGTCACAGAGAATGGTATCCAGTTTCAAAGGGATGAAGCTCCCCCTTTCCTTTTCCCTTGTCCCGCTGACAAAATGCTTTTTTCTTCAGTGGAGCATAGATTTCATCTGTGTGTGTATTTCTTTCAGTAGTGTAGCTCACACCACTTCCACGTCCTCTCATCACGTACTCTTCTTGTCCATGGTTTTCCATGATTCCTCCATAGAGGAACCACCCAACATGGTTCTTTTCTTCATTCTTTTAATCATTTTGACAAAATAACGTAAAAAAAAAATTGCTTGTCAACCCTTCCAGGGAGGAGAAGACATCTTAAATGATTTACCAATGATAATCTATAGGAAGATATAGTGGGTTGAATGCTGGACTGTAGTCAGGGAAAAATAGGTTCAATTCTTGTCTTTGACCCTTGTCCGGGTACAAGTCACTTAACCTCATTAAACCTGTTTCCTCATGTATAAAAAGGAGACAGTAATACAACTTTAGCCACTACCCACAGGGTTGTTAGAAAGGTCATGTGACATAAGATATGTATAAATATTTTGAAAACCTTAATGAACCATGTAAACACCAGTTGAAAATAATAGCTAGCATTTGTAAAGTGCTTTAAGATGTATGTGTTTTGCATATTATTTTAATTGACCCTCACAATAACCCTGTGAGAGGGAGGTAGTATTCTTATTAGGCAGCTAGTAGTGAAGTTAATACAGAGCTGGACTTGTAGTCAGGAAGCCTTGAGTTCAAATCCAGCCTCAGATGCTTACTAGCTGAGTGACCCATTTAATTTCTGCCTCAGTTTCTTCAACTGCGCAGTGGGAATAATAATAGCATTTGTCTCACTGGATTGTTTGGAAGGTCCAATGAGATAATATTCGTAAAATGCCTGGCACATAGAAGGTACTTAATAAATGCTTGTTCCCTTCTTTTCCTTTTTGAGATAAGGAAATGGAGTCCAAGAAAGGCTAAATGCCTTTGCCTCGTGGTCACACAGTTAGTAGGTGTCTGAGGTCACATTTGAACTGCCTTCCTGGCTCCAAGCCCAATTTTCTGTCCACTGTGGCACCTAGGAAGCATGATGTGAATGTAAAAAGTGTAAATTTCATATGTGTATGTTCCTGAATTTTGTTTTTGAATGTGTATTTTCCCTGAAGTTTCCCATTTTTCCCAAAACATGGTTCTCACTCTAACTGAATATGACTTGCCTCAAGTTATACACTATATTTGCTTGATGGGAGACCTGAAACAGCAGTTGTAGGAATTTTCTCTTTTGGTTGCTGTGGAAACCAGGTCTTGAAAGTAGTTCCAAACCCATGGCTGGTACATGAGGGCACAGCTGGTTGATTGCCTAGCGTGATTCATCAGAAAGACCTATTTTTTGCTATTCACATGCTGCACTTGGATACCCTACTTGGAGTTCCATTCAGAATAGCATCAGAAGCTCAGAGTTGAGAGAGTTGGAGATCTGCCTCCCTCTTTGATACTCTGTCAGAAATGTTCTTTCTCCTTAGATTTCACGTAATAAATACTTTGCTTTGTATCTCTTTGGTGCACTTATTGTGTAATATTGTTTCTTGGGTTATTGATATCTGTTCTATATGTCTGTGTCTTACTTAAGCTTTATATCTTCCCCAGGGCCTAGCCTGGGCAGCTTGGTGTTATAATAGAGTGCTGGATTTAGGATCAGGAAGATGTGAGTTCAAATGCTGATGCAAACACTAGCTGTGTGACCTGGGACAAGTCACTTAACCTCTCTCACCTTCATTTTTCTCCTCCATCAAAGGGGCAGCAAGGAGGTATAAAGTGCTGAGCTTAGAGAAGATCTGAGTTCAAATGGGACTTCAGACACTTATTAAATGTATGACCCTGGACAAGTCACTTAACTTCTGATTGCCTCAGTTTCTTCAACTGTAAAATGAGGATAGTAATAGCATTTACTTCAGAGATTTGTTGTGAGGATCAAATGTGATAATATTTGAAAAGAACTTAATATCATGTCAGACACATGGTAGGTGCCATATAAATGTTTATTCCTTTCCACTTACCTTTCTTTCCCCCTACCCTGCAGTGGGGGTAATAATAGTGTCTAAATTACAGGATTATTATAAGGATCAAATGAGAAACAAATTTAAAGTACTTGGCAAATCTTAATAGACTATAGAAATGTTAGCTATTGTTATCAGCCCAGGGCCCTGCACATGGGATTTAATAAATGTTTGTTGAATTGAATTGATCCAAATCCTTGATTTTCAAGAAAAATGATTTTTAAAAAAATCATTACCTGACTCATGTTTTATATTTAATTTCATTTAAGATTTGCTTGCTCACTAGAGAACAGAGAATGATACTGTGTCAGCAAATTGAAATACATAGATATATATTATTAGTGAGCTCTCATCTGTGATTAACCACCTGTCACCTTGATGCTATGAAAGTTATTCTGTATTTACAATAGCTTGGGGTTTAACTGAATTGCATCCTGCTTTAAGCTTAATGTTTTATTTTACATTTGCCAAGCTTTAGCTCTTAATTAAGCGCTGTATCTTGCCCTCAAATTAATAAGGATTTAGACCATAGGTTCTTAATTTGGGGTCTGTGACCTTGTTTTCTGAATATTTTGATAATTGCATTTCAATATATATTTAATTTCCTTTGTAATCCTATGTATTTTATGCATGTAAAAACATTATTCTGAGAAGGTTTCCCTAAACTTCATTAGACTGCCAAAAGGGTCCATCAGACAGAGTTAGGAACCCGTAATTTAAAATATGTAAAAATATATAATGTCATTCACATAAATTGTAGGAGAGATGTTTTAAATGTACTGGTTTCCATTCTAGTTTCCATCATTTTATACTCAAGTTTTTAGGCCCTTTTATCTATTAGACAGGAGAGTTCCCAGAGAAATTACTCAGCCCCCTTTCAGGTCCCATGATGCAAGGCCTGCCATGAATTGTGCTGGGATTTTGTGGGTCACTTGTTTGACAAGCCACTAGAGCTGAGCATGGTAAAAGTCAAGCCTGCTGAAACAGAGTACTCAGGTTGGTGTATGGTTTACAGGGTTGTGAATTTCTAAGTCTAAGGCCAGACCACAAGTGGTCTCTTGGAACCAATGAACATTTTCTCTTATTTCTCTCCCCTCCACTCCTAATCTATTCTCTAAAAAAAAAAAAAAAAAATACTAGGAAAAGAGATTAGGGTGGAGCAGAGAAGATCAGCGAAGGAGCATGAATGAAGGATGAAAAATCAATTCATGTGGTTCCTTTATTTGAAATAGACAACAGCTGGGGTAGATGTTTAATCATACAACTTATGAAACAAAATGTTATTGAAATGGATTTTTTTTCTCTTTTCAGTCTTAAGTGTGTGAAGAGTTAAATTTTCATTTAGAACACTGAGATTATTCTCCTAACTTTTAAAAAAGCAGTGGGGGTAGTTAAAAAGGGAAACTCTGCCAGTTTAACTACAATTAGTACAAAAGATGGCAAATTGTTGGCCTTCAATGCCGTTTTCAACTAAATGTGCTTCTTCATTGATTAGCTACTTTCATTTTTCATTTACCATAGAAATATTTTATTTTATGTTTAAATATTTGAAACTTTAAAAATTTCTCTCTTTTGTTTTTACATCATTGTCGTTTCCAAGTTTATTTTTCTCTTTTTCATTGGCAAGCCATCCCTTGGAACAGAGAAGGAGAAAAAAGAGAGGGAAAAATAGAAATATTTTAAAAGTGACTTTTCAATGTTCTGTAATTGCCACATTGGTATGAATATAGATTGACTATTCCCCTAAAGTCTCTTCAGTAGGGAAAAATATGGATATACCCTGTATAGAAGGGGAAGGGCATTAAACTTGGGAGGCAGAAGACATGAGTTCAAGTGCTGAGTCCAACCCAAATGGCATGACCAAAATTAATTTCATCTCTCTGAGCCTCAGTTTCCTTATGAAAAAGGAGTATAATGGTACCTGTACTACCTACATCGTTGGGTTATTACACAGAAAGGATTACCAGTGGAATAACATAAGGTGTTATTTTTGTCCAGACCTGTGACTTCATCTGTATAGAGAACTACTTGGTGTGAAAATTCTCGTTGCCAATACAGATTGGCAACTCACCCCAGACTTGTGGTCTGAGAAAGTAACTTGCCCGGGGTCACATTGCTAATAATTTTCAGAGGCAGGGTTGAATACAGGTCTTTAATCCAAGGTTAGCCCTCTATCCAAAGGACTTTACCTTTGGTTTTTATCATTTCCTTGCTAATGCAGATATATTTTGAGTTTTTGAACATTGCTTTCAATTAAGAGAAAGATGTTCCATTCATCCATCATCATTGCTCTCATCATTGTTATGTTCATTGTTCTTTCCTTGCTGATTTTTCTCTCCTTTTCCCATTAGCCATAGTCTTTCCTTTGAAAGGCAGTGTTTTTGAAACCTGGACAATAGATATTATTTCCTAGCAGTTAACATCCATTCATTTGCACAGGAGATTTTCAGACAGTTTATTAATTTTTCTGCCTAAGGTCAGGATATGCCCTGGAGACAAAAACCCATCAGAATCCTGCTTTTGAAGACTTGTTCAGAACCACTGTTGTTTGAAGCAGTTCTAGCATAATTGATAATCACTCAATTGGTAATACTCAAATCTTAATTTCCTCTTAATCTATGAAGATAAAGTAGAGATAAGGAGTAAGATGTAGGACAAAAATAAGAAAACCAGCAGTTTTCATTGAGGAGTATATCAAACAAAGGCAGTCCCTAAGCAGCATCTGCTATTGATTGAGAACCTGTACCTTGTTAGTCATAGAGAAGATTAATCTTTTAAAAATATACTTTTATTGATATTTTGTTTTTTACTGTCACTTACATTTTCTACTGTATCCCTCTCTGTTTCTTCCCAGAAAACTATTCTTTCGTAATAAAGAATAAAAAGAGGAAGAAAAAAAGTTCAGCAAAATTAATCAACGTATTGAAAAAGTCTGACTTTATGCCTGTAGTACCCTCACTTCTGCATTTAAAATGGAAGGTATCTTCTCATAGCTCTTACTTGATTATTGTTATAATTTTGTAGCATTCAATTTAAATTTATTTTTACAACGGTATTAGAACTTAAAGGCATAATAAGGAGAATTGGGGATGATTGGATGCTTATAAAAGGACAAACAGGAGCCAGAAGGGAGAGAAGGTCCTTTGGTGGAGTGGAAAGACGGGAGGATTTGGGGTCTAGAGGATTTTGGTTTCATACTGACTCTACCGCTTACTGAGTAACCAGGGCACGTCACTGACCCTCTCTGGGCCTCAGTTCCCTCATTTATATTGTAAAAGGATCAGCTAACCAGAGTTGGGCTTGAAGTATATACCAACCCACTGTGTGGGTCACCCAGTGAGTGGGGAATGAAAAAAACTCTTGCTTCAATGTAAAAATATGATTAGTTATCCCATTGGAAGGTAGGCCCCTTGTGAATAGAGATTGCTTCAGTCTGGGTATTCATAGCCCTAGGACCTAGCAGTGTAGTAGTTGCCTCATAAAACTTGTTGGTTGATTGTTGGCTTCAGTTGGGGAGGGGGTGATTATCGGTTAGGTCTTGCGCGCTCTTGTAGTTCCCAGAAGCTCAGAGTAAGTTGTTGATGTAACTTGGTGAGATAAACATTTGTTTCAACTGTATTCCCACTCAGTGTCTGTTGGCACCTAGACTAAATGCATGCTCTAAAGTGTAGGAATGACTCTGTGATCCTGGGGATGACGAGAGGGAGAGACAGAGAGAGATTAACAAACAGATTTTGGTCATTCACACATTTTTCAATCTAAATCACATCCAAAATCTGTGGTCCTAATTTGGATTATAATAATAAATTAATTTATTTATTAAGTGCCCATTATATGCCAAGAATTATCTTAAGCATTTCAGAAATATTATCTCTTACAATAACCCTTGTGAGGTAAGTGCTGTTATTACTCCCATTTTATATTTGAAGAAACTGAGGCAGACTGAGGATAAGTGACTTTCCTAAGGTCACTCAGCTAGTGTTACTCCACAAATTATTCAACAAGCATTTATTAAATGCCTACTATGTACCAGGCATTGTGTTTGCCCTAGAGGTACCAAGAAAAAAATGAACTTAGCCGCTTCCTTCAGGGACCTCAGATGCTGCTAAGGGTGAAACAGCATGTACATAAATAAGTAAATACAAAGTATAATTTTTTTGAAAAGAACTAAGTGAAATGCTCTAAAAAACTATTGTATAACTAAAGAGCTAAAGCTGGACCTGGAGTCAAGAAGACCTGAGTTCAAATCCAGTCTCATATGTTTACTAGCTGAGTGACCCTGGGCAAGTCACTGTCTGCCTCAGTTTCCCAAACTGTAAAATGGGGTAATAGCACCTGCCTCAAAAGGTTGTTGTGAAAATCTACGGAGATAAATTTGTAAAGCAGTTAGCATAATTCCTGATACATAATGGGCACTTAATAAATGCTTTCTCCCTTTCCCTTTTAAAAACAAAACTAGTTATCTCTATGGAATTTCCTCATGGTTTCCAAGGCCTTGTCTGAAGTCATAACTTCACTAAGTATGCTACTAAGAGTATGGTTCTAGGCTGCTCTAAGATTTTGTATAAGCTGGATTTAGGGAAAACCTCTGCTTGTAGTTAGACCAGTATGGTACATTTTCCAGGATTGAACCAAATATGTGGGTATTTTCATCGGTCTAGTCATCCTTTTGCAGACTAAAGAAATTTCATTCTTTCTTTGATACTGAAACTAAAACTAAAAGTTGGAATATGTTCTCTTAAATGTCTAAAGCATTGAATAAGCAGTATGGTGTAGTGGGTAGTGTTGGATTGGAGTCAAGAGGACTTGGGCTAATATCCTGCCTCAGGCATTGACACGGTTTGTGTGAATGTGGGCAAATCACTTCACTTCTCTGAGGTGCAGTTTCCTCATCTGTAAAATGAGTTGGATTTGATGACTTTTAAGGTCTCTTCCATCTCTAAATATATGATCCTTTGAATATTTATGAGAATGTGCTTGTCATAGTTTGGTGCATTTGTAATTCAAGTTTTAGTATACATGATTTGAATAGATGGTACGTAAAAGGCAGTAGCATTTAATAATAATGATAGCTAGCGTTTATATACTGTGTTAAATTGCAAAGTGTTATACATATTTAGGAACTCATTTGATGAAGGTAACTCAAGAGATGAAGGGAACATTACACTATTTTAAACCCTAAGAGCTGTAATGTGTCATGATGGTAGGAACTGAACTGATTTAAAGAGGTGACATGGTTCAGTGGAGAGAGTGCTGAAATTGGAGTCAGAAAGAACTGGGTTCAAATCTTGTCTCAGATACTTTTTAGCTCTGTGGCCTTGGGCAAATTCGAGTCTCTCTGAGCCTCAGTTTTCTCACTGGCAAAATGAAGACTTGATTAGATGATGTCTAAGGTCTCTTCCATTCTAAATCTATGATCCTATGTTTTATCGTTATATGAGAATTAAGCAGTAGAGTCAAGCCCCATGGCCAAGCATTAAAGTAGTTAAGGCTGACCAATGCTTGGGAAAAGAGCCAAGCCAGGGATGAAACAAAATTAGGTCATGAGCCAATGCAGGATACAAGTGGAAACAAGTCAAGAGTTGAGAACCAAAGCCGGGTAAATGGGAGCACAGACAGAGGAACAAACAATCAATAAGGCCAGGTCAGAGTCTGAGAAGTGGGTCAGATGGAAGACCAAGGTGCTTCATGACAGAGGTTTGATTGGTTCCTTTTTTCTTTTTTTTTTTTTTTGCTTTTTGGTGAGTCAATCAGAGTTAAGTGACTTGCCAGGATCCCACAACTAGTGTCAAGTATCTGAGAGAAATGAGAAGGCAACTCTCCCCTGCCTCCCTAACCATTGTTGTTTTTTTTTTTTCCTCTGGGGTGAGGCAGTTGAGGTTAAGTGACTTGCCCAGAGGCACACAACTAGTGAGTGTTATGTGTCTTAGGCCACATCTGAACTCAGGTCCTCCTGACTCCAGTTCAGTTCCGTTCAGCGAACATTATCAATTCAGTCAATTAATTAATTAATTTGATTCAGTTCCACAAGCACATAGTATTCGCTATGTGCCAGCCACCATGTGGTCAAATGAAATTTCAAGATAAAAGTGAAAACCTTACTAGGGTGTGGTGTTGGGAATTGTTGGGTCAAGTTCTGGTTTGTCCTGGATGTTCTTGGCACAAGCCAAGCATGGGCATGTTTGAAAAAATCACACGTTTTAAGAGCAGTTTAGCTCTCGTCTCTCATTGACAAAAACCTCATGTAAGTTAGGAATAATACCTCTTTTTTATTATGATTTCTCCAATGACCACAATTATGTTTATTTCTGGATTTAGCTTTTTACTCTTAGTATGATGGTCAGAGCCTTGTTAATAGGTTATGTCTGCCTAGGTAAAGAATAGCTAGGACCAGATCAAACCAGAGTCTCCTTAGGCATTCATCTAAGGATAGGAGTCTCTGACAGACAGTTATGTTCTGTATTTCTTAGCTAATGTTTGTAGGGCTGTGTGAGAACTGCTGATTCTATTTTGGGGAAAACATGGTCACTTCTGAGAAAGAGAAATTGGAACATCACTACAAAAATAAATTCAACCTTTCCTTTTCCTATTTTAGAGTCAAGTTTAAGTGGCATGTAGTTAGTGAAAGGAAAATCATTTAAATGAACAATTTGGTGAGTGAATTTCCATTTGGCAGCTGATCTTTCTGAAATTTTTTAATGAGGTAAAGACCTTTAGTTAAAATCCTATTACTCTTTGATAGCTGATAAAACTAAAGCACATGCCTCTTATTCTTAAAGGATATTACAGTCATAAATAGATCACATATAGATTATGATCTATAAGGTCACAATCACATATAGATTATGATCTATAAGATCATAAGGGAACACAGTCCTTAGTCTGAATTAGTCATGGTGTATATGGTCCTTTGGACTTTGGAGATTTAGCTTATTTGTTGTCTGTTGGTTCTTGGATCCAGGTTTGGTTAGATATTTTCTCATTATGACAACATGCTATGAAATCAGGGTATTATTGGAGGGAATTCTTTGAGGGAATAGAGATAGGCCTATGCTGGTGATTTGCTTGATCTAAGAAACTCTTGGGTGAGGAAACTACCGATGCAAGTCAACTCTGCAATTTATAGCTACAGAGAGTTGCGTAGAATGACTTGCTCAAGAACCTACAGTCAGTTATGTATCGGGGCAGGAAGTGAGCCCAGCTTCCCTTGGTTTCAAGGCCAGCTTTCTATGCTGCCTCTCTGAAATGCTTTAAACGACACCAAAAATTAGATGGATGTTTGTATGTCATTCAGGATACTGGTTTTTAGGTTGTCTCTTCCTATTAAAAAGGCATAAATAACTAGGGGGGAAAAGGAGAAGATAGATTTCACTTAATATAATTGAATCCAGCTACTTTAGAATCCCATGTAAATTCTTTCATTTTGTGTTCGCACACACATCTTAGGAGAAAGAAATGCATCCATTATGATACTAATACCAGTGCATTTCTCTCTTAAGCTTTCCATTCCAAGAATAGCCCTTTCCTTTGCATTTTGAGATATAGCTTCTTTAAGAACAGAAAGAAAAGCAGACAGAAGAAAATGAGGCCCTAGTGGGTCACAGTAGGTTACAAAAGGATGAATGAAATTCCTCTGGAAAACAAAGTAGGCGGCAAGGGCAGAGGTCATTTAAACTCTGGACAGTCACTGTTATTGCTTGTGGGAAAAAATTGAACGACAGCTAATGAAGAAAAAGTGTTTTCCTTTAAGCTAAGAAATTCTTCTGATACCTCTAATGAGCCAACATGGCATAAATCTTTTTGCAACTAAATGAGATCCTTTTAATTTAGGTGATGCATGGGCATAGGATCCCAGGTAAATGAGCCCCTCAGTCTGTGCTCCCCATGTTTATTGTCAGGTATGGCTATTGTCTTTGGGGTAAATGCCTCTGGTACGCACATTAATTCTAGATCTGGGGCCTGCTCAGCAGGAGGGTTTGCTCCTTCTGTGCCCTTTTAGAAAGTGGCACCTGTATAAACAGTCCTGTCTTTCCTGTTCTAATCAAATTAATCATGGTGCCTTTTAACTCAGCGGACAAGTTAAGGAGAAGTTAGCCCCAAAATGAATGTATTCCACAGAGCCAATTTAGCTAGATGTAGGTCAAATCCTCAAGGGCTGTTGGATTCATTTACCTGACAAAGCTCTTTCCACCTGTTACCTCAAAGTCCTATGCCCTAGAGTTAGGAAGGTCCATTGATAGGTTGATCATATTTTACATGGTCAGCATTTTAATACTTTATGATCTAAAGACAGAACTCTGAGACTTCTCTCCTTTCAGTTGTTGTTACTCATTGTTCTTTTTCGATGTCCTGTGAGTGAATTGGATTTAAGTGAAGCAGACTTGCATAAAGTCATCAGCCTCACTCTCTCTTCTAGAGAGTTCAATGCCAGGACAGAAGTCACGATGCCTGTTGATGGCCTGGGATGCAGATGACATTGGCATCTTTGATGTGTGACCGAACTCAAAGTTGCCTCATAGTGCCTGCTTCAGCCACCTTCATAGCCATTGGAACATAATTGTTCTCATCTGCCCATTCTGCCAGATGGAAGTCTTCACGTGCTTGGGGTAGACACTCCCCTAACTCACCAGCAGGTTTGAGGCCTTTTGGTTGCCCTCACCCTTGTTTAGCCCATCTGCCAAGATGGTTTTACTGGAGTATGGCCACAGTGCATGCTGCAGCTTGCATTTCTGGTTTATGAGTTAGAATCTGATCCTAAGCAGTTTCAATTTGCCATTATGATCTCCCCAGGTAATGTTTTGGAGTGAAAAGAGTTCTAGTTTTGGAATCAGAGGACCTGGATTCAAATGTTATCTCTTCCACATACTACCTGAGTGACCTTGGACAAATCACTTAACCTCCTGGTCTCAATTTCCTCATCTGTTTTATGAGATGGTTAGACTAGACAAGTCTCTTCTAGCTCTAAATCTTTGATCCTAATCTTTTCCTACTTTCTTCCCTTTTCTACCTTCTCTTTTCCTTTAATTCCTTTTTCCCTTTCTTTTTCTTCTTCTTTTCCCCTATTTCTTTGATGCCACCAAATGCTCAACACAAAGGATGGAAAAGAGGGAAACAAGATTCCATAAAGCATCAATCAGAGAGTCATTTAGCTAATGGAATATAGTAGTTTTGGGGAAAAGAAGAATTTCGTTGCTGGTTACTGAGAAAGGTGTTAGCAAAACAGTACCTACTGAATGTGAAGGTGGCTGTAAAATGTAATGGGTAATCTCTTCCTTCACAAGCTGGTTGTTAAACAATTCAGCACATTGATTTAGCACCAGCTATGTGCTCGGTGGGCAACTAGGTGGTGCTGCAGATACAGTACCTGGCCTGGAATCAGGAAGATGTTAAATTCAAATCTGGCCTCAGATGCTTAGTAGCTGTGTGACCCTGGGCAAGACACTTAACCCTATTTGCCTCAGTTTCCTCATCTGTAAAATGAGCTGGAAAAGGATGGGGGTGGACAGTAGACTTGGAGGTATGGGTGCCCCAGGCCAATGCCAGAGACCTGGGCCACGTGGAAGGTGTCTACAAGGAATTAAGGGTGGGAAATGATCTAGGACAATGAAAGGCTGGGCTAGGTTAGAGGTAAGGGAGAATAGGAGGTTTGACATTTGGGTGTAGGCCACAATGAAAGGTCAGTTAAAAGAATTATAGCCTCAGGCGAAAACTAGAGACTTGGCCTTGTGGGAAAGTTCAAGGAAAGTTCGAGGTGGGGCAGGGTTTCCAGGGTCTGTACACCATTACTTCCATTCTTCCAATTGTACTTAAAAATCTTGGGAGCCATCTTTGACCCTTCCTTCTACATCCCAGATTTTATCTGATTTGTCAACAGATACTGTTGTTTCTTCTTTCTTGGATTCTCCACTGTTCAAGTTACTCATCACTTCACATCTCCTAAATGTTCTCCCTGGATTTCAGGATCATATTCACCTCCAAGCCAACCCACATACCAGTGTTAGATTAATCATCCTCATACACTCTTTACTCAGTTGCCCTGGAAGGAAACTAGAGCTTTATCAGGAATTAAGCAAACTAACCAAGTTTCATGAAGCTGTCCTGAACTATTCTCTTCTGCATTGGTCTTGCCTTTCTCTGAATGGCTATTGAATTTATAGTCATTATCACAAAGTTGAGGATTTAATTTCTAAAAAATTATTTTATGCAATTCAGTTGTCTCCCCAGTTAAATTTTAAGGTCTTTGAGAGTAGGTCTTTTGTTTGATGCTCTTTTTGCATTCCTCACAGTATTTAGTACCTCTTCTAGCTAGGCTCCAGAGGCCTATATATCTTGAAAAGGCATGTTTGGAAGGTTTAGTACAGTAGATATGTAGTTTGTAGCCTGTAATTTGCAATATATAGTATGTTTCTTTTCTGTTTAGTGGCAGCACATCTACCAGATGGAAAAACCCAATAAAAATACAAGAGTGGGAAAGCTTTGGTGATTTATTCAAGGTGATCAGTCCAATATTAATACTACTACTAATATTATTATTTTCTCTCTGCAGTTTTATATTGCTTCTCTTGGACAGCTGCAAGTAGAGTAGACTATGTTGTTCTATTTTCCGTCCACCCCCACCCCCCACCCTTCCCTGGAAGGCAGCGAGCGAGTGGTTTAGTGGATAGAATGCTAGGCCTAGAGTGAACTCTAGATTGAAAATCTAGCTCCAGACACTTAGTAGCTGTGTGACCCTGGGCAAGTCACTTCACCTCTGTTTGCCTCAGTTTCCTCAATTGTAAAATGGTCATAATTGTAGCACCTACTTCCAAGGGTTGTTGTGAGGATTAAATGAGTTATTATTTGTAAAAAAAAAAAAAAAAATTAGCACAGTGCCTGGCATATAGTTGGTTCTATATAAATGCTTATTTACCTTTCCTTCTTTCTCTCCACCCCCTAATCCTTTATAGATGAAAAATTTAGACCTTCAACAGAAATAGACTCACCAAAAGTTATACAACTTCTAAGTGTAAGAATTGGGATTAGTACACACATCTTGATTCTCTGATTGTATATACTTCTTCAAATATAGTTTGCTGCCTCCCCATTATAAAAATTTTATCCTTGTTTTATATACATATATACACCCATGATGTTTATATGATATATGAGATAGAAAGACTTAAGTATTTAAAATATGGCTGGAAGTATAAATGTTCCCTATGGACTGTGATTGCTTTTTGGAAAGTTACTATATTTGATAACTCCTTTGGATAAGGTTTGGTGTGAGAGTGTTTAAGAAGTTCAAAGCATGCTTTTAAAAATTATTTTTATGAATCCTGGAAAGGATGGCAAGAAAGAAATGCCTTTGCTATTCCTCCTTTCTGTTTTTACCTTTCCCATTTTTCTGGGTCAGTGGTTTCTTTCTTTGTCAGTTTTTGATGTTGGTAAATGCCAAGAATGAGAAAGGTATAATATATTAGTTACGTCCTGAATGTTTGTCATTGAAGATCTGATCACAGCAACTGCTTATGTTACCAAGTTAAAAATCACACTCTAAGGCTTTTCAGAAAGGTGGACATTTGTAAACACATAGAACCAGACAGTTTAAACCAGCCTGTGGCTCTTGTGTCATACTTTCTTTTTTATCACCTTCTTTAAGGTGGTGTTTGACATACTTGGAAAGGGACCCTTGTTTTAAAACTGCATTTTTTTTTTTTTTCAAAATCTTAATAGTTGGTGGCATAAAGAAAGTAATTTACTAGTGGGTTTAAGTTATACTTATTTCTGCCTTCTGGGGAGAAGTGGGTCTTGTAGAAACAGAAAACAGATTTTATGATACAAATCTGAACAATTTTTCAAATAGGGACTCAGATCATTTCTGTATTTGTCCAAACCCATACATCTGGTGTTAATTTCAGTCTGATTCATCAGTCTTCTGAATCCCTAACACACCAGCAGTATGTACAGAAATCACTAGACTTTCTGGCATTAACTTTCCCATTGCTGTTGCCAGCAGAAGGAATATGATAATCCTGAATTTGAATCTGGTTTCAAAACATTGTCAAAACGTTAAGATTTTGGATTTAATGGGGAGTAAATAGGCCACTCAGTGGGGTATTTGTCATGATATTTTAAATGGGATTTGTGCTGATATTCCCATATTGGTCTGTCAACACACTGAGTAACTCTGGCTTGCCAGTAGATTACCTGTTTAATATATTTATTCCCACTTTGCCTTCTTTTTTTCTAATGACCAATTAACACATGAAAAGGAAATTCAGGCCTCTCATTTACCACAAGGACCCATTAAGGAAGCAAGTCAGCCTCTAGACATTAGTGATGACAGCAAAATGCCAGATAAGAAAATTAAGATAAGTATAGGTCCAGACTCTGCACTGAAGGAAATTGAAACTCAGAGTGATTATACAAGGTTCGCTTTATTTGTGCAAAGCAATTGTGTATTCCATAAACGACTTCCTAGGTATGTGGTTAGGGGAAGGTCACACTTGTGGAAAGGGGTGTCACTGATTAAAGTGGAGGTGTGTCTTGCAAATTTGAAATCAAATACACTTACTGTATTGAATGAATAGTTATCTGAATGGGGAAGAAGTCATTTTACAAAAGTTGGAAACTATTTCTTCATCGCTGTTTTTGAGCTGTATGGGTTTGGTTTAAAAAAAAAGGTTGTTCTTTTGACTTACCTAATCCCATTTAATAGCCTGGCATGAAATGTTATTCTTTTTCCTTAGGGCTTAAATGAAGGGAATATATGGGGTTGTGAAATAGAGGTACTAGATTTTGGGGGGGGGTTCTTTTTTTTTATTTTGATTTATCAACAATCACTTCCATAAGCTTTTGAGTTTTAAATTTTCTCCCCCTCCTTCCCCACCTCCCTCTCCAAGATGGCACGCAATCTGATGTACACTATACATATACATTCATATTAAACATATTTTCACATTAGTGATGTTGTAAGTAAGAATAAGAAACAATAGGAGGAACCACCAGAAAGAGGAAACAAAACACAACAGAAGAAAAAAAATAGCAAATAGTATGCTCCAATCTGCATTCAGACTCCATAGTTCTTTTTCTGGATGTGGATAGCATTTTCCATTATGAGGCCTTTGCCTGTGTGAGGGACACAAGCAATTCCTTTTTTTTTTTTTCCCCACTAAGGCAATTTGGGGTTAAGTGCCTTGCCCAGGGTTACACAGCTAGTAAGTGTAAAGTGTCTGAGGCTAGATTTGAATTGGGGCCCTCCTGACTCCTGGGCCGGTGCACTATCCACTGGTAATTCTAGTAGTAACTTACATTTTATTGTGCTTTAAAGTTCTACAAAAGTACTTTCCTCACAAATAACTCTGGGAAGTAGGTAATGTGAACTCTGCTATTGCTAGCAGCCTCCTCTTTACACATGAAACTACTAAACTGGAGAAGGGGGCTGCTTTGTTAAGGTCCAAATTCAATTCCCAAAAAACACAGTTATTTTGTCATCACTCTCAGCCCTGGTCCCGGTAAGGACCATGATGGGAACAAAGCCTTTGGAGTAGACAAACCATTACTCTTCTGAAATGTTCCACTAGCTTCCTTAGTAGTAAAGACTCTGAATCTTACTTTTTAAAGAGCTTACTTAGAATCCTTGCACATAATACTCAGGCTACATTTCCTCAATTTGCCTTGGGGGACAAAAAAGCAAACATGGTCTTATGATTTCAAATGGAAAAAAGAAAGCAGCAGCATCAGAAAGCAATGTTAGAACATTCTGTTTGTGACATCATAGCCTGTTGCCACGGAAACAATGATGGCTTTCTGTAAAATACTGAATTATAATTTCAGATAAAAAAAAAGGGGCTGTAAAAGGAG
Organism: Vombatus ursinus; assembly: GCF_900497805.2. Classification (NCBI taxonomy): domain Eukaryota; kingdom Metazoa; phylum Chordata; class Mammalia; order Diprotodontia; family Vombatidae; genus Vombatus; species Vombatus ursinus. The sequence continues at coordinate 50,906,061 of NW_020954599.1, forward strand.
ATAAAATGCTGAGGAACATCATGCCAGCATCCTGATTTCAGAAGAATGGGTCAGCAGCATGAAGTGTGAATACCTGGTCTCCAAGTAGCATTCCTGAAACACCAACATTACATTTTTCTTTTAATTGTCATCTTGTTACCATTTTAAGAACTTGTTGAAAGTAAAATAATTCCCGTGTGTGCGTGTGTTTTTAGTTTAGCAAATATTGTTTTTCACAGATTCCTTCCACACCTCTCCTGCCTCCCCCTTTCCTTTATTCCCAATTGATCCAGGGTTCTTAGTTTTTGCATTAGTAGCTTCCTCCAGGTCTTAAGTCTTAACGACTGGCTTATATTAATTGTTGTAGCTGCAACTGAGCAGGATGGGCAAAGATAAACGATGACTTCAAAGAGGAAAACAACATTACTTTCTCTGTAGGAACTGTCATTTGATTTTAAAATGCTAGCATTCCTCTTACTCTTTATGGACTTTAAACAAAATCTTGCAAAAAATTTAATTGTCTATTTAAAGAATAATAATAGAATCGTAGATTGTGTGTTAGAAGGGATTTTAGAGGTCATATAGTCTAGCCTTATTTTATAAAAGAAATGATAATAATGACTCATTTATACTTTGCTTTTGGCTTTACTGATGTTCTTAGCATATATAGCCTTTGCGTCTCATGATCTAGAGAAGGGGTATAATGCCAGTGTCTCTCTCGATTTCCCTTTTTCTGCACCAGTCCTCCAGGATTCACACATTATGCTGGTCTTGTGTTTGAGTGGCCCCAGAAGACTTCTCTCAGCTTACTGTTGTTATTTCTCTCATAAGGAATGATCTACTTTAAAGAATAATCTAGCTCTTTGTCTGGCACCCCAACCCGGACAATGTGTCAGGCTAACACGTTACAACAAATTACTGTGAGATCTAGAGTTGGTTTTATGGACGGCTTTGGGGCCTGTGACTTAAGAGAATTACTTGGTGTAGTGCTTCTTGATAGTGGTGAAGCTCTTAGATTAAAAAAGTAATTTAAAGATGTAAATAGAGACAACTAAGAGAGAAACTGGTAGCAGGTAAAAGCCAAGGTGCTTTTGTGCCTTATGAGGCAGCTAGCTGGCTTGTGGCTAGAGTACCAGGCCTGGAATCAAGAAGACCTGAATTCAGATGTGGCCTCAGACACTAGCTATATGACTCTGGGCAGGTCACTTCGCTTCGGTTTGTCTCAGTTTCCTCATCTGTAAAATAATATATACTTTACTTTCCAGGTTATTATGAGGATCAAATGAGATAATAATTATAAAGCACTTAGCACAGTGCCTGGCATGTAGTAAGCGTGTATAAAAATTAGCTATTATTATTTAACCTCTGTCTCAGTTTCCTCATCTTTAAAATTTGGATAATAATAGCACCTACTTTCCAGGGTTGTTGTGAGGATTAAATGAGACAGTGTTTTAAAAGCACTTATCACAGTGCTTTGCTCATAAAGCACTTAGCATAGTGCTTTGCTCACAGTAGGTGCTTTATCAGTGTTTATTCACTTTCCTTCCCCCTTAGATCAGTCAGTCAATCAGCAAGCCTTTATTAAGCATTACTACATATCAGTCATTGTGCTAGGCACTGAAAACACAAAGGTGAAATGAATGAAACAATCTCTGCTTGCAAAGAGTTCGGAAGGCCAGAAATGGCTAATTCTTATGCTTGGACAAGTAATTTTACTAGATATTTTTAAAGCCTCCTTCTTTGACTTTCTGTCCCCTGGTGTTATCCATTGCCTCCTCAGAGATCTAGCATTCCTCTCTTGGTGGATGCACATTCTTTCCTTGGTAGTTTTCTCTTTGGCTCCTCCCACTATGCATTATGTATTGCTTAACCCAAATGAAAAGATCAGAAAAAAAAAATGAGAATTTGGTTTTTCTCAGAGAGAGCCTGTTATCTCAGAAAAGTCACAATTATTTAAAAATTCAATATTAACTGATGATGCAGTAAAAATAAAAATTAAGCAGTCCATCTGCCCTCAAGGAGCTTACCTTCCCCTGGATGCTCTAATGTTAATCATGTCAGTTTGTTCTCATATATACTTAAATTGGCATTATATGCATGACTAATATATCTGGGTTTGCCTCAGCTAGTGTGACAGGCTCCTGCTTATGACAGTTTTTATTGCCGGGTAGGGCAGGCTTCTACAGTGGCCGGAGAATTGTCTTCTTCCCTTCTTCCTGTTATCCCATACCTCTGGTGTCGCCTGTCACTGCTCCCACCCACCGGAAATGCCTTCAGTTTGGATCCAGCTGCTCTTACTTATTCTCTTAGGCTTCTGATTATATCCCAAGCAAAGCAGTTAAATTAGATTCGAAGGAAAGTGTGGTAATTTCACCAAATATTTCCAAAGTTAATATAAACTCTCCCATCAACATTTTCACAATAACTGTAACTTATCATTTCCACTACTCTTTCCCTTTCCTCCACCCCCTGCCATCCCCCGGGTGGATTTCAAGTTCTCTCTCTTTACTCTCCAGCTGCTTCTGAGCTGTGGGAGAGTCAACCCATAAGTTCAGAGGCTTATTTTAAAACTTCCTGGCTGTCTCTTTAGCAAGAGTGGGAATGATCTCAATCAGTCCTGGAATGGGGGCAGTACTGGTTGTGGGTGCCTCACAGAAGTTTCAGTCATTCTTCTAGATGTAGCTGCTGACTGAATGATACCTCAACACCAGCCTTCTCATGCTGTTCCTCTGTGGTCCAGTAAGCTTTCCCTTTTGTTCCCAGCTTGAGCCTTCCTAGGCATGGGAGTATAAAACCTCATAGTTGGAGGGAACCTTTCTGTCCAAAAGGGTGAGTGTCTAAGAAGGCTTCCAGAGTGTGTGGAATGAGAGGGAAATATAGGAGCCTGAATATTTATATTCCCAGGCTGGAGGAGTCTTTAGTATGGTTAGTATGACCATTAACCTTCCAGGCCCCCCCTTTTTCCTCTTCCCTCTCAATTCAATCTTGGTGAGTACCTGCCTCTTTGGTCATTTCTTCTCAGCCAACCTATCCAGATCATGCCATAACAAAGCCATACTGGGAATGTTCCAATAATAATGGAATCATATGTTTAGAGATGGAATGTACTTCAGAGGTCATTAACTCTAACTCTTTCTTTTTGCAGAGGAGCAGACTGAAACTCAGAAAGGTCACCTAGCTAGTAAATATATGAGTCAGGCTTTAGTCTCAGATCTTCCTCTGCCTCCAAGTCTGTCACTGGAGTTTACTGGGAAAACACCATCCAGACATGCACCTTATACTATTGTATAATTCACAGTTGATATGATATATTTTAAAAACTTAGGTTAATATATCAAGAAGCATTTATTAAAGACCTGCTTAATGCTAGGCACTATGCTAAGCACAGGGGATACAAAGCAAAACAATTCCTTCCCTCCCTTCATGGAGCTTACATTCAAGTGGGGGAGATAACATGAATACATATAATTTTTTTTTAATTTTTAGGCAATTGGGGTTAAGTGACTTGCTCAGGGTCACACAGTAAGTGTCAGGTGCTTGGTCTGAGGTCATATTTGCACTCAGGTCCTCTTGACTTTAGGGCCGATGCTCTATCCACTGCGCCACCTAGCTGCCCCAACATGAATACATATAATACAATTTTTTGAAAGGTAGTTATGGGAGAGAAAACACTAGCATCTGGCAGAGCAGAAAAGGCTTCCTGTACAAGCCTTGGTCCTTGAGTTGAATCTTGAGGGAAACCAGGAATTCCAAGAGGGTAAGGTGAGGAGAAAGAGAATTCTAGGCATGGGATTACCTATTTTCTCTCTTCCTTTCTCTTTCTCTTTCCCTGTATCCAGTTATGAGGGGCTCTAGGGATACAGTTCCAATGAATCAAACAATCAGTATTCAAAGCTTACATTTGACTGGGGGAGACCATGTGTGTGTGTGTGTGTGTGTGTTATATATAAGCATATAGATGCAAATAAATACAAAGTAGTTACATAGAAGGTAGTTAGGGAAAGAAGACACTAATAGTTCCCAAATCTTGCCATTTCTACCTTCATAACATCTCTCAGATCTGACCCCTTTTCTTTACTCAAATAGCTACCTCTTGGTCTAGGCAATCATCATTTCTTGGCTAGATTTTTCAACAGCTTGGTCTCTCTGCCTTAAGTCTTTCATTATTGCAGTCAATTCTGTACACTGATGCCAAAGTAATTTTCCTTAAATGCAGATCTAACCATGTGACTGCCCTATTGAGTCAACTCCCGTGGCTTCCAGTTGCCTTGAGGATTACATATAAACTGTTCTGTTTATTTTCTGAAGCATCATACAACCTGATCCAACCTATCTTTCTAGCCCCGTTAAATGTTATTACCCCCTCCCCAAACATACTGTGTGATCTAGCCAAACTGGTCTTTTCTCTATTCCTCACATCTCCCATCCCCATGCCTTTGTATAGGTCATCCCTTATATCTGGAATACATTTCCAGATCCTTACCTCTCTCTCAAGGTCTCCTTCTCTCGGAGATGAAGCTGAATCTTCAGCATGAAGCCTTTCATGATTCCCCTACTAGTGTCCTCCTTAACCACCTTGTATTTAACTATTTTGTGCATATTTACATTTTTTTTTAGTTTCTATTTATGCTCTGTATGTTTGTGTGTACGTTTGCATTTGTTGTGTCCCCTATTAAAATGTAAGCTTGAGAGAAGGGGTTGTTTGATTCATTGTTTTTGTATGAGTAGGTGTTTAATAAACACTTGTTGATTGTTTGATTGATTGGAGTGTGGAGAGGGTAGAGGTAGGGAAGTCAGATAAAAAGCTCTTACAAGGTTTAGGTGATGTGGACCTCAACAAGGGAGAATAGCTGTGAGTGGACAGGAGGGGACATACCTAGAGATATCATAGAAGTAGAAACAAAATTTGGCACCTAGTTGGACATGTGGGATGAGTGAGAATGAGAAGTCAAGTGAGATTGCCATTTTGAGATTATCAGCTAGGAAAAGAGGGAAATAATAGGAAAGTTCAGAAGAGGGCCTAATTTTTGGGAAAAGATAAGTTCTGTTTTGGACATGTTGAGATTGAGATTCCTAAAGGACATCGAAACAGCCAGTGGGCCATTGGGCAGTTGCTGATATAGGCCTGGAGCTCAGGATAATGGTTAGTATCTCTACTGGGAAAAGTATGAATGCATGTAATAATGGTAGCTGGCATTTATATAGTTATTTATGACTTATAAGGTCTTTATATGCATTACCCCATTTGTTTAATAATGTCCATAGTATAAATTTTGAAATATACATTAATCTTGCATGACACTGTAAAAAATTATAGCATTATTAGATTTAAAAATTTTAATGACCAAAATGTTGACTGCATCACTAGAGAAGTGAATAATTATTTTCAGTTTGTGGCATTGAAAGAGAAAACCAATATTAAAATGACTGGCTAGGTTAATAGTCTTTCTTATGTCAATACCCTAAGAATTCATTCTTTCCATTATAGTTTGAAAACTGCCATAATCTGAAAATCAGCTTCTAGAAAGTAAGAAAGCAAATGAAGGGCTGGACCAGGGGACTTTATTTTAGACCTTTTCATAAGAAAACTTACCTTTTTCTGCTAGCCTAGCAGATTGGCAATACTGGCAAAAAATTATCTGAGATCATTTAGACCAGTAGGTTTAAAAAAAAGAATCTTTATGAAATCCTTTCATTCTTCCTAATTAGAAAAAAAATTGGGTTTTGAGTTCTCATTTTGTGAATCATAATCAGAGTTTGTAATCTCAGCAATGGTGTTATATTGGCAGAGGAAGGAGAAACATTTAAATGTCATACATGAGTATGTGTATGTTTAAAATACTAAGTATGATAAAAGTTGGAGTTTTGATTAAGATGAATGTGGTGTTGAGAGGTCACCAGCTAAAACCTCAGTTTTTTTTCCTACTCAGTATTTTAAACACATAGGTATCTCTAGTCCAGGGATTCTTAACCTGGGGTCCTTGAGCTTTTTAAAAAAAATTTTAATTTTTATGTTTTGCTGACTGTATTATAATTAGTTGATTTCCCGTGAAATACAGTATATTTTATTTTATGAATTTAAAAACCAGGCTTCTAGGGGCACCTAGGTGGCTCAGTGGATAGAGCACTGGCCCTGAAGTCGAGTACCTGAGTTCAAATCCAGCTTCAGACCAAACACTTGACACTTACTAGCTGTGTTGACCCTGGGCATGTCACTTAACCCCAGTTGCCTAAAAAAAAGAAAAAAATTAGAATTGGGGTAGCTAGATAGCACAGTGGATAAAGCTCAGGTTTGGGAGTCAGGGAGACTTGAGTTCAAGTCCGACCTCAGACACTTGACACTTACTAGCTGTGTGACCCTGGGCAAGTCACTTAACCTTGATTGCCTCGCCAAAAACAAAACAAAACAATATATACACACACAAAAAAAACCAGGCTTTACCAGACTGCCCAAATATTCTATAACACAAAAAAAGATAAAAGACCCCTGCTTTATACAGGTACATTCATGTACTTACAAATATATAATTAATATTTTCAGTATGTATGCTATTTGTCCAACTACAAAGGAAAAATATATCATTCTTTTATTATAATCACTCTACTTCTATCCCTCTGTGTTTTTTTTTTAAGCTAATTTTAGGTAATAGCCTAGTATTTCATTCTGGCTCTAAGTTTGTTTTATCGGATTAGACTGCAATGTCAATGAATTATTCCTTATTCATTTTGTTCCTCCCTTCCATTGGGAACAAGTTGTATAGTTAGATATAGATAGATTTATAGTGTGTAGATAGATGTAGGTGAAAAGTATCAGTTTTGGATATCAGTCTTAGGATATAAATAATATTTTACATTTAAATGAAACTATTTTACATAGCAGAGGGGAATGAACAAAGAGTTCCGGAATACAGAGGAACTGAGTTCAAATTCTAGCTTTGATACTCCTTATCTATATGACTGTAAGTCACTTAACTTCCTTGGACCTCTATTTCTTCATCTGTAAAATGAAGGATTTGGACACAGGGGTAGGGAAACTTCTGCCTTGAGATCACATGTGGCCCTCTAGGGCCTCAAGTGCAGCCCTTTGACTAAATCTAAATTTCACAGAACAAATCCCTTTAATAAAAAGATTTGTTCTGTGAAGTTTAGATTCAGTCATAGGGCCTACCTGAGGACCTAGAGGGCCACATGTGGCTTTGAGGTTGCAAGTTCTCCACCCCTGGTTGGAGTATATGACCTCCAAATTTCTTACAGATCTAAATCTATGTTCCCTTAAGGGCAGGGACTGTGTTTTTCCCCCTTTTTTTTTTTGTATCCTAGAGCTTAGCACAATGCCTGGCATGTAGTAGGAGTTTAATAAATGTTTGTGGACTGACTGATCCTTTAAACCTAAAGAAGCCAAACTAGCCTTGCTCTCTTTGAAAGATCTATAGATCTTTCTCCCTTTACAGTGGGGAAGAATTTGTGTGTTACCTGATCAGACCTAAGGCTAACCATTGGAATTCTTGTGAAAAAATGCCTTTCTTTTCTTCCTTTTTCTGATTTATCTGGGCAAGAATTTTATTTTTATGGAAGATGTTACACAAGTGATCTAGGAAATACAAATTCTCTGAATTACCAATACAGATAAGAGTCAACAGCAAGCTGTTTCTCCTATACTTATCATCCCTGAATTCTTCAGCTGCTTTATTTCTGAATCGCCGATTTCCAGGACTGTGTTGAGGAGGGGAAAACTTCAACTGATTCAGCTTTGACTTCTGCTGCTTGTGGCTTGACACTTCTGGATAGTGGCATGAACCAATAAATGCCCCGGGACTTGAAAGATGAATGATTAAATGTGGCCGAAAAATGTGGCAGATACCAGCTATTAGGTGCTGACATTTTTACTGTCTTATGACATCTGACTAATTGCAAGCAGTACTCTCTCAATTGATTTGGAGGGTTTGGGATTTATTTCTTGTGCAAAAGACTTGAATGTTGCATCAACTGGAAATACATTGGAGAAAACCAAAATGTGCTTCATTGTAGACATCTGGAAAAGCTTTTACTTAGGTGGTAAGAGTATACTCTCTTCACAACAGCTATTTAAACCAAAGCAATTTTTACTAGAATAAGACAGTTAATTGCATCCCCAGAAATTTTCTTTCTATGTATTTTTTTTGGCTTTGCTGCCATATCTAAACTGTGAAAAAATGTCAAGGTGTCTACATAATTCCATTGAAAAAGTCAGTTACAAGTGATACATTGATAAACTATTTCCTTAGCCCTGTAGCCACAAAAAGTTAGAGAAGAAAAGAGTGTGTGTTTAACAGTCTGCTGAAAATTTGAAGCACATAAAAATATTGATGCAGGGAACATGGAAGAAAATTATTTTGCTAATTTTGGCCGCTTCTATACACAAAGCCATTCATTTAGTGTTTCTTCAGCCATGGCAGAGAGTTTTAAATGGTTAAATCAGCCTGAAGAGCTGTAAAAAAACCTAAATTTAAAGATTTCAAATGGAGACTTTTGGATGTAGGCTATTACTCTGTCTGATTTCCTGTGATAAATATGGGACTTGTCTTTTGAATGGAGAGAAAACAGTTGGCTGTGGATAGCTTTACCGACTTTGCACTGATCCTTCTGTTTTTATTGTTGGATTTTGCTTTGAACATCAGGAAGTAAGTTTCTTCAACCCTAAAATGAGGAGGTTGGACTAGATGACCTCCAAGGCCCCTTCCCCCTTGAAATCTCTAGTGTTCTGAAGCCTGACTTTGTGAGCATGACAATGGATAGCTCCATGAGATTGATAACTGAAATGTGTAGATGATGTGATCTTTGTTAACTCAAAGGAGGAAGGAGGAGGCATGGCATGCCCTGAGATGGGAACAGATATTTGCTTGTCTTCATATTTCCAGCCCTATGTTCTTTCTAAAGAGACAGTTGGAATTTTATTTAGAGTAAAATTTCCGTGTCACCTGAAGAATAAAAGAATCCTGGGGAAAATATCTTTATGGAAGCACTTTATTCATTGTATCTAGATCTTATTTATATCTGGTATAAATTTGCTTTAATACAGTTTATAGATCTTAGATGCCTTAAGAGGTAATCAAAGATCTTAAAATTTTGTTTGGAAAAATAAGATCTGTTTGCTTCACCTTTGTTCTGAAGTCTGTTTTGTATATTATGTGAACTGGTGATTTCAGTCCTGGAGACAGTGGTTCTGAAAGTGATAACAAGGTAGAGGTAGTATTTATTGGTCAGTGCTCTTTTGTAGGACCCAGATTTCCTGTATGTGATGGTTACAAGTCTTGGAATGCTACATTCCTCAACAGTCAGAAATTAATCATCATCTTAAGGGCGATGGCATCATGGCACACACATAGGGCAGTACAGGAGCATGGAATGTGTGAGCAATCTGCAACACCTTATGCTGTCAGTCAGCAAGCATTTATTAAGCACTTAACTATGTGCCAGACCTTGTACTAAGTATTAGAGATATAAAGAAAGGCAAAAACATCTTCCCCTTCCTTTAAGGAGACCATGTTCTAATGGAGGAGACAACATACAAAAAACTGTGCACATATATAATGTATATAGTGAAAATGGTAAGTCATCTCTGAGGAAACGCATTAGCAGTAGAGGCATCATTTAACAAATGCCATCTGAGAAAAGAATGACCTCCAAAGCAGATGGCCTAATCAGGAAATGAGAGTGAGAGACAGTTCTTGCACACCATTAGTGTCCACTAATGTCAGGGTAATTCAGGGAAGCTCTCCCCTGAATATTGAGTCCTCCCCTGTGTGTTTGGTCAGGTTTGGTCAAATATGGTGAGGTTTGGACGGGTGGACATCATAAATGAGTTCACGGAGAGATTGTGGATACTAAATAAACTCATTAAAACTTAGAAATTAGAAGGTAGAAAGCTAGTTTCTAGTAGTCCTGACAAATTAAGATGTGTTACATAAGAAAAATAAAACCCTTATGTATTTATTTATTTTATTTATTTATTTTGCAAGATACAGGTGAAACTTGAGCTTTTAAAGGAATGTATTCATTTTGGGTTAGAGATAGAACTATACATAGGCGTAAAGATCCGGATTAAAGATCAAGGTACAGCTCCCCTCATATGGATTTAGCACTAAGACAATTTAGGTCTTAAAATAATACTGTGAATTTCTGTACATTATATTTCTTTGGAATGGGGTTTTTTTTTTTTAGGTTTTTGTCAGAAATTTAGCATTTTTCCCTTAAAAGATGAGAAAATAGATGAATTTAAAGTGTTTAATTTTAAAGTTTCAAAATATCGAATATGGTTTTTCTAACTTTTTGGCACTATAAAGTATTTCTTTGTGTGAACATATGTTACCCAGAATTATCTTGTATTCATTTTATCTTGTATTCATTTTTTGAAGAACTTCTTAGCATGACGTTATATAAGTAATAAATACCTCTCTTAACCCTTTTGAGTGGGATTGTGGGATGAAGGAAAGCATGCTGGTCTTTGTGCTAGGAAGACCAAAACTACAAGTCCTGTCTCTGATACATGCTGATCGTGTGACCCTGGACACTTCATTTACCCCTTCCTTGATCCAGGCAGCTCTCTTAAGACTTCAGTTGTAGAGAAGGTACTGACCAGCTTTGGTAGAAGAGGTCTCTTCATCTGGGAATTCTGTTTTTCAATGAAATCTCAAGGCTGGGCCTTATTCCTATTAAGTCTTTTAAAAACTATTTTTAAATAGTTTTGTTTGTATGTCACCTTTTGTTTTTATATTAAAATCATTTCTTCCCCTCCACACATACTTATCTAACCCTCCGTTTAACAAATAAAAACAGATAAGCAGCACCAACCAGCACAGTGGCCACCTCTAACAGTCGATGTGTGGCATTAAGCACGTCTCCTGAGGGGAGGGAGACATGTTTGATTATCCGTTTTCTGAGCCCAGTATTGATCATTACAATTATTCAATTAGTTCCATGTGAATGTTCTTTTTGTTTACCTGTATTTCTGTACCCAATATTCAGAAGGGAAAACAGGTGCTGGGGTAGTGGTATAGAAATGGGGATGGGGTGGAATAAATCCCTCAATGTTCTTTAGTAAGGAAAAAAATTAATTTTGAGTAGAGTGACTTAAAAAAGATAGAACAGTTAACCTACTAACATTTATTCATTCCCCCTATTCTGCTGAATGAATTTGCTCTTTAAGCTTTCTTTTATGAGAGCTGGTGTTGCCATCTTACCCACTGTACTATTGATGTTGTAGTCCCTTTAAAATAATAAGGAAGGTACAAGCACAGAATCTCAGAAGATATAGAGATCCCGGAGGTGTCCTAAGCACTTTATTTTTCAGATGGGGAAACTAAGCCTTCAGAACATAAATGACTTGCCCAAGGGCACATAGGAGTTAAGTGGCAGACCCAGGCTTGAACCTAGGACTGTTGGCTCCAGATCCAATATCCTTACCAAAACACGAGGCTAAGCTTTTAATTGAGAGGGAAAAAACAACAACTTTTCTATTTGCTCTACATTTCCTAGATTGTTTCTATTGATTTGAAGAGTTTTGAGTGAAAATTTATAGTACACCCTTCCCCTAACAGCACTGATGCTTGTCTCTTAGCCATACATAATCCCTTTGAATCACTGGCTGTCAGTTATGGCCCTTCTGCAGCCTGCGGTATTGATACAATGAGAGAGGCCTATCTCCGTTTCTATCAGGGCTCTGGGAACTTCTTCCCTTGAAAACTTCTTCCTTAAAGGCAGACCACCTTTGGTCACTTGGAAGAGGTTCAGATACAGGAGGTTTTGGTCCTTCTCTCAAAAAACTTAATATTTAAAAGGAATACACACACATATTTAAAAGGAAATATATTAACATATTTGAAAGTAATGCATATATACGTATAATATATATAAAAGGAATAGTAAGTTGTACATAAAAGATTTGCAGTTTCATATGCAATCATCTTTTTAAATTATATTGTTATAGAAATGCTTTATTCCATAAATTAAAAATAAAATAAATTTTTAAAAACTATGCTTCAAGGCACATCATGAAAAGGGTTTCAACAGTACACAGAACTTGAGAAGCAGCAAACACACAGACCTTCCTGCACAAGAGCAAGCCTGCCTGCCCCAACTTGTTTTCTGTTTTGTCCAGTCTAAAGCCGTACTTCTCAAGACATCATTTAGGCTGTGTACGCGTGGATTTTGTCTTTGTAGGCTCAGCCCAATATCAAGCCCGCCTGTCAGTATTCAATAAATAATAGCACTGTTATGTCTCAGGCATTTATGAAGTTTGGAATCCTTTCTCCATTAGCCTTTAGTATCCGCATATGGTTATCTCCTTTTTTACTTTTTCTTTTTCCTTCTTCTTTTCTTTTCCTTTTTTTTTTTTGGAGGCAGGGAGCCTCATAGCCCACTGTTAATTAGTGGTTGCTGTGTTCCTCAGCTTTAACTCGATATACTTTTAAAAAGTATTGTATTGTTAAATCCAAAAGGATCAGAGCTCATCATGTGGTTTTTGTGAAACCTTAAAATTTAACTTCAGCTGTTGATGTTTAGGCCTTTAACATGGTGACTTGGACCATTTTGGGTTTATGCATGTCTGGTATGCCTAGTATTAATGAACAGCATAGGGAAGTTAGACATTCAATTCAAGAAACGTTTATTAAGCGTCTACTTTGGGTAAGGTATGGTGGTTTTTTGAAGGATAAATCAGTGAATTACAGGATTCTAGGGATTCAGGCACAAAATGGGTTTCAAGACATGTTGTATGGCCACATCAAAACCTTCTTCCTGGCCTTTTACAGTAATTTCTCACTCTCCTCCAATCTACTTGACACTACTGCCAAATTAATATTTCGTATGCATGTAATCTTTCATATCATGTCACTGAAAAACTCAAGAATGTTTAATGATTTTCCATTACTTAATGTCCATAGCAAAAAATAAATAAATAAATAAAATCCTTGACTTGACATTGAAAGCCCCCTCTTATAGAACACTAATTTGCCTTTCTAGTCTCACTATTACTTACTTACTATTCATCCCCTAATGAGCTTATTCCACACTATAGCCAAACCGGAGTACTGTTTATCCTTCAAACATATCCTGAACTTTTCTACCTTCTTGTGAAGTAATCTCTCAATCATAGGATTTCATATGTGTCCTCTTCATCTGAGTAGCTGCCTTATAAATCTTCCTAAATTGTATGCTCCTTGAGGGCAGAGTCTGTGCTTTAAATTTTCCATTGCCTCTCTACCCCTCCTTTGCAAAGTTTACTGCAAAGGGCATACATAAATGAAAGTTGGTCAGAATAAATGAATCTATAAGCTCCATGGAGATTTTACAATATTCCTTGTCTTTTAGCAGCCTACGCTCCATTTAAGTGAATCCATTCCAAGGTTGTTCACTAATCAACTCCAACCATCCTCTCATGTGAGTCCTCAGATGACAGAGACTCAGGTGAAAGGATGACAGAAGCTATTACTGCTTTAACAAGAGAAATGCACCCCAAATCAGCAGGTAGTCGACTGATTTCATCTTTTTCGGTAGATGAACTTCATCATATCACAGAAATCCTCTGGAAAGTGAAATATTTGATCCCTCCAGTTCATCATTCTAATCTCCTTAGTCAAAATGAGCAACCCTGTCGTAACACATCTGCCTCTTTTAAAGAGGCAGTTTAGTGTAGTGAAAAGAACGCTGGAGTTAAGAGACAGAAGACCTGGCCTCAAATTCTACCTCTGCATTTTGCTACTGATGTGAAATGGAGGCTCCAGGAGAATGGAGGGAGACATGAGGCACTGGAAAGGGAGGTCTAGGGGAGATTACCAAAGGCAAATTTCAGTCACTTCATGCCTTGCCTTTGTATCGTGTGTTACTGTACACAAAATAATTTTATATGTGTATCTTATATGAATTTTATCGTAACTTTGTAGTGTAGATGGTCCCAGTTTACAATGCAAAAAACTGACGCTCAGAGAGTCTTACTAGCTTTGCCCATAGTCACATTAGAACCAACATCTGATCCCCCTGAACCACAGTATTACATAGAGTTGACCTAGTTGTGATGAGATAGAAGGTTGGTTAGTTCTGAGATGCACACTCAACAGCCAGGGTACTCCCTTCTAATATTCTTCTTAGCCTGGATAATTGAGTTTTATTGCATTGCTTGGGGCGGGGGGGAGATGGTGAGGGTAGGGGTAATGAAGCAGGGATCAGAAACATTTTGTTTGTTTTATAGTTCAGTGTCATATGTAAAGTTAGGAGGTTGGAGTAGATAGAGCATGGTAGATTTTTACTGGTCTACAAAACTTTTATTACAAGTCTTTACTTCCCAAAATCCATAAATTTTAAAAACAGACGACTCCTGCTCCTGCCTCCTTCTCCTCCTGCCCTTCTGAAGCCAGGAAGAACTACAAACTGAATCAGTGAAGAAGGATAGAAGGGTGAAACAATCCCAGGTGATGAATTTAGCTATCTCACCAGTCTATCTTGGCTTGAGACATGACCATTAAATGATCTGACATTAAAGTTTTCATAGAGCTGGACAGTCCTCTCATTTGACCCTCACCACAATCCTGTGATATAGGTGCTGTTATTTTATAAACTAAACCTCAGAGAAGTCTTTTGGCTAGAGTCACACTACTAGGAATTATTTTATAAACTAAAGCTCAGAGAAGTCCTTTGGCTAGAGTCACACTGCTAGGAAGTGCCATGGGCCCACTTTGCTTGACAAGAGCCAATTGTTAAATTTTCACTGTGAGCATTTGTACTTTAAAAATCAGCAGGTGCTACAAATCAGGGCTTGACTTTTTTTTTATTGTTTAAACTTAAGAAAGCAGTGAAATGTTAATAATAGTATGTCCTACATTCATTCATCTATCCATCCATCCATCTATTTATTTTTAGAGAGCTGGTTGTTAAACATTCACCAGCCACCAGCAGACCCCTGGATTCAAACTGTTGAGCATTTACACTGTACTAGAAAACCTCCCTTCTAGCTCTCGAATTCTGTGACTGTGACCCATGCCCCCAAACAAAGGAATGTACTTTGCCTTTCATTTTGAGAATTAAACACTCTTGTTAGAAGTGTCTAAGATTGATTGCCAGGGTTGGCCTACATTTCTGATTTAATTTATTTTACAGAGAGAAGAACCTAACACCTTCTTGGTCTCTGGAGAGGGGATAGAAGGGAGGAAAGAAAGGAGTAGCTGGTAGAAGAAACTCATCCTCTGGCTAAGGCTAGGAATGATAATAGCTAGTTGTGACTTTTGAAGAATTTTGTTTTTATGTCGAAGTTTAAGAAGTGAAGGGGGAAAGATCTGGAATGGATAGTTTTATGTAGATAAATTTGATGTAAATGAATATCTTTTTCTTGTGACATAAGACACCATGCATCTTTAAAATTTTTTGCAACTTAAAAAGAATTGAAACTAGCCAGAGGCTTGTCCAGAAGGATCAGAATCCTGGCTACACAGTGAGTTCCTTATTCCCCATTACATTTGTATGTCTCTGTCTGTGTTTCATTCTGTCTCAGTCTGTCTCCCTTCTCCTGCTTCTCCTTTTCCTTCTCCCTTGTCACCCTTCTCTTCTCTCTTTCCCTCTTCTTTCTCCTAGCCTCATCTCAAGACATGTATGAATGGAGGTGGTGACAGCTAGTTCATCAGAGTAGTTAGAATTTCTCCCGTTATAGTGGCAGTCCATTAAGCCAGCAATGCTTGTTATTGTAACTGGATGATTATGTAATGTCAACAATTCAAACGAACTGGAGGATCAGTGTTTATGCAGGTATGGCTTGGAGCTGGAGTCCTAGACACTCCAGTATGAGCACATTTTTGCTCTGCAGAGATTTTCCATTTAACCCTTTCCACTTGAGAAGGAATATGTGGAGTAGGGAAAAAGAGTGACTGTTTTGGTGTTAAAAAACAAAAAAAAAACCAAAAAAAACCCAGGTTGCAGCCTCATCTCCCAGCTCTGCCATTCACTGATTGTGGGAGTGTATAGCTTATCATCTGTAAAATGGTAATAAAGATGCTTGCACTGCCTACTTTGGGGAATAGTTTGTGAGGATCAAATAAAATTCTCTGTTTTACAGTGCTTCTTAACCTGGGGCTATGAACTTAAAAATCAAATTTTGATAACTAAATTTAGATATAACTTGTTTTCTTTATAACCCTATATATTTTTATGCATTTAAAAACATGATTTACAGAAGGCATCCATTGGCTTCCCAAGACTGTTAGAGGGGTCCTTGATACAGAAAAGGTTAAGAATCCTTCCCTTAAGAATCTCAGCTTTTCTTCAAAGGTATTTATCCCTTTCTCAACAGAAAGTACTGCCAAGTACCTATCACCCTGAGCAAGTTACAATCTCTCTGGCCCTCATTTCCCCATCCCTTCTAGCTCTTCATTTTTGAAACTATGAATCCAGAGAGTGGAATAGAAAGGGCCATTTAAACAATGGATTCTGTAAAGGATGAAACATATTGCTTCCCCATTTCCCCACCCCCAATTGTGGTAGCAAGATGGAGGACTGCAGGTTTTTAATGTCAGATGTTTATTTAAAAAATGTTAAATTCAATGATATATCAGTGATTGTGATATTAAAAAAACATAAAAGGCATCAATAAAGCATTTTTTAAAAGAATGAGTTCAGACCTGTACTTGGCTTTTACTCTTCTCTCCCCACCATATTCCCATTATGCTGGTGTTCTGACCTTGGCTGAGTTTTTCAGCCCTTAAGAATTTCCTCTTATTTCTAGTCTCCCCCTGTAGAGTGCATGTGGTTAAGATTTATACAGGTTTGTATAAGCGTTTGATCCAAACCCTTTGATGCAGTCACACCTTCCTCCAAGAGGCTTATTGCAGAATGGAAATATAAGAGATATGTATTAAGATGGTAATCCACTGTGATCAACCAGATTTCTGGTAGTCCTTGTGGTAGGTAGAATGGATCTTGGGGAAGAATGCACATTTCTGATGATATATATTTTTTTTCAAAAGGACAGCCAGCTAGCTGTTAGAAATGGAATTCCGGAAAACAGATTCAGAATCAACCCTGTACTGCTTGGGAAGTGTATGTCAAAAAACAAGTTAAAGTGAGCAGTGGAATTTAATTTATCCCAAGTTTGTGCAGCGTTGTTCTTGCTTGTGGGTTTGTCAGTGCCTGGCACAGACTAAGTGCTTAATAAATGTTTGACTGTCTATGATGGGGTGAATTTGCTGGTGGCATCATGGGTGTTAGGAAGTTTGGGGAGTCCCTTCAGAATTAAAATTCTGGTGAAGGTCACTTCTGTCTAGAGGGTAGGCTGGGGCTTGAATTCTGGAATCTGTTGATGGCTTCCTTTTATTAAATTTTGAAAAATTGCTTTGGATATAGGTGAAAAGTACAGATAAAAAGGAATCATTATGTAGAAGTTTGTTCAAAATTGCTAGAGTATTCAATTGTGACCTCCTAATTGAATTAAGTATCAATGAACTAATAGTATGAACTTCTTTTTGCTTAGAATAACAATAGCTAACATTTATAGAGGACATTACAAATATGAATTTCATTTGAGCTTCACAACAGCTCTTTGAAATGCGTAATACAGGTACTATCACCCACATTTTACAGAAAGGAAACTTGGGCTCAGAGAGGTAAGTAATTCACGAAGGGTCAAGGCTAGCTAGTGTAACAAGTAGCATTTGAATCCAGGGGTCTTTCTGTTCCAGATCCATTGTTCTCTGCACTTTGTTACAAGCCTCTTTCTGACCCTTAAGGAATTTTCAGGATATGTGACTTTTTTTTGGTTTTCACGTTTAGTGTTTGTTTGCACATATCCACGCTTCTGTGGGTATGCATTCAAACAGGCGTGTTTAATTTATTTTTAAGACATAGATAAACACAAATTCATGGTCAAAATATAACTTGGGAAGCGAACAGGCTTTTATTAGGCACCTACTGTGCTCTAGGCACTGTGTTAAGCACTTTACAAATATTATCTTATTTGATCAACACAAACAACCCTGTGTGGTCCTGTTATAATCCCCAATATACAGATGAGGGAACTGAGGCTGTCGGTGTCGGGGTTTGCATTTGAACTCAGGTCTTTCTAACTCTAAGCCCAACACACTATCCACAGAGTGCAGTATAGAGCTCTATGCCATTCACTAGAGACCCTTTTTCAATTTATTGTTAAGTGGTGGTCTGTTAACATTCTTTGAAGGTTGAGTTCAAATAGTTAGCAAATAGCCCTTGTATTTGGACTATATCAGGAATATCTAAATCATCTTTGTTTTTTCCTTTATCACATATTATTTTTCAGACTTATAGAAATACAGCATGGCTTATAGGTGCCTTCTGCTTTTTTATTTTCTTAAATTACATGTTGATATATATGGTAGTTACACATTTATTTGACATTCAGTGAAATAATACTTAGGATTTTCAGTGTTGCATTTTAACATTTTATTGCTTTTCTATTCTTCCAGGAGTTCTTCTTAGCTTAGTTAATGACTTATTTAATTAGATGGAGAAAAAAATCTCTTTTTGTGTAACAAGTGGATGGTTATGAAATGATAATCCCTTAGGCTATAGCAGGCTGAGGAAAGCTTCAGGAAAAGACCTGTGTTTTCAAAAGAAATTAAAATGAAGGGAACAAGGAGAAGATCACACCCCTAATTAATAGTACCTATGTGCCGAGCCATCATTGGCCACAAGTAGAAGGAAAATAAAATCTATTGCTTTAAGTGTACCATGTGGTTCAGAGTAGTATCTTATGGTTCCTTAAACTTGGATCAGCTAGGTTTATTTTGTAGATAATTGAATGATGGCATTCAACCTCTTTGCTCTCATTAGGAGGTTTTAAAGATATTATGTAAATATACATATAATATATATTGCACACATATTAATATATTTTTGTTGCATATTATATGTGTGATACATGCATAGACATATATGTATCTATCATCTAACTATCTATCTATCTATCTATCTACGTAAAAGAGCTGGAAAAGGAAATGGTAAACCACTCCAGTATCTCTGTCAAGAAAACCCCAAAAAGAGGTCACAAAAAGTCAAGCACAACTGGAACAACAATAATAAACAACAATACTTTTATTATGGAGAATATTGGCAATTTCTTCATAGACCTTGAGCTGGTGGGAACTGTAGAAATCATCTAATCCCAACTTCTCATACGTTTTAGAAATTTCTTATCAAATTGAACCCAAATTTGCTCTTCATAATGTCCACCCATTAATTCTGACTCTTTCCTCAGGAGTGATTCAGAGTAAAATAAGTTCTTTCTCTTATAGCCAAGGATATTTGAAGTGAGTTATCATATCACTAGGCTGAGTCCCTAACTCATTCTTCATAGGACATGGTATCTATACCCTTCATTGTTTTGTTTGCCTTCCACTGGACATGCCTCATTGTCAATAATATCCTTTTAAAAATATGACCTCCAGAACCTGGATTAAGTGCTCTCTGTGTTCCCACCAGTGCCGACTACAGTTGGACTATGACCTCCCTTCACTTGAGCACTTTATTGAGATGTTGTAATTCTGTGAGAGTAACATAGCCTAAGGTTTTAGTGGTCTATGTTGAGCTTATGGTCAGCCAAATTCCCCACTAATTTCCCCCACAACTTCTGTTTGATCCAGGTCTCTCCCCTGTCTTATACTTCTCTGTTTGATGTTTTCAATCTCCATATAAAACTTTTGTCTCTTATCTCTTTTAAATTTTATCTTGTTTGGACTCATCTTCTTGCCTGTAGAGGCTCTTTTGAATCTTTATTCTGTTATCCAGTGCATTATATTCACCTTCTAACTTTGTGTCATCTGCCAATGTGATATGTCTTTTTATCATTGATAAAAGTGTCAAACAAGATAGTGCCCATATAGAACTCTGTTTCATCCCTCTAGAAACTTTTCTTCAGGTTGTGATTAGGTGGTCTATTAATTAGCACTCTTTGAAGGTTGAGTTGTTCAGTTAGAAATCTACCCAAATGAACTATTCTCCAACCCATATTTCTCCATCTTATTTACAAGAATTTCTTGAGTTTCATGCTGTGATTCTGATTAACTTCAAATCTCGTTTCTGGCTAATGCCTTTTTTTTTTTAACTTTCAAATCTGAGCCACCCTTATTTGGAGAGCACTCCATATTTTCTTCAGACACTGTGACCAAAGGCTGCTTATGAAACCACAACTTTTACCCCTGACTTAGATTTGAGGATAGCCTATGAGTTAGCCCCAAATTCTTGCTTTTGATCAGTGGATTTTTGTTGATGAAACTACAAGAGCTTACAGCCCTTTATTTAAAAATAAAACCATAACTTCTGAGTGGTTAGATAACATAATTTAGGATCGCAGTGTGAATTCTTTAGTTAAAATCACCTGTGGGTTTAGTTGAAGGAGATTTCTCAGGAGAATTCTTTGTATTTCACAAATTCAGGAATTTGTATCCTCAACCTTGCAGATTCCCTCTGAGTATATATTACTGTAAAGTCCTGTGATAACCTACTGCACAGGGTCAGGAGATTATAGTCATGCACTCCACTAGTGAGATTATTGTGGTACCCTGAGAAGGAAGCCTGGAAGGAGAGGGAATTCACATGCCTTCCTTTTTCAAGAGGTGAGGTCAGTTTGTGAATGTTACCTTTGCCATACTTAAGAGAGCTCAACACTTATCTAAATACTTTTTAAATAAAAAGTTTAGGATATGATCTGTGTGTTTGTGTATATGAGAGAGAGAAACAGAGAGAGAGACAAAGAGAGAGAAAGAGAGACAGAGAGAGAGAGAGAGAAAGCAGGGAATAAAGCACCCAATTCATCCCAAAAGGCCTGGTGTATTGTTCAGCAAGGTTCCCGTGTTAAAGTGATTTCATCCATGTGACACATGATTGCCCCCTGAATTGAAGCAGGAGCCAACAATTGAGTGCAGCTGAATGCCCCAGGCAGTGGTGGCAAACCGGGGACTGAGAATGGGGGTGGCAGGGTGGGGAAAGGTTAGAGGCAGTTGTCAGGGTCTTTCTGCCTCGTGCTTGACCTGCATTCTTTCCCTTGATCCCTTTGCATGTACCAGGTGCAGTGGTAGCAAATGCTGAGGAAGACAGAGTTCTGTTCCCTGAACTTTGGTTTGGATTGTGTAAACTCTTGGAGAATGCTAGCTCCATGGGGGACGGAGAGGCTCCCTGCAGGGGATAGCTCACTCAGACTTCCCTGGGAGTCCAGGATGAATCTTTGGTTGGTCCTCAGAACAGTGTTGGAGCCCATGACCACACACAGACAGCCAGCTTGGAGAGAGAATGGAGGAGGTAGGGGCGGGGGTGGCAAAGAGGAGAATGGGCCCAATCTAACAAGATGAAATTTAACAGAGATAAAAGTAAAATTTAGCATGTAAGTTGAAAACAGCAAATAGGCCATTATGGGATAAAGGAAAACTGAATCAAACAAGTCATGGAAAAAATATATGAGGATTTCAATTGACCACAAAACCAATATTAGTCAATAGAATTTTAGACTGAATTGATATCACAGAATCTTAAAATCCTTCCTACCATTAGTTAATATATGGTTAGCTGTTGACCTTTGTTCTGGAAGAGGCCCCAAATGACATCACTATGTTGGAGCCAAGGTTTAGAGTGTCTGACTGTGGCTGATCAGCCCAATATTATTATATATTAATTAACATAATTAATATGTAGCATATACTAGGATGTCAAAATAGTAATAATTTATCATCATAGTATTGGTGCTCTAGAAATAATGTGAAAGATCTCACAATAAATGGTTGTCTTGTCCATCATTAAGATCTTTAAATTTTGAAAGAAAGTTTTCTGTTTCTCTTAATCTGGTAGTTGTGATTCTTATAGGTTCATAGGGAATGTTAGAGATCAACTAATTCAAGCCCCTCATTTGACAGATGAGATAACTAACTTTTTTGATGAATTCACACAAAGAATAAGTAGCAGAGTCAGGATTCAAATGTAGCCTGTTGCCAACTCCAATTTCAGTGGCTCTCTCCACTATTTAAACCCCCCCCCCCCCGTCTGCCATATCTTAAGAAGGTGTTAAGGGTTTTCACATCACAGAGGTATGATGAAATATGTAACTATTATAATTACATTATTTCTGCCCTGAGGGAACAGATGAAATAGAGGCAGTTAGAGCCTTCTTTAATGGATAAAGGATAAATGGATAAATGAAATTACATACAGGCCATGGAAAAGATGGAATATAGTAAATGCAAACATACGTATTTTCTTCATGTTACTTAAAAACAGGTCTGTACTTAGGTGACCTAAAGTGTATGTATACATCTAAAAACACCTTTATTCTACTAATTGAAGCTTTGGAAAGGGTGACATTAGTTGGAGGCCATATCTCCCTGGTTGGTGAAATGATATAACCCTTGATGCTCTTTTTTAGAACACTATTACTACCTGTGAGTAGTAATAGCTACCCCAATGGGGACCCAACTGGCCAGTTCTAGTTGGGCAATGCAGCTCCTTCCTTCTTTCCTTCCCCCTTTTCCTTCCTTCCTTCCTTCCCTCCTTCCTCTCCCTCGTCCACATAGAGTATCATACCCTTACCTGTAGGTGCTCTGCCCAAAGGAATATAAATTTTGATCTTGTGGTTTACAGGCCAGATTTCTTTCTTAAGGACCATGCCTTAAACTCAAATCACTCTGACTCTCATTGATTGGCCAACAGTAGGTCCCAGCCCAAGCCTCACTTGGTAAATTGTTTGGGCCCCAGTGGCTCAGAGTGAGTGTAAATAGCAATTGTTTCTGTTTTGGCCAGAAACCCTGAGAGTCTTCCCCTCCCAGATTGATTTTTTTTTTGACCAGGTAAAAGAGGTCATTCCTTGAAGGAGCTTATTGTCTGTTGGAGAATGGGAAGGGAAAGACACAAGGGAGAATGTGGTACATACAAAGGAGAGGTCTGGGCAAGCTGCTGTAAGAAATATGAGGAAGGAGAAATCATTTTCAGGTAGGAGTGTGGGGAATAGACATATGGGGCTCAGGAAAGAGACAGGCAGGAGAGTGAGGGAATAGTCTAGTTTAGCTAGTATGTTAGAATGTAGTACTGACTTCACAAAAGAAGCAGGACCTGAGTTGGTCCTTGAAGGAAGGGAAGGATTTCAGTAAGAGAGGTAAAGGGCAAAGCATTGCAGGATGGTAGAATAGCATAAGTAAAACCCAAGAAATGGGAAAAAATACAGTGAGGGAGAGGAATAGTTCAGTTTAGCTGGAACCTCGAATGTACGAATATTAAAAAACAAGAGTTTACATTTACGCGGTTCTTCCAGGTTTGCCAAGCACTTTACATATATTATCTCCTTTGCTCCTCACAACAACTCTTTAAGATAACTGCTCTTATTTTCCTGTATTAAAGATGAGGAAACTAAGACTCCAGTTAATGTACTGTCAACTTCCCATGGCTTGTAAGTGTCTCAAGTGCCAAACCATGGTCCTCCTTATTCCAAAACTAGTGCCAATGCACAAAGCCATATTGAATTATTGTTATTTAGTCGTTTCAGTCGTGTCTGACTCTTCATGACCCCATTTGGGGTTTTCTTGACAAAGATACTGGAGTGGTTTGCTATTTCCTTCTCTAGCTCATTTTACAGATAAGGAAACTGAAGCAAAGAGAGGTAAATGACTTGCTCAGGGTCCCACACCTAGTAAGTGTCTGAGGCCAGATTTGAACTCGGGAAGATGAGTCTTCTGACTTTAGGTCTGGCACGTTATCCACTGCTCTACCTAGCTGTCCACATTGCCTTGAGATGAGGCTAAAAATTAGTTTGGATCTGTATTTATTGTGGAAGATTTTGAACATTGGGTTCAGGGGCACTGAAGATTTATGGGTAGATGACCCCCAGCAGTGCATTAAGAGGGAGGCATCATGGTGTGATGGAAAGTCCCCTGCCTATGTAGTCAGGGGACTTGGGTTCAAATGCCCCCATCCCTCTGATGCTAGCTACTTATTTGACCTTGAGTAAGTCACTCCTCATTTATAAAATGAGGAGATTGGACTAGATAACTACTTTTTTTTTTTTTTTTGGCTAGGCAATGGGATTAAGTGACTTGCCCAGGGTCACACAGCTAGTAAGTGTTATGTGTCTGAGGCTGGATTTGAACTCAGGTCCTTCTGAATCCAGAGCTGGTGCTCTGTCCACTGCACCACCTAGCTGCCCCTGGATTAGATAACTTTTAAGGCCTCCTCTACCTCTAATTACATGATCCTGACTGTAAAGTTTTGCAGCTGGGTAGCCAGAAGGATGAAATGGAGCAGAGCCATCAAGCTTGCTGCAGAGAGATGTTTAAGTTCATTTAGCCTAGAGTAACTGGAGATAGCACAGAGTGTTGGGAGTTTGGGGAAGGGAGAAGCAAGGAGGTAATACTAATAAATGTGGCTAAGAAGAATTCTGATTGTATGGGGGTCAATTTTTTTTTTTGAGTCTTAAATTCTTTGGAATGTTACCTTCAACTATTCTAGTATCATTCATTAAAGAAACCAATTATTTCATGTTGCATTAACCACTGTGTGCAATACTTTGGTGAGGTAAATAGTATTATTATTATAGTTATTTTCTACATACAAAGCTATATGTGAGGTACAAAGGCTGTGACTTTGAACCCAGTTTATTGGTCACCCATAGATGATAAACCTGTTTTGACAAGGAACAGACCAGACCAGATTGCCATGTTTTGATGAACAAAGTAACTTCTCCCCAGTGAAACATTTCTATTAAATTTGTTCTTTCCCAAAGAAAAAGGCCCCATATGTGCAAAAATATGTTCTGAGCAAAGAACTGAAAACAAAGTAGGTGCCCCATTGATTGGGGAATGGCTAGACCAACTGTAATACATGAATATAATAGGATATTATTGAGCTGTAAGAAATGATGAAAAGGATGGATTCAGAAGACTTAAGGAGACTTGTATGAACTGATGTAGATCAAGAGGAGTAGAAACAGGGTACACAGTAGCCACAGTAAGGTAAAGGAAAAAAGAATGATCAGTAGTGACCTCAGACACCTGGTGGTGGAGCATGTCTCCCTCCTCTTAGCAGAGAAGTGGTGGATCTCTCAGTCAGCTGCTAATTTCATCCCCAGTCTCATCTCACCTAATTTATTGGAACAGCTTCCTCATCTCCCTTCCTCCAATATTTCTTTACTCCAGCCCATCCTCCACATTGCTGCCAAAATGATCTGACCATCTCATTCCCTATTCGATCAGTTCTGGTGGCTTCCTATTCACACTAGGATAAAATATAAATTCCTCCTTTTAGCTTTTAAAACCATAAACAGCCTGGCCCCAGCCTCTCTTTCCTGCCTCACAGCATGTTACTCTCCCACACACTACACTCCAGCCAAATTGTCTTTCTCTATATTCCTTATGCACACCACTCCATTTCCTATTTCCTTGCCTTTATACTGGCTGACCCCCAGGGCTGGTAAGCACACCCTATTTAACTCCTTCCTTTTAGAATCCCTCTCTTTAAGGTGCTGCTCTTAACATAAGGTCTTTCCTTTGCTACCACCCCCATTCCCAAACTACCTTGTAGCTAATTACTTTTGTATTTATTCTTTTTACATTTATTCTGTGCAAACTTATATGTGTCCCTCTTTATGAGTATGGATCATTTCTCATCATTCTAATTGTATTCCCTCAGGCCTCATATAGTACCTAGCACAGAGTAGGTGCTTAATAAATATTTGTTGATTGATTGTATTGGCTTGTTCTATTGTACTTTTTTTGTTAAAATGGAGGATGTTTTTTGGGGAGGGTAGTTAACCTGAAAGTGTCAGCAGTACTTAAAAAGCAACAGTAAAACATCTATTTTCTCATTCACTCTAGTGGAGATATGGGGGATGGTAGGACAAGGGGTAGAATCCTGTTCAGTGTATCAAGGTTGGTCACTGTTTTTGTTTCTGTCACTGAGTCAACATTAACTGTTATTTTGTGATTTTTAAAAATTATTCCGACTTCTTGATGTTGTTTGTCTCGTTAACATGTTTTCTTCTTGTCTTTCTCTGTGTCTATCTCATTAAGTCTCTTGGCCATTCTCTCCCTCTGGGGGCCATTATAGCCAACCCTGTTACTGGTTTGCTGCCTCTCCCAAAAGCTTTGGGTCTGTGAAAACACACAGTCACCTATATATATTTCTCTGTTCCCTTTGAGAGGGAAGCAGTATGGTGTACTGGAAAGTGTGTTTAACCTGACGTCCAAAGAGACCATCAGGTATTTGAAAGAATGGCACCAGGAGGAAGGATTGGATTTGTTCTTTGTGGCCTTAAAGTATAGAACTAGGAGCACTGGAAGAGAGTTGATGAGATAGATTTATACTTGATGTAAGAAAAAACTTGCAAACACTTGCAGCTCCTAAAATTGAATGGACTGAACTGAGATTCATTGGGGTTTACCATTAGAGGTCTGCAAATGAAGGCTGGATGACCATTTGTTAGGTACATAGGGTCATATATTTGGAGCTGAGAGGGACTTTTGGGGTCATCAAATCCACACCTCATTTTATACATGGGGACACTGAAGCACAGAGAGGTTAAGTGACTTGTCTGAGCAAAGTCACTCTGAGGTCACACTCAGTCAGCAAGTGTCTAAACAGTATCTTCTCACACCAAGTCCAGCACTTAATCCACTAAGCCACTGAGCTCTAGTGGAGATTTTTTTCAGGTGAAGTTCTGACAGGATGGCTTTCAAGGTCCCTTCCAGCTCTGGGATTTTGCGATTTATTAAAAAAAAAAAAAGAATGAAGAAATTTGTTCTTTCAGTTGGGTGTACTTTCCTGTTCATAAGAAATTATTATCCAAAATACTTGCTGTTTTTGTTGTTGTGGTGTGGTGGGTTGTTTTTTTTTTTTCCTTAATGTAGGTGGCAGACATTTCTAACTGTCAGAGAATCAGGGCTACCTGCAATTTGTTAGTTCTCAGTGTATAGAGAGCAAAAATAATCTGCTATTATGCAACATACAGTAAGTTCTTAATAAAAATCTGCCTTTCGTGTCTCCAAATGGGTTCCTACCCAGTTTTTGTTCTTTTTTATATGGATACATTCTGACAGGATGGGAAAAACAAAAACCAGCACCGTGTGTGTGTGTGTGTGTGTGTGTGTGTATGTGTATGTGTGTGTGTTTATGCGTGCACGCGTGTGCGCATTTTATAGATATTTTGTAATCCCAGATAAAGAGTAAGTTCCTTGAGGCCAGGGACTAATTTCTTTTGTCTTGGTATCCCCACTCCCTAGCATAATACTTGACACCTAGTAGGGGCTTAATATATATTTGTTGATTGATTAATGAACTTATAGGGAAAATAAAAACAAAACCCATTACCTGTTTGTGATTAGATTATTCTTTTTTGTTACAAACACTCAGACAAACCATTATTTTGCCATTATTTTGAGGACAGTGAAAAAATGTAACCCAAGGTTCCCAAGTTCTGCTAGTGAGGATGCCCTTCCTGTTAAAGCCTGTGCCTTTGTTTGGGAAGGTATTATGAACAAATAAAGATGATGCAAATTAGCCTGTGTTAAGGGCAAAGAGAGAATTTACTTTCAACTGAGGAGATCTGGGAAGGCTAGCTTTCTTATTTCATGAAAAGTCAATTTAGTAGTAAAATTTTTATCTTAAACATGGAATTATTTTGCCATTCAACTATAACTCCCAGTGATGTGCTATCTTGATGATAGTTTAACAAAAGAAATTTCAGAGTGGCTACCACCAAGGACTCTCAATGACAGCCATTTTGTGTTTAGGAACTGGGACTTATTTCCATGAGTTTCTTCTTTAAGTATCTCTTTCCAATTGAATCAAAGATTCAAATTCTCATGTGCTTTCGGTCTCTTGTTCTTATTTCTTGGGTAGCTGAGTTTCAAAGCAAGTATAATTTTTTTTTTGCTGGTGAATAGATTTGTTTGTAATCAATGGCCTTAGCTCCAACCTATAGGCTCTATAAGGTTGCTTTTATATTCTTGTAAAAGATTATATTTCAAAGGGAAAGGATGTTGTACGGAAGTAATGACTCAGTCTTCACTGCAAAATGTGATATAAATTGACCAGTGGTCAATTCCTTTGAACAGTAGTATATATGTATTATATATGACTTTTCATTCAACAAGCAAAAATAATGAAATGAAAGGCAACATAATGGGATGAAAAGACACACATTTTAGGAAGAAGTCTATCATTTTATTATAAAAAATCTTTAAAGAAATGAAAAATAATTTCTCAAAAAGGAAATATAAATTAGCTCCTCCCCAGAACTTTCACACTTACTGACCCAGTCAGTACAAGTAAAAGACACCAGTTAGTCAGGAAGGAAAATACTATGAAACCCTGTTGAGGACTTTGTTTGCACCTGTGATGCTTAACCAGGAGTTTGGGACCCTTAGACCTCTTGAGTGAGGTGTGTAGATGTATTTTATTCCTTGGCATGGAGGAGGGACAGGATGAACAGGCGAACACACACACACACACACACACACACACACGCATGCACGCACGCACGCACGCACCAGAATCATAGCTTTAGAAATGGAAAGAATCTCAGAGTCCAATGCCCTCATTTTAAAGTACAGGTAACTGAGGACCAGAGAAGTTAATTGACTTGCCCAAAGTCACACAAATACTAATTGGCAGAACATGGATTTTAGCATAGATCATCTGATTCCAAATCAAGCATTCTTTCTGGTATGTCAGGAATTACCAGAGGATAAATATACCTGATCTCTCCTATTAGTAAATGATGGTTTCACATCCACCATTCTGAGCTTAGGTTAGAGTGAATGGGTTACCCCATTAAATTATGTTCCAAAACACTGTAAGTATGGCAAAATAATGGTTTTGTTTTCAAGAATAGGTTCCACTAACAGGAAGCTAGATAATATAGAATAATGAGTGTGACGTGGGTACATAGGCATGCAAAATCTCTCATCCTTCAAAAAATTCTTCTCAACTGTGGATTAGCATCAGGGGGACAAGAAAAGTCTACCCAATGAGATGGTATGACTTATTCCTTTGTACCTTATTTTACCCTATATCAGTTTATCTGTGTGGGCTCCAAGGGAAATGGCTAAAGGCTAGTGCCAAAAACAGTAGAACAGATCTCAGTATGATTTTTGCCAGCTTTAGAATAACCAAATCACCTACTGAGCAAGAATGTTGACCTGCTTTGGATCGATAAAGTGGTACATCTTTTCTTTCCATACCTCTCTACTCTACTGTTGTTGTTTGTCCTTCATTATTGAAGAGGACCAATGACATCATGAGGGTGATGTCTTGGCTTGCAAGTGAATTGGATTTTAGTGAGACAGGGCTGTGCAAAGTCATCAGTCTCACTTTCTCCTCTAGGGTCATCTGAGTCCAGTGGCAAGATATAGGTCAGGAGAGATAGAGATGACCCCGTGGTCTTTTTAAGCCCAGGTTGCAGTTTTTCTGAGGCAACACCCATTCAGTAATTTAAGGCTAGGTAAAAAATGAGGCAAAAGATGGCCTAGTTTGCTTACTCAAAAAGAAAGAAACAAACAAACAAACTGGGATGGGAAGACCCTCAGAGTTTCTGGCCAGAGCAGGAACAATTGCTATTTGTACTCAGAGCCTTCAAAACCAAAACAATGACCAAGTGAGGCTTGGGCTGTGATCCATTTTTGGCCAGTGATTTGGGTTTATGGCATGGTCAAGTAGCCCCATTTGAATTGCAATGGGCTTTATCAAAGCATGGTTTTCTAGAACTCAGATTCAAGAAATCATAAATGAAACTACCTGGGACAAAAGAGTTAAATGTCCCAGTTTAAAAAAAAAAATGATAGATTGTTTTTCCTCTTTCCTACTTATTTATTCTATCCCCTAAACTCCAAGATTTCTTGCGGGCCTTCAGTTATCAAAATTTATGTTCCTTTGAGCAGAGCGCCCATATGTAAGGGTATGATTCCCCATGTGGACAGAGAGAGAGGAGGGAAGAAGGAAAGAAGGAGCACTGCCCAACTGGAACTGGCTACTTGGATCCCCACTGGGGCAGCTACTACTACTCAAAGATTGTGGTTTGTCCTTCATTCTCTTTTTTTAAAAATAAGTAATTTATTTTTTACTTTCCAGCATTCACTTTGATAAGATTTTGAGTTTTAAATTTTCTACCCCTCCCCAAGACGGCATGCAGTCTGATTATAGGCTCTACTTATACATTCATATTAAACATATTTTCGCATTAGTAAAGATGTAAAGAAGTATTAGATGGTGGAGCCAAGATGACAGAGTAAAAGCAGTGTCTTGCTTGAGCTCTCCGCCAACCCCCTCCGAATACCTGTAAAAATGACTCTAAACAAACCCTGGAGCAGCAGAACCCACAAAAAGACAGTGAAACAAATTTCTGGTCCAAGACAACTTGAGTGATTGATGAGAAAGGTTTGTTGTGCCAGGTTGGGAGAGGAGCATAGTTCATTGTGGGCTGCGCAGGCAAAGACTGGAGCCCCAGCAAACCCAGAACAGGCCTCAGGGAACTGAATCACTGGCAGCTGGGGCGGTTTCCAGACTTCTCAACCCACAAATACTGAAGACAACTTAGAAGGTCAGTAGTGAGAGAGGAGCACAGGCCAGCCCAGGTCCCAGCACAGTGGCAACAGCAACTGATCAGAAGGAGATTACAGGGATCTCTTTGCTAACACTGAGGCAGGATTCTCTTGCTTTGCCCTTACTTGGGTCTGGGTGACAGTCCTGGGGTGAGGAGGAGCATGGGCACAGCAGAGCTTGGGGCAGTGGGGGAGAAGGAATCTTCTTCCCAGTTCCAAGGTAGAAAAGAGTGCTTGTGGTCACTCACAGACCAGAGCACAGGCCAGGAAAGGAGTAAACACCTCTCTTTTGATCATACCACCTTGGAAGAACTGAAACTTTACAGGTCCCTAGAAGTATCGCTGAAAACAGTTGCACAAAACCTCTGAAGCTTGGGACAGTACACCCTCCACACTGGAAGCAGAGCCCTACCTTAACAAAGAGTTAAAAAGTCAAATAATTGGCTGGGAAAACAGACAACAAAGTCAAAGTTCCTACATCCAAAGCCTCCAAGAAAAATATGAATTGGTCTCAGGCCATGGAAGAGCTCAAAAAGGATTTTGAAAAGCAGGTCAGAGAAGTAGAGGAAAAACTAGGAAGAGAAATGAGAGTGATGCAAGAAAATCATGAAGAACAAGTCAACAGCTTGCTAAAGGAGACCCCAAAAAATAACACCATAAAAAATAGACTAGACCAAATGGCAGAAGAGGTCCAAAAAGCCAAAGGGGAGAAGAATGCCTTAAAAAGCAGAAGTGGCCAAATGGAAAAGGAAGTCCAAAAGCTCACTGAAGAAAACAATTCCTTGAAAATTAGAATAGAGCAATTGGAAACTAATGACTCTATGAGAAATCAAGAAATTATAAACAAAACCAAAAGAATGAAAAAATAGAAGACAATGTGAAGTATCTCCTTGGAAAAACAACTGACCTGGAAATAGATCCAGGAGAGATAATTTAAAAATTGTTGGGCTACTTGAAAGCCAGATTAAAAAAAAGAGCCTAGACATCATCTTTCAAGAAATTATCAAGGAAAACTGCCCTGATATTCTAGAACCAGAGGGTAAAATAGAAATGGAAAGAATCCATCGATTACCTCCTGAAAGAGATTACCAAAGGAAAACTCCCAGGAATATTATAGCCAAATTCCAGAGTTCCTAGGTCAAGGAGAAAATATTGCAAGCAGTCAGAAAGAAACAATTCAAGTATTGTAGAAACACAGTCAGGATAACACAAGATTTAGCAGCTTCTACATTAAAGGATCAGAGGGCTTAGAATATGATATTCCAGAGGTCAAAGGAACAAGGATTCTTTTGATTTTGTTTGATTTTTGATCTCTCTCTCTCTTTTTTTTTTTTAATTTTTAAGCAATTGGGGTTAAGTGACTTGCCCAGGGTCACACAGCTAGCAAGTTTCAAGTGTTTGGTCTGAGGCTGGATTTGAACTCAGGTCCTCCTGACTTCAAAGCCAGTGCTCTATCCACTGCACCACCTAGCTGCCCCTTTGATGTCTCATAGAGACATTAGCTTCCACTTGCCCAAATCAAACTGTTTTCTTCAGTTAGCTTTTTTTGTACCTCCTTTTCCATTTTGCCAATTCTACTTTTTAAGGAGTTGTTTTCTTCAGTGTACTCCCCCCCCCATTTTATCAATTGCATTTTTAAAGAAATTGTTCAATTTTTCTTCTACCTCTCTTATTCGACTTTTAAAATCCTTCTTGAGTTCTTCCAAGAAGGCTTTTTAGGCTTGAGACCAGTCCATATTCCCCTTTGAGGTTTCAGATGTGAGTATACTGACAATGCTGTCCTCTTCTGAATTCGTGTTTTGATCTTCCCTGTCCCCACAGTAAGAATCTATGATCTTTGTTTTTCTTTGATGCTTTTTTTTCCTGACTTTTAAAGGTGATCTTTGCTTCTGGGGCACAGGCAGCACTGTCCCATGCTTCTTGTGCTGGGACCTCAGATGCTGGCAGCTGGAGGCTCTAGTGTGGTAGCTTACCTGGTGCTGACCTGAAGATGGTGGTGGTAGCTGGTGTGTGCCCAAGCCAGGTAAAGTTTTTCTGTGTTTCCCCAGGGTTACACTGAAGCTTGTGGGGTGGGGGTGGTCTGGCCACTGGAAGTCGCCTCCTCTCCTGGGGCTGTGCTAGAGCATGGGTAGGTCCGCCTGCACACATGGTGGTTCTCTACACTGGCATCTGCTGCAATTCCCTGGCTGTGCCAAGACACACTGAGGGGCCTGGTGTTAGCGCTTGCTTGCTCTACCATCCTAGGGCTCAGGATCTCCCAAGGGTTTGCTGAGGTGGGGCTTGCTGGGATGACTCCTGTCCTGTACTGGTCTCCTTTAGTCACAGCAAGAGGGACCTTTCCCATTAATCCCCCTAGCCTCACAAGCTAAAAAACTGCTGCACCTTGTTTTTCTGCTGGCTCTATTGTTCCAGGATTTTTCCTGGGGCAGTATTTTCTGGGTTTTTCAAGGTCAATAAGGGAGGCTGACAGCAACTTACTGCTTATTCCACAATCTCGGCTCCCAGAGACTGGTCAGGAGTAAGGAGTAAAACCAAGAATAACCTATCCAACAAAACTGTGTAATCAATGAAGGGGAAAAATTAACATTCAATGAAATAGAGGACTTTCAAGCATTCTTGATGAAAAGATCAGAGCTGAATACAAAATCTGACTTTCAAATACAAGATTCAAGAGAAGCATGAAAAGGTAAACAGGAAAGAGAAATCATAAGGGACTTATTAAAGTTGAACTGTTTACACTCCTACATGGAAAGATGATATTTGTAACTCATGAGAACTGTCTCAGTATTAGGGTAGTTAGAAGGAACATATATATAGACAGAAGGCACAGGGTGAGTTGAATATGAAGGGATGGTACCTAAAAAATAAAATTAAGGGGTGAGAGAGGAATGTCCTGGGAGGAGGAGAAAGGGAGGGGAAGAATGGGGTAAATTATCTCACATAAAAGAGGCCCGAAAAAGCTTTTACAATGGAGTTTTAGGAGGAAGGTGAAAGGGAATGAATGAATCTTACTCTCACTGGATTTGGCTTAAGGAAGGAATAATATATACACTCAATTGGGTATGGAAATCTATCTTAACCTACAGAAAAGTAGGAGGAAAGGGGATGGGGGTGGGGGAGATAGAATGGTGGGCAGATTGGAGGAGGGGGTAATCAGAAGCAAATACTTTTGAGGAGGAATAGGGCCAAAGGAGAGAATAGAACAAGAGAGGACGGAGGGAAATATAGTTAGTCTTTCACAACATGACTATTGTGAAAGTATTTTGCATGACTATACACATAGAACCTACATCTAATTATTTGCCTTCTCAGTAAGGGTGGGTGGGGAAGGAGGAAGGCAGAGAATCTGGAACTCAAAATTTTAAAAACAAATGTTAAAAATTGTTTTTACATGCAACTGGGAAATAAGATATGCAAGTAATGGAGTACAGAAATCTATCCTACCCTATAGGAAAATAGAAAGGGAAGGGGTCGGTATGATAGAAGGGAAGGCAGACTAGGGGAAGGGGTAATCAGAATGCATGCCAGCATGGAGTGGGGGGAGGGGAGAAATGGGGAGAACATTTGGAACTCAAAATCTTGTGGAAGTGAATGTTGAAAACTAAAAATAAATTAACTAAAAAATAAATAAATAAAAATGTTGGTGGAATTGTAAACTGGTCCAGTCATTCTGGAGAACAATTTGGAACTATGCTTAACGTGCTATAAAACTGTGCATATCCTTTCAACCAGCAATACCACTACTAGGTCTGTATCCCAAAGAGATCAAATAAAAAGGAAAAGGACTTGTACATACAAAAATATTTATTTATTTTTTTTATGGTGGCAAAGAATGGGAAACTGAAGGGATGGCCATCAATTGGAGAACGACTGAACAAGTTCTGGGACATGACTGTGATGCGGTACTACTGTGCTATAAGAAATGATGAAGAGGATGGTTTCAAAAAACATGGCAAAACCTAGATGAACTGATACAAAGTGAGTGAGAAGAACTGAGAGATCTTTGTGTACAGTATCAGCAATGTTGCAATGATGATCAACTGTGAAAGACTTGACTACTCTGATCAATACAATGATTCAAGACAATTTCAAAGGACTCATGATGAAAAAATGCTATGCACCTCCAGAGAAAGAACTGATGAACTCTGAGTACAAGGAAAGGAGGAAGGAAGGAAGGAAGGAAGAAGGGAAGGAAGGAGAGAAAGAAGGAAGGAAAGAGAAATAACAATCTGTTAAGGTCCTACTATGTGCCAGGTACTGTATTAAGTACTTTACAAATATTTTCTCATTTGATCCTCACAACAATCTTGGAAGGTAGGTCCTATTATTATCCCTTTTTACAGCTAAGGAAACTGAAGCAGGCAGCCATTAAGTGACTTAAGTATCTGAGGCCAATTTGAACTCAGGTCTTCCAGACTCTAGGCCCAGGGATCTACCCAGATTCCTCTTTATTATCCAATAGTCCCATTTAATGATGTCTATATGTTGAAGTGATCCATAAGCATCTGTCAGACCCTGTGTGACCCTAGACAAGTCATTTGACCTCTATCTTAGTTTCCTCACCTGTGAAATGAGAATGTTAATGGCACCCACCTCCCAGGGCTATAGAAGAATTTTGCTCAAGAACTGCCTCTGATACTTATTAGCTGTGTGACCCTGGGCAAGTCACTTTAGCCTCTCTCAAGCTCTATTTCCTCATTTGCAAAATATGGATAATACAGAGCACCCACCTCACAGGGAAATTTTAAGTTCAAAGACAAGAAAAGATAGCAGGCAGAGTGCTGTGGATGAGGAACAATAAGAAGGCCCAGTCTGACTGGATACTATTTACTATACTCTCAAAAAAATTTACACAGCATTTGACTATACAAAAAGTCAAAGACCAAATGTAAGGTAACTTTTCCCACCATTCTCAGCACTCCCTAGATCCTTACCAGGAAGCTAAGTTCACAGAATATTATGTTCTGAGTCCTACAATTAAAGGATATAGGGAACTTGGAGAGAATTCAGTGAAAAGCCACAAAATGATTCAAGGGTTGGAAAATATGGCACATGAGGAACAGTTGAAGAAACTACGTTGTTCTATCACCACTCTCTCCCAAGTCAGACTCCCCCCTCTCCCTTTCTACCCCAAGCTAGGGGTATGAAAATAAATCTTCAAACATAATGGAGGGCTCTTTCACAGAAGAAGGTGATTGGCGGGTTTCCATATCCATTTTAGGATGCACAGTAGGAAACAAGTTCAAGTGAAGTGAATTTTTTAAGATAGATAAAGTATTTCCCAATACTGAGGGTTTTAAGATTTTGGAATGGGTTATGAAATCTCTCACTGGAAAGCTTTTTAAAACCTAAGAGAGACTCTGAAGTTTGGTTTTGTCTAAAGGGTATATTCTCACAATCTTTTCCCATTCTCTGACTTGCTCCAAGGTCATCCACCAACTTTCTTTTTCTTTATCTTTTTGTTAAAAAGACATTTCATTGATATTTTCTCCTCAGCGACATAGAACTTCTCTTTGCAACCATACTGTACATATGGCCCATGCCTTAGATATACCTATGCTTTGTAACAAAGAGGCAGAACAAGTCAACATATGCCTCATTCCACACCTACAGTCTACCATCTCTGCTAAGAAGAGGGAGGCAGGCTTTGCCAACAGTTCTTTAAAGTCACAACTGGTCAAAGTTCTGATGCCTTTTAAGATGGTTTTCCATCATAGCACTGTGGTTATGTATACATTAGAGGATCACAGATTCACAGCTGAAAGCGACCTGAGAAGCCATCAAGTCAAACACTTTCATTTTACAGATGAGAAAACTGAAATATAGTGACTTGCCCAAAACATATAGACAGTAAGTGAACAGAGGCGCTTTTGAATCCAAGATCTCTCACTCTAGAGACAGAAGTTTTTCCTCTATATAATACCATCTCCTTATTTTTCTCCTGGTTCTGCTCCCTTTACTCTGCACGAGTTCTTATAAGCTCCCTATATTCTTCTGATTCATTTCTTAAGGCACACTTATATTCCATGACATCCATATGAGAGGATTTGTCTGCTCATTCTCCAATTTATGGGTACATACTTTATTTCTTTGCAGCTATATAAAGGGCCACTATAACTATTTTGGCATATTATGGAACCTTTTCTTCTATCTTTGATATGCCAAGTAGTAACGTTATTACTAGGTCAAAGGGAATGTATAGTGTGGTGGTTTTTTCCTAATATAATTCCAAACTGTTTTACAGATTATGAAATCATCGGACCACTTTCACAATTCTACCAACAGTGAATTAGTGTTCTATTAGTTTTAATTCTATTAGAAAATTAATTTTGAGGGGCAGCTAGGTGGCACAGTGGATAGAACACTGGCCCTGGAGTCAGGAGGAACTGAGTTCAAATCTGACATCAGACACATGATACTCACTAGCTGTGCGACTCTGGGCAAGTCACTTAACCCCAACTGCCTCACAAAAATAAATAAATAAATAAATTTAGTTTTGTTTCATTTCTTTCTTGGTTCCAATATTTACCATTTCTGTCTTCTGTCATCTTGGTAAAGCTTTCAGTAACTTTCCACAAGGAATTATGGTTTTGTATTTATCTTTCTCCCTCCCAAAGCCCTTATCTTTCTCTGATTTGCCTTCCTTATGGAAATAGGGGTGATAACTTTGCACAGCCTTGCCTCACTTAAATTCAGTTCACTTGCAAGTCAAGACATCACCTTTCTAATGTCACTGAACCTCTGAGAATGAAGTGTATTTGACCCAGCAACGGATCTACAATACTACTTCTATATCCCAAAGAGATCACAAAAACAAGAAAAGGACCCACATGTACAAAAATATTTATAGCAGCTTTTTTTGTGGTGGCAAAGAATTGGAAATTGAGGGGAAATCCATCAAGTGGGGAATGTCTGAACAAATTGTGGTATATGAATACAAAGGAATTGTGCTATAAAAAATGATGAGGAAGTGGACTTCAGAAAAACCTGGAAAGACTTACAAGCTGAGTAAAGTGAGCAGAACCAGGAGAACATTGTACACAGTAAGAGCCATATTGTGTGATGACTGACTTTCATAGACTTAGCTTTTCTCATCAACGCAAGGATCTCAGCCAACTCTAAAAGGCTCATGATAGAAAATGCTATCCACATCCAGAGAAAGAACTAAGGCATCTGAATACAGATAAAAGCATAATATTTGTTCTCCTTTTTGAATTCCAAATTTTCTCCACCTCTCTCCCCTCCCCTACCCCAACACAGCATGCATTCTGAATATTCCTTCCCCAAATCTGCCCTCCCTTCTATCACTGCCCCCTCTCTCTTATCCCCTTTCCCTTCTATTTTGCTGTAGGGCAGGATAGATTTCTATACCACTGCCTGTATATCTTATTTTCTAGTTGCATATAAAAACACTTTTTAGCATTCCTTTTTAAAACTTTGAATTCCAAATTCTCTCCCTTCCTCCCTCCCCACCCACCCTCATTGATAAGGCAAGCAACTCAATACAGGTTATACATGTGTAGTCATGCAAAACTTTCATAATAGTCAAGACATAAAGTAATAGTCATAAAGACTAACTGTATTTCCGTCCATCCTGTCTTGCCCCCCCGTTATTCTATTCTCTCTTTTGACCTTATCCCTCCTCAAGTGTTTGCTTCTGATTACCCTCTCCCCCAAACTGCCCTCCCTTCTATCACCCCCCCTTACCCTCTTTCCCCCTACTTTCTTGTAGGGTAAGACAGATTTTCCATTGAGTGTGTATGTTATTCTCTCCTTAAGCCAAATCTGATGAGAGTAAGATTCATTCTTCCCCCTCACCTCCCCCCTCTTCCATTCCACTATAAAAGCTTTTTCTTGCCTCTTTTATGTGAGAAAATATACCCTATTCTACCTCACCCTTTCTCCATCTCCCAGTACAATCCCCTTTCACCCCTTAATTTTATTTTTTAGGTATCATCCCTTCATATTCAACTCACCCTGTGCCCTCTACCTATCTATCTACCTATCTATATTTATTTGTATTTATATTTATATATATATTTATATTCTCTCCAACTACCCTAACACTGAGAAAGGTCTCATGAGTTACATATATCATCTTTCCACGTAGGAATGTAAACAGCTCAACTTTAATAAGTCCCTTATACTCTTTCGTATTTACCTTTTCATGCTTCTCTTGAGTCTTTGAAAGTCAAAGTCAAATTTGAATGTCAAATTTTCTACTCAGCTCTGGTCTTTTCATCAAGAATGCTTGAAAGTCCTCTATTTCACTGAATGTTAATTTTTCCCCTTCATTGATTACACTCAGTTTTGCTGGGTAGATGATTCTTGGTTTTAATTCTACCTCCTCTGACCTCTGGAATATCATATTCCAAGCCCCCCAATTCCTTAATGTGTAGCAGCTTCTAGCTGCTAAATCTTGTGTTATCCTGACTGTGTTTCTACAATACTTGAATTGTTTCTTTCTGACTGCTTGCAATATTTTCTCCTTGACCTAGGAACTCTGGAATTTGGCTATAATATTCCTGGGAGTTTTCCTTTGGTAATCTCTTTCAGGAGGTAATCGATGGATTCTTTCCATTTCTATTTTACCCTCTGGTTCTAGAATATCAGGGCAGTTTTCCTTGATAATTTCTTGAAAGATGATGTCTAGGCTCTTTTTTTTAATCTGGCTTTCAAGTAGCCCAACAATTTTTAAATTATCTCTCCTGGATCTATTTCCAGGTCAGTTGTTTTTCCAAGGAGATACTTCACATTGTCTTCTATTTTTTCATTCTTTTGGTTTTGTTTATAATTTCTTGATTTCTCATAGAGTCATTAGTTTCCAATTGCTCTATTCTAATTTTCAAGGAATTGTTTTCTTCAGTGAGCTTTTGGACTTCCTTTTCCATTTGGCCACTTCTGCTTTTTAAGGCATTCTTCTCCCCTTTGGCTTTTTGGACCTCTTCTGCCATTTGGTCTAGTCTATTTTTTATGGTGTTATTTTTTGGGGTCTCCTTTAGCAAGCTGTTGACTTGTTCTTCATGATTTTCTTGCATCACTCTCATTTCTCTTCCTAGTTTTTCCTCTACTTCTCTGACCTGCTTTTCAAAATCCTTTTTGAGCTCTTCCATGGCCTGAGACCAATTCATATTTTTCTTGGAGGCTTTGGATGTAGGAACTTTGACTTTGTTGTCTGTTTTCCCAGCCAATTATTTGACTTTTTAACTCTTTGTTAAGGTAGGGCTCTGCTTCCAGTGTGGAGGGTGTACTGTCCCAAGCTTCAGAGGTTTTGTGCAACTGTTTTCAGCGATACTTCTAGGGACCTGTAAAGTTTCAGTTCTTCCAAGGTGGTATGATCAAAAGAGAGGTGTTTACTCCTTTCCTGGCCTGTGCTCTGGTCTGTGAGTGACCACAAGCACTCTTTTCTACCTTGGAACTGGGAAGAAGATTCCTTCTCCCCCACTGCCCCAAGCTCTGCTGTGCCCATGCTCCTCCTCACCCCAGGACTGTCACCCAGACCCAAGTAAGGGCAAAGCAAGAGAATCCTGCCTCAGTGTTAGCAAAGAGATCCCTGTAATCTCCTTCTGATCAGTTGCTGTTGCCACTGTGCTGGGACCTGGGCTGGCCTGTGCTCCTCTCTCACTACTGACCTTCTAAGTTGTCTTCAGTATTTGTGGGTTGAGAAGTCTGGAAACCGCCCCAGCTGCCAGTGATTCAGTCCCCTGAGGCCTGTTCTGGGTTTGCTGAGGCCCAGTCTGTGCCTGCCCTGGTCTATGCTCCTCTCCCAGCCAGCTGCAACAGACCTTACTTGTCAACCATCCAGGTTGTCTTGGGCTGAAAATTTATTTCACTCTGTCTTTTTGTGGGTTCTGCTGCTCTAGAATTGGTTTAGAGTCATTTTTATATGTATTTGGAGGGGTTGGGGGGAGAGCTCAAGTGACTCCTTGCTTTTACTCTGCCATTTTCTCCAACAACCTTTTGTAAGTGTACCTATTTTCTCACATTCCCTCCAACATTGTCATTTCTGATAAGTGTGAAGTGGTACCTCAGAGCTGTTTTAAATTGCATTTCTCTAATCAATAATGATTTTAGAGCATTTTTGCATATGACTGTAGATAGCTTTGATTTTTTTTTTAAAACTTCCTGTTCATATCCTTTGACCATTTATTAATTGAGGAATGACACTTATTTTTATAAATTTGACTCAGTTGCATATGTTTTTGAGAAATAAGGCCTTTATCAGAGAAATTTGTTGTAAAAACTTTTTATATTACATCGTTGTCTAGGTACCTTTTAGCAAAATGTAGTTTTCCTGGTTGTCTCTTTTAATTAGGTCTGTTTTTTGCTTTTGCTTTGTCTGAGTTCATGATTGCTACTCCTGCCTTTTTTACTTTACTTGATGTGTAATAGATTTTGCTACAGGCCCTTATTTTGACTCTGTGTATGTCTTTCTGTTTCAAGTGTATCTCTTATAAAACAACATAGATTCTGGTTTCTAATCCATTTTGCTATTCGCTTCTGTTTTATGGGTGAGCTCATTCCATTGACAATCATAGTTATTACTAACTGTGTATTTCCCTCCATCCTGTTTTCTTCTTTTTATCCTTCTCTCTCACTGTCCTTTTATCCTGTTCCTCCTCAAAATTCTATTTTGCTTTTGATCACTGCCTCCCTTCATCACTCTCTTTTTTATCATATTTCACGCCCCCAATCTCTTTCCTCCTACCCCTTATCTTTTCTTATTGGGTGAGATTTCTATACACAACTGAGTGTGTATAAATATTCTTCCCTCTTTGAGTGAAAGAAATTGAACTAATTTTGAGCATTACCCACCACTACCCCCCCCACTTCATTTTTCCCCTCTGCTGTAAAAGTTTTGCCTTTAGTGTTTCTTTTATGTAAGAAAATTCTTTCCGTTCTACCTCTCTCTTCCTCCTTCTTTCAGCACATCCCTCTTTCTCATTGCTTCATTTTTTTTGGAGATCATCCCAACATAATCAACTTGCATCTATGTCCTCTGTCTCTATAAACTCCTTCTAACTGCCCTAATTATGATAAAGGAATATATATAGGAATATAAACTTTATTGAATTCCTTATGATTTCTCTTTCATGTTTACTTTTTTATGCTTCTCTTGAATCTTGTGTTTAAATGTCAGATTTTCTGTTTGGCTCTGGTCTCTTCATCAGTAATTCTTGAAGTCTTCTATTTTATTATATTTCCCTTTTTCCCTGAAGGATTATGCTCAGTTTTGTTGGCTAGGTAGTTCTTGGTTGTAATCCTAGCTCCTTTGCCTTCTGCAATAACTTATTCCAAGCCCTCTACTCCTTTAATGTGGAAGCTGCTAAATCTTTTGTGATCCTGACTGTGGCTCCTTAATATTTGAATTGTTTCTTTCTGGCTGCTTGCATTATTTTCTCCTTGATCTGGCAGCTCTGGAATTTGTCTTATAATATTCCTGGGAGTTTTCATTTTGGGATTTCTTTCAAGAGGGTATTGTTGGATTCTTTTACTTTCTATTTTCCTCTCTGGATCTAAGATATCAGGGCAGTTTTCCTTGATAATTTATTGAAATGTTATGTCTAGGCTCTTTTTCATTTTCATCATGGCTTTCAGGTAGTCCAATAATTCTTGAACTATCTCTCCTTCATCTGTTTTCCAGGTCATTTGTTTTTCTGATTAGGTAGTTCACATTTTCTTCTATTTTTCATTCTTTTGACTTTGTTTTATTATTTCTTGATTTCTCATGGAGTCATTTGCTTCTGCTTGTTTGCCCAATTCTAATTTTCAAGGAAATTTTTTCTTTAGTGACCTTTTGTTTCTCTTTTTCCATTTTGTCAGTTCTGCTTTTTAAAGAGTTCTTTTTTTCAGTGAATTTTTGTGCCTCTTTTACCATTACGCCAATTCTATTTTTTAAGGTGTTGTTTTCTTCAATATTTTTTGTGCTTCTTTCACCAAGGTGTTAATTCTCCTTTCATATATATATACATCTACATCTATATATAATCCTTTCATATATATATATATATAATATATACACACACACACACAGTCTACAAGGTCAGTATATACATACATACATATACATATTTGCATGTGTATATGTATGTATGTATGTCTGTATATTCTGACCTTGTAGATTGTCTTAGTCTGGGAAAATGTCTCATCCTGACCTTTTGTTGACTCTGCCACTCCAAAATTTGATTTGAGGTGTTATTTTAATCTTTTGAGGGAATGTTGGGAGACTTCAGCTGGTTGTTACCTCTAATTTATATATATATATATGTGTGTGTGTGTGTGTGTGTGTGTGTGTATGTTGCATCACTCTCATTTCTTCCCCCAATTTTTCCTTTAGCAGTCTCATATCTTTCTTTAACTCTTCTAGGAATTCTTGTTGGGCTTGGGTCCAATTAGCATTTTTTTTTTTTGAGGCTCTGTAGCAGTTTTCACATTGTTGTTTTCTTCTGAGTTTATGTCTTAGTTTTCCCTGCCATGGTGGTAATTTTTTATGGTCAAGTTCTTTTTGGTTTTTCGCTTATTTTCCAGTGCATTTCTTGCCTTTCTGTTAAAGTCAGGCTCTGCTCACTAGAGGGTGGGGATACATTGTGCCAAACTTCAAGCTTTATCCTGCTGTTTTCAAAGCTAGTTCTGGGTGTCTGCTTCCAAGTAGTGCTTCCAAGGTAGAGAGATCAGGGAGAGGTGCAATCACTGTTCTCCTGGTCTGTGATCTGGTGTTTACTCAGGAAGGTTTCCTGTTCCTCTATATCCTGTAAGTGCTAAAACTCTTCTTGGTCTTGGAACTATGACCAAGGCCTCTGCTCCCTTATGACTAGCCACAAGCAGTCCTCTCCACCTGGGAACTGCAACATATAGCAATAGAGTTGACAATCAGTGGTGATTGCACCCAGTGTCAGGAAAGGGTCCCCTGTAATCTCTTTTTCACCAGTTGTCCGACCCCCTTACAGTTTTTTGTGTGGTGATCTCCGGAAGCTGCTACTGCAGCTAATATTTTGACTGCTTCCAAGGCTCTGGTGTCACCGAGCTATCCTGCTGACCTTGTAGATTGTCTTAGTCTGGAAAAATGTCTCATCCTGACCTTTTGTTGACTCTGCCACTCCAAAATTTGATTTGAGGTGTTATTTTAATCTTTGGAGGGAATGTTGGGAGAATTCAGCTGGTTGTTGCCTCTAATCCACCATCTTAGATCCACCAGCCTCAGCTTCTGAGAAATCATAGAAAGATAGGGAAGGTTTTCTGGATAGAGGTCAACATTGTGCCTGTATCTAGGGAAAAGCCAAACTGTTAATTCTGGGAATTATTCAAGATAATAGTTCAATTTTTCAATCTGTCAGTTTAATTTCTATAGATGTAAAACAAAGGAAGAATATTCTCAAATTAGATATCTCAACACCTCAAAGTTAATATCCACTTTTCTCATCTGTAAAATAGAGATAATAATGCCAGTAGTACAATAGTAGTTTCTTCACATATTCATTCCTTTATCCAGTTAGCATTTGTTAAGCAGCTGCTATGTAAGAGGTTCAGCAAGTACTCAAATGAGTCAGTATATGTAAAATGCTTTGAACGTTTCAAAGTAGCCTGTAAATGTCAGTTATTTTTTATGATTAGTGTTTAACTTTTCCAATTTATGAACACATTTTTATTTATCTTTCCTAAAGAACTTAAAAGGGATGATTTACCAATGTTATTTTGGACTTTGAATACCCGGTGCTGGTCATCTCTCCTAAAACTCACATTTGATGTTCTAATTAGCCCATGCTCAAAAAAATTATCAATTATGTTTTAATGAAAGCATTAAACAAAAACCTAAAATGATAGGTGTTAGACTACCTGTCGATTGATCTATCTTTAAAATCTTTCCCACTTGTGCTAAGACTCTATGTTTATATGAAATATGAGAATAGAACCAACAGGGCATTTAAAATGATTGTTACATCTCATGTAGGTGACAGTGATCTACTTTAAAAAATCAATAATCAATTGACAAGCATTTCTTAAGCATTTACCATATGCCAGGCTCTGTGCTAAGTGCTGGGCATACAAAGAAAGGCAAAAACACAAAAATTGCTGCTGGATACAAGCCCTACAAGTGGTGAGCTCCCCTGGTAGAGGCCCTATACAGAGTAGATGCTTAATAAATGTTGATGTTTATGAACATAAGAGCCACAGATGGAAGGCCCTTCAGATATCATTTAGACCAACCCCCTCATTTTACAGAGAAGAAAACTGAGCAAAAGAAAAATTAGTAAGTCACCTGAAATTCATAGAATCTTAGGTCTAGAGC
The DNA here is from genome assembly GCF_900497805.2 of Vombatus ursinus. Lineage (NCBI taxonomy): Eukaryota > Metazoa > Chordata > Mammalia > Diprotodontia > Vombatidae > Vombatus > Vombatus ursinus. The sequence continues at coordinate 50,950,884 of NW_020954599.1, forward strand.
TGCAAGGGACTTCAAAAGCGATCGAGGCTAACCTCTTCCCTCCTCATTTTCCAGGCCTAGGAAGCTTTAATGACTTTTGTCTAAGGACCCACAGGTAGTAAACACTGGAGGCAGAATTTGAACTCACGTCCTCTCACTTTGTAGCCAGTGGTAACCTTTCCATTGTACCATACCATCTCTAGACCCTAATCACTTAGTTATACATGTGTATATCATGGGAGAATAAAACTATGTGATGAAAGAGAACTGTTAAAATGTCCAACAAGCAAGACATGCTCTGGCCTCTCCAATCCTAAAAAGACTTCCTTTGACTTTTCTATTCCACTTAGCTTCAGCCCCATTCTCCCCTTCACTACTAAATTGTGTGATAAAAGCTGTTTAACCCAATGCCTTCACTTCCTGAGCCCTCTTATCAGTAACACATTTTCTCCTTAGACCTCACATGATGCTGTTTTTCTACATTTGTAAGGCTCTTGATATCAATCAGTAATCAGTAAATACTTATTAAGTGCCTGCTATGTGCCATGCACAGTGCTAACCACTGGAGATACAAAAATAGGCAAAAGACAGTCCCTGCCCTCTTGGAGCTTACAGTCTGTTGGAGGAGACAACATGAAAACAAATATATACAATTAAACTATATACATGATAATTAGGAGACAGTTAACAGAGGCAAGGCACTAGAATTAAAAGGGTTGGGGGAAGGCTGCCAGTAAAAGCTGGAGTTTTAGTTGAGACTTAAAGGAAACCAGGAAAATCAATAGGTGGAGAGAGGAGGGAGAGCATTTGGGGAAGGGAAATGATTTCAGTTGGAAGATAGCCAGGAAGCCAGTGTCTATGAATTGGGGAGTACATGGTCATGGAGTAAGGTATGAGAAGACTGTTAAGATAGAGAGGGTTGGTTTGTGAAGGGCTTTGAATGCCACACACAGAGCATTTTGTGTTTGATCCTGCTGGCAGTAGGGAGCCACCAGAGTTCATTTTGTATTTTAATTAACTACACTTTCTGAAGCTAGACCGTCTTTATAAACTCAGAATCTCCCAAAGCCCAGTGCTCTGCACACAGTAGGGCACTCAGTAAATGGCTTGTTGATTTGGATTGAATTGAAGTTGATGCCGTGCTTGGGTTTTGTTGTTTGTTGTTCAGTCATCTCCAACTCTTAGTGACCTCATATGGGGTTTTCTTGACAAAGATGCTGGAGTAGTTTGCCATTTCCTTCTCCAGTGGGTTAAGACAAACAGAGGTTAAGTGACTTGCCCATGGTCACATGGCTAGTGAGTGTGTGAGGCCGGATTTGAACTTCGGTCTGACTCTAGGCCCAGTGTTCTATCCAGTGAGCCATCTAGCTGCCTCATGCTGGGTATTACTTATTACTTATTTGTATTTGAGGAATTCAGACATCTATGTTGTGAGTTGTGAGTTGTTTTTTTTTTTTTTTTTTGCAAATGTAGAAATTCAGTTGACTGCTTGAAGAAATAAAGTTAGTTTGAATATTTCTCAGAATCATCAATTTTGCTTTTCTTAAACCCTTGAATTTTTTAATTTAAAAAATTAAAATTTTTTTTAAAATTTTGCTGACTGTGAGCTCTCAGAGATTGGTAATTCCTGTTCATATAGAACTTTGTCCAGCGGACTTTCCCGCTGTCACTGAGTTGCTGTCTAAATTAATTTACATTTATGACAAGGCAGAAAACTGGGCTTTTGTGCAATTTGAGGCTTGGCTTGTCAGTATTTCACTATGGACTCTGTGTTCTCTCTCAATGCATATTGTTTTCTTTCTAAGAATTTATAATCCCTTCATGGTTTTGCCTAGCTGCTCCATTCTTAAAGCTTTCCAAGGAGAAAATGATATTACAAACCTTGTGACTGTTTCTTCACAGTAGCAAGAGAAGTTAGACAAATATTTGTTTCAGTTGGTAGAGAAGTAGTGATCTTTATGGAATGCCTACATAGGCTCACTACATGGGCCCTTTTAGCACTGGCCCTGCATCATCTTCACACCAATAGGAGAATCTGATGAAGTGTGCGGTAGAAAGCAGGCTTTCAAGTGGGGTATTTTATTGAAGGAGGATGTGGCAGTAAAATACATGTGAGTGGACATGGAAGCCTGGAATAGCTGAAATGGAGATCAAGAAGAATAAAGATGAATGAAGAAAAGAAAGGTTGCTCTTTTGAGCCTCCGTGTAATTTAATTCTTTAATGGGTCTGTGAAATCCTTGAAATGGGTACTTCCTCCCATAGTCAAGATCGTAGCTTATCCTTTGCAAGTCATGTCCATGTTTTCACATGGATCTTCAACAGAGAGTTCTCTCAAAATGGGTGGCCTGACTCTAGGCCTTTTGACATTTCCTGAGTGTGGTGGAGCATATGTGATCCCTCTTGAGGGATGAATGACCTTTCTCTGTCTTCAGTCACATGTCTCATTAATGATATCTTTTACCCCTCTTCTGGTACTTGGTTCTTTGTTGGTAATGGGCTGTAGCCTACTTAGACCCACCATTCTCCATTATCCTTTTACTTATCCACAGTTTTAATTCTAAAAAGACCATAGTGTGTTATGATTCATACATATATAGCAGCACCAGAACACCGATGGTGTTAAAAAAAATTAGGGCTTTAGTTTAATTAAAATTAGTCATTAAAATGACACACACAATATCGCAGATACAATCCAGCTTTCTTTCTTCTTTCTATTCAGTTCTCGGCCCAGATAATTGTCAAGCTGTGGTATGTATCCAAATTATATGGACCATTCATAAATACTAGGGGAATTGCATGTGTGTTCATTGTTTGGGGCTAGGGGACAGGATAGCTCACCTCCCTTTATCTGACTTCCAAATAATAGAAGAAATGTTAAAAAGGAAAAAGACTGACCAGTAATTTAAAGAGAGGCTGAGTTGATACTTATCAGATGGAACCCCCAGTATTCTGTTCAACAAATGTTGAATGGATGGTGGGATTATGAGTTTAGCAGTCCTTTAATGTTTTCGGTACCTTTGGCCTACTTGGTGCTGTAGCTAATCTGATCTATTCCTGATACCTTGAATGTCCTAATCCATACTCTTACCTGTTGAATTTCTACCAACTCATGTGCCATCTCTTCTGTGACACCTTTCTTGGTCCTCTTGGTTAGTAAGATTTTCCCTCTAGGGTCTCACACAGAGCTTTAATATATTTATTGTGGAACATGTGTCATAATATTATGTCTTCATCCTGATGCAGGATAAGGAACTACGGTTTGGTGGCAGGGGTCTAACAGCAATTCTGCCATTTTGGCAAGTTACTTAACCTCTGGGCTGCCATATCAACCTCTTTAAAATGAGGAGATTGGACTAGGTGACTTCTGGGGTTCTCTCTTGTTTTAAATTTATGATCTTATTACCTATGTCTTTTCTAGACTATAAAGTCAGTGAAGGTAGGGCTTTCTCTAAGCTTTTTATCATTACCCTAGAGGCTTAAAAAATTGAAGTCATAAAAATGTGTGAGATTAAATACTTCTCATTTAAGTCTGTTCTTTTGGGGTTGGTGGAGGAGGAGATGAAATCACACTTGGATTCCTGATATGCCCAAAGGTTTTTTCTGGTTCTCAGGGCTGGATTTGGAATTAAAAGAGTCTGAATTCCAGCTCTGCTCTCTGAGATGCTGTGCTCTATGAGACTCTATGAGACCTCTCTAGAGACTTTAGTTTTTCAAATGTAAAATGAAGTGGAAGACCTTCAAGTTCCTTTTCAGTTCTAAATCTGTGATCTTATGATCTGAAAGAACAGTTAGATCCTAGAAGCCACTGGATTATGGCTATGATATTTTATGTAGTTAGAGACTTGTCTGCTTTCTGCTTTAGAACTTTCTGTGCAACAATTATGTGCATACTTTGAGGAGAGTAATTCTCATTTCAAACCTGTTTTGCTGGCTATTAAAGAATCAATACTTAAGTAGAATTCTCTCATTTTTATCTTCTTTCATTATAGTATACTAATAATGAATAGCCAATAGATTTCCCTTTGTACAAAAAAACACCTTTTCAGAAGCAGTTAGGTAGTATAATGGATAGAGCCTGGAGTCAGGAAGACCTGACTCCAGCCTCAAACACTCCTCTAGCTGAGTGACTCTGGGCAAATCATGTCACCTCTGTCTGCCTTAGTTTCCTTTTCTGTAAAATGGGGATAATACTACTGCTACCTCCCATGGTTGTTGTGGAGACAAAATGAGATGATATCTGTAAATCGTTATATCCTTGCTATTATTATTAGCTCTACAAATTTTCCCTTTTCCTACCTTCTTTTGTGTGTTGTCTCCATCTTTAGATTATAAGCTCCTTGAGGATAGGGATTACCTTTTTTTTTTTAAATTAATTGTATCCCCAGCACTTGGCACAGGTACCTGGCACAGAATAGGTGCTTAATAAATGTTGATTGGATTGGATTACAACCAAACTCTCCTTCAGTAACCCTGGAAAACCAAGGTGAATCCAGACGGTATTTTGTGTTTATGTAGCTGGAAATATCACCTCAGTTAAAAATCAGCACTTTAAAATTAAATTATATCAAAGGAATTTAGAACTGGAAGTCCAGCCCCTCCATCTTCTAGATAAGAGTGCTGAGCCCCAGAGAAGTGAAATAACTTGCTTAAGGTCATGAAGTAAGTGGAAAAAATCTGATTTTGATGCCAGGTCCTATTACTCCAAATTCAGCCATATTCTACCATCTTTTCTCAGTTCTATCATATTGCATCGTTCTGAATAAAGGCCACCTCCTTAAAGTGAGATTCAAGATCCCTATGAAAGGAAGAACGTATAGTGCAGGAATCCAATGAAAAGTAGCACTGATTATAGGCCACATTCCATGTTTATATGTGCTAGATTGGGGGAAATGAGGTTTATGTTCAGGCCAAGATGGTATTTCCCCCCCACAGTCATTACCACAGTAAACTAGATATATTTGGGGGGAGAAAATCTCAATTTTCTTTCACTAGTCGATTCATGAACTCTTGCCTTCTGTCACGGAGTGGTAGGCAATGCTTGAAGGAACTTGGAATGAAAGAGGCTGCCTTGCATGTGAATCTGAGCACTGGGATTTGGAGGGTATAATGCAGATTGACAATGAAGCATATTTTATTTACTGGTAAGAATCCTTGATGGATCATCAGACTCATTCTGACAGATCTTGCAGCGCATCAGCCTCCCACTAATGGGACTTACTGAGGCTAGGACTTATTTGTAATTCAGAACATTTGTTTTAAAATATTTGTGTGGGTATAGGTTTCCTATGCATATCTTAAAAAACATTATTTAAAGATTTTAGTGCTTATCACAGAAAAATACATTCATGAATGTTTTATGGAATAGTAGCATTGGTGGCATAACAGATAGAGAGGATGAGGGGCCTTGGTGTCAGGACGATTTGTGTTTCAATCCTGACTCTGACACCTACTAGCTTCATGACCTTGGGCAAGTCACTGAATTTCTGTGGGGCATATGAAAGATGGCACTAGCAGCTATTTGTTTTTGTCAAGAACAGGACAGGAAATAAAGAAATGAGTTGTTATATTACAGCATGAGAATTTCCTAGGAGTATGAATTGTTTGAGAGAAGCAAGGTGACATAGGAGGTAAAGTCCATGGAATTACAAAAACCTGTGTTCAAGTCCTGTTTCTGATACATACCATTAGATTTGGCAATTAAGAGATTACTGGTGACTCTGGAAGGAACAATTTCAGTTGCCAGACTGCCTAGAGAGTTGAGAAGAAAGTGAGAGGAAAGGATATGGAGGTATCAGTTGTAGAAGGCCTCTCAAAGAGTTTAGCCAAGCAAAGGAGAAGTGAGATAAGATGATTGCTAACATTGGAGGATGGATCAAGTTAGAGTTTTTTGAAGGTAGGGGAGATATGGGCATGTTTGTAGGCAGTAGGATAGGACATAGTAGACAGAGAGACATTGCAGATAAGTGAGAGAGAGGTAATGATAGTAGGGGAAATTTGCTGGACAAGATGCCCTGGAATGGGATCCCCAGGGCAGGTAGAGACCAATCACTTAATCCTTCAGTGCCCCAGGCAGTTCTCCAACAAGATAAAGAAACACTTCTTTAAGCTGTAACTGGAGTGAGTTTCCACAGGGAGAATTCATTACATAAATGAATCTAGGTTAGGACCAAAAAAACTCCTAAGCATATATTATCGAGCCATTCCACACTCAGTTCACACATATCTTCCTATGATTCTCTTTATTATTCCTATAGATAATTTCTTATGGCACAAAACATTTCCGTTATGTTAACAAACCACAACATAGTTGTTTCCAAGTCTGATACTTTCTTGGATATGTTAGAGAAGGGATACTCATTTCTTGTATGATAAAACTAAGTGATTTCCACCTTGGAGATTCTGTGATCCTATAGAAATGAGATGGGTTTATTGTCATAACTTTTTAAAAAATTAGTAATGTAACTAGTATTTATTTAAGCCCTTCTCTATTAGAAAATCTTATAAATCGAGAATGTCTGATACACCAAACTTTTTTTTATGATCATTACCAAGAACTTAAGCAACTTTGTAAAACCTGAATGAATATTAAATTCTCTTTACAACTCAAATATTTCTCTTTCAATCTTGAGACTAAGAATTTTGACTAGTGCTGGCTGGGTAAATGACAGCTGCAGACCAGTGGGTAAGCTGCAGAGTGGTAGGGTTCTCCTCCTCCCTCCCACCCTTTCTCAGAGTTTTTTTTTTCCTCCCTCTGCTTTTAAGCCTTCCTTTCATGTGTAGCCAAGTGAAAGACTCAGAGTGAAATATAAACTCTGGCTCAGCAGATCTTGGGGCCTGGAGGCTGATGAGAGAGTTTAGAGGGCAGAAAACAGCCTGGGAAGACAGCCTGCAGGCACAGGGCAGTAGGGCCCCAAGGCAGGCTTTGCTCTCAGATCTTCTGGTGGAGAAGATGACTGTGAAGATAGTGCCCTGGTGGGCTGTGATATATAATGCCCCCAAGAATGGTGAGGGGGGTGCTATCCAAACCAAGGGTTGAAGGACAAGGCATTTGTTTTATTGCTCTTCAGAGTGGGCTCACCATTCATCTTTAATCATTGTCTGTCCCAGTTCGAATAAGGACTTCCTCCCCCTGAATTTTGTTGGTTTTTTTTTTTTTTTTAATTATAGAACAGAATCCATTTTATTTAATGTGGGAAGTGTTCCTTTGAGATCCTTGACAGAATCTGGCTTCTTGGATTCTGACTCTTAGGATTTAATTGCAAAAGGAACATTGTGGGAAAATGAAGCCAGATGTTTGAGCATGGATTCACTTTCTGTGACCTCTATGATCTACTGTATGTTTCAGAATTGATTTTTGCAATGCCCTCAATTGACTAGCCAGCATTAATTACCAAGTAGGTGATAGTCACTAGAAGAACATGAACCCAGGCCAAGGAGAACCCTAGTGTTGTTGTAATAGACAATATTGTCCTCTACCGTTAGGACTATCAAGAATACTTAATACATTTTTGGGAAATAGTTCATAATTTATTTTGGAAAAACAGGCCACCAGATTCTGGACATGATTGTGTTCAGGGAATAAGCACTAACAAAATGTCACACCAGTTTGTCGAAGGAAAACCAGGTTGTAGTTCTTTGTAGCCCTGCAGATGTCCTTCAAAGATCACCTCAGTAGGAAAAAGTCCATATGGGGTAGTGGATGGGACTTGGAGTCTGGAAGACCTGGGTTCAAATCTCACTATAGACACTTCGAGTTGTATGACCATTTTAAAAATACTGAGGTAAAAACAAAACAAAACAAAAAAAAGCAAAACTTGCTGTATGTTTTAAAATACTAAATACTTCTAGGAATATTGTCTGAGTTGTGGTGAAGTAAACATTTTCAGGGTGTCATTGTGGCATAAATTCCTTCAGGACAGAACCTCAGCTGTAGTTTCCTCATCTGTTGTGAGACTCAAACCGGAAGGGGGAAAATGCTTAATAAATAATTCAGGAATGTTCTCTCTCTCTCTTTTTCTTTCTCTCTCTCTATATCCCTCCTTCCCCCCACTTCTGCCCTCCCCCCTCTTTTTTCCTGGACGATATCAGTCAGCTTCTACGTGTCAGGCACAGTGCTAAGGGCAGGGGATACAAAAAAAAAAGGACAAAAAACAATCCCTACTTGAAAGAGCTCACAGTCTAATTGGGAGACAACTTGCAAACAAGATATTTAGAAGGAGTACTGTCAGAGGGAAGACACTGAGATTAATGTTTCTTGCAGAAGTTGGAACTTTAGCTGAGATATGGTAGAAGCCAGGGAAGTGGGGAGGTGAAGATGGGAAGGGAGAGTACCAGTCATGGAGAATAGCCAGGGAAAATGCTTGGATTTCAGAGAGGGAGTGTCATGTGTCAAGAACAATAAAGAGGCCATTGTCACTGAATTGCAGAGTTTTCTTTGCTGTCGAGCTCTGCCAGTGACCGCTGGCAGTTACTACACAGTTCATAGTCTTTACTCCTTTTGAATCGTGTCTGAGAAGTTTAATATAAGTTTTTGCGTAAAGTAGGCTAGACATAACCAATTAGGATGGAGAAAGATTGGGGGAACTGACCATCAGGTTGGACAAAATTATTTGTTACTAGGTTTGTGAAAGATTTTAATTTAATTTTCTTTTTTCTTTTTTCTTTTTTTTGGAGGGGCAATGCAATCACTTTATTGTTTTTTTATTAATTTTTTTATTAATTTAATAATGAATTATCAACAATCACTTCCATAAGCTTTTGTGTTTTAAATTTTTCTCGCCCTCCCTTCCCACCTCCCTCCACTAGACGGCACGCAATCTGATATAGCCTATACATACACATTCCTATTAAACATATTTTCACATTAGTGATGTTGTAAGTAAGAATTAGAACCAATAGGGGGAACCACCAGAAAGAGTGAAAAAAACACAACAGAAGGAAAAAAAATAGCAAATAGTATGCTTCAATCTGCATTCAAACTCCATAGTTCATTCTTCTTTGTGGATAGCATTTTCCATCATGAGATCTTTGGAGATGTCTTAGATCCTTGTATTGCTGAGAAGGGTTAAGTCTATCAGTATTAGTTATCGCACAATGTGGCTGTTACTGTACAACGTTCTTTTGGTTCTGCTCACTTCACTCAGCGTCAGACATACAAGTCTTTCCAGGTTTTTCTCAAGTCAGCCTGTTCATCATTTCTTAGAGCACAATAGTATTCCATTACATTCATATACTACAACTTGTTCAGCCATTCCCCAGTTGATGGACATCCCCTCAATTTCCAGTTCTTTGCCACCACAAAAAGAGCTGCTATAAATATTTTTGTACATGTGGGTCCTTTTCCCATTTCTGTCTCTTTGGGATACAGCCCTAAAAGTGCTATTGCTGGGTCAAAGGGTATGCTCATTTTTATAGCACTTTGGGCATAGTTCCAAATTGCTCTCCAAAATGGTTGGATCATTTCACAACTCCACCAACAATGCATTAGAGTCCCAATTTTCCCACATCTTCTCCAACATTTATCATTTTCCTGTTTTGTCATGTTAGCCAATCTGATAGGTATGATGTGGTACGTCAGAGGTGTTTTGATTTGCAGTTCTCTAATCAATCGTGGTTTAGAGTATTTTTTCATATGACTATAGATAGTTATAATTTATTCATTTGAAAACTGCCTGTTCATATCCTTTGACTGTTTATCAATTAGGAAATGACTTATATTCTTATAGATTTGACTCAGTTCTCTATATACTTTAGAATTGAGGCACGGCCTTACTTTTTAAAATACTGTTGGTGAGTATTTATATTTTCAGATCTTTTTTTTTTCTCTCTCAGTGTTCTAGCATTAAAAACTCAGTCATGTTTTTCTTTCCTTTTAAGGGTGTACCTCAGTTACCATGTGCCAAAGCATTATACAACTATGAGGGAAAAGAGCCAGGAGATCTTAACTTCACCAAGGGCGACATCATCATTCTACGTCGACAGGTGGATGAAAATTGGTATCATGGAGAAGTCAACGGGATTCATGGATTTTTTCCCACTAATTTTGTGCAGATTATTAAACCTTTACCTCAGCCCCCGCCTCAGTGCAAAGCACTTTATGATTTTGAAGTGAGAGACAAGGAAGCTGACAAAGACTGTCTACCATTTGCAAAGGTAAACTTTCTCAGTTGGATACTTCTTTTTGTTCATTTGTTTGTTTGTTGAGGCAAATATGGTTAAGTGAGTTGCCTAGGGTCACATAGCTAGTAAATATCTGAGGGTGGATTTGAACTCAGGTCCCCTGACTCCAGGGCAGGTGCCACCTGGCTGCCCTTGGACATTTCTTTTTTTTTTTTAGTACGTTGTTGTTGCTTTGTGTTTTTAAACTACAGTCATTTACTCTTAAACCATTGAACCTTGTAACTCATCCCCCATCTACCTACCCCCCAAAGAAAAAAAGACATTTAAGCAAAACTAATAGATATCACTGTTATGTTTCTCAGGGTATACACCATTCCACATCCATAGTCTTCCACCTTTCAGTTGGGATGTTGGAGGTGGGTTTTATCATCAGTTAATTAGAGTTCATCAGAGTTCAACTGCCTTTCACGGTTGTTCTATTTCCTTCCTATTTGGTTGACAGGGTATGACTGAATGGGATAGATTCATGGCCATTTGTACTTCCTTCTTACTTCCTTGTACTGCCAGTTTTTACAAACCAGTTCCTAACTTTAAATATGATCTTAATTTTTTAAAAATAATCGTCAATAGAGAAGCAGCATGACATAATGAATAGAATTGGCCTCAGAATTTGGAAAACACATCCTAGGCTGTGTCATCCTAAGTAAGACTCTTAACCTCTCAGTGGCCCCAGGCGACTCTAAATTTCAGAATAGTTGACAACCTTCATGGATGAGTTTCCTCATGGGGAATTCCAATGAAATCACATGTGATCCAAAAAAGAGTAATCATCATTTACCAAAAGTAGTTTTGTTCATGGGGCAGCTAGGTGGTGCAGTGGATAGAGCACTGGGTTTGGAATCAGAAAGACTCATTTTCATGAGTTAGAATCCAGCCTCAGACACTTACTAGCTATGTGACCCTGGGCAAGTCACTCAACTCTCTTTGCCTCAGTTTCCTCATCTGTAAAATAAGCTGGAGAAGGAAATAGCAAACCACTCCAGCATCTTGGCCAAGAAAACCCCAACTGGGGTCACAGAAACATTAACTTTTCTTCACAAACTATGAAGTGCCAATTAAAAATAAAATCTTGAGTTTTCTTTTTTTGTTTTTTCATTTATAATCAAAATTATATCTCTCCCCAGCAAAAAAAAAAAAATTCCTAGCACCTTCCCTTAAAGTGTGTATATGTCGTGCCAGGATATGGAAAGTTGAATGAACTAGTGGAATTTCTAAGTTAAAAGTCTGCTTTTGTGATTAAAAGGATTCACGGTACCAGAAAAGTTGTCTATTGAGCTGATAATGCGTAGGCATTTTAAGGTGCATGTTACCTTTGTATGTAAAGTTTGTAAAGCAATAGAAGCATTTAGTTTCATCTAAGAAAAGTTTTCTGTAAGAAAAGTTTGAGAGTCCTTTCCTATCTTTCCAGTTTTTTCATACCTTACTCCTCTTCACATACTCAGTGATCCAGTAACACTTAACTCCTACGTATTTCTCTCATTTTGGACATTTTCACTGGCTTCCACATACCTGCAACCTGCACTTTCCTCAGCTCTGCTACTCTGACTTCTTTCAAACCCTAGCTAAAATCCTACCTTCTACAAGAAACCTTTTCCTCTTTAATGCTGATGCCTTCCCTCTGTGGATTATCTCCAATTTATCCTGTAAATCTTGTTGCTACATAGTAATCTCTCCTTTAGGTTCTGAGCTCCTTTAGAGCTTTTGCCTGTCTTTTGCCCAGCACTTAGCGTACTACCTAGCACATCATAGGTACTTAATAAATGCTTGTTAATTAAGTAACTGGCCAACTAAGATTCTATAAACTAAAGGGGGGGGGAATAGATTGCAACATCCTAGGTATATAATATTGTAGCCAAGCTTCTTCACAAGGAAATTACAGGGGAGCAGTAGTCTTCAGACTGTCAGAAAAATCATTGAGCTAGACAGTATTTGATTGAGGAAAATTGTGCATGCATACAAAGACATACCCATCATTGAGTTTTTATTCATGTAGTCTGAAATTATCAACAGGCACAAAGTAAGCAACAAGTCTTCATTAGAATGTGGAGACATCATCATTTTGATATTCCTACAGGATGATGTCCTGACGGTAATTCGGAGAGTGGATGAAAATTGGGCTGAAGGGATGCTGTCCGACAAAATTGGGATATTCCCTATTTCATATGTTGAGGTAAGTTAAGCTGCAGCAATTTTGAGGAGACCAGTGATGGACCCGAGAAATAGACTTTAATTGTGAAATTTCATTATTGGTCATGGCTTCTCTCCCTCTCCCTCTCCCCTCCCCAAAGAGTGAACTGCACCTTAATCTTATTTTACAGAGGGACTAATTGTGAGACACAGATAAATGATGAGAGTTATGTTAGGTCTCAGGATAAATCTGTAGTAATTCCTGACTCTTGCCTGCCCTATGATTGCTGAACGCTGAAATTTCATATGCTGTTTCCCACCCCACATCCCCAAATTCATTATTTATTTATTAGCATCCTTTTCTTCTTAAATTTTGAGTTCCAAATTCTCTCCCTCCTTCCCACTTTCCCCCCCAATAAGAAGGCAAGCAATATAATATCAATTATATATGTAAAATCATGTAAAACATATTTCCATATATTAGCCATATTACAAAAAAATTTTAAAAATTATATTTCAGTTTGCATCCAGAGTTCATCAGTTCTCTCTCTGGGTAGTTGCCAAGTCTTCAGAATTGATCGTCATTACAGCATTTCTGTTATTGTGTGCAGTGATCACCTGGTTCTTCTTACTTCATTTTGTGTCAATTCATATAGGTTGATTCTTTTTTTTTTTAATTTTTAAAAAAAATTTTTCCCTTCATAATTTCTTACAGCATAATAGTACTCCTTCACATTCATATGCCACAATTTGCTCAGCCATTCTCCTCTAATAAGTGTCTGAGGTTGGATTTGCCCTCAGGACTTAATGATTTAAAGTCAAACGCTACATATACTGTGCTACCTAGCTGCCTCTTTTCCATAAGAAGTTATGATTAAGCCTTTTTCATAAAAATTTTATTTTCAACATTCATTTTTTAAAAAATATTGAGTTCCAAATTTTCTCCCTCCCTTCAGCCCTTCCTCTACCCACTAAGAAGGCAAGAAAATGATATAAATTATATGTGTGAAATAATGTAAGACATATGAATGAACCTTTTAAAAAATATGTGAGGGCCATACTTTCATGGCTCTTTGGGAGTGGTTGTGGAGGTGAGACACAGAAGGCGATCTAGTTCATGCAAAGACAAATGATATCAGTAAAATCTATTTTTAAAAATATGTGAGAGCTCCCTAGTCCTACAGTAGCAGCTCAGTGTGTCTCTTAAAATATCTGTTAAACATTTAGCACAATGCCTGGTATGCAGTAGGTGCTAAATAAATGCCAATTCCCTTTCCCTTTTCCTTTCCCTTTCCCCTCTTAGGGATTTCACTATCATCAGTGCTTCCATCTCTGACTGACCTTAAAGTGTTTCTTCCCACAGAAAGAGGGACTATAATAGAATAGTAGGACCACAGATTTTAGAGCCATAAGGGAATTGAAGAGATCCACTAGTTCAACCTCTGTGTTTTTATGGATAAGAAAACTGAGAGACCAGAGGCAGAGGACCCCTAATATGTGTCATCAGAGGATTTTAGAACTTAAAACAGTTAGGTCCATAGAAATGAACTAGTCCAATGCCTCTGTTTTCAAAATGAGGAAAAGGAGAAGAGAAGTCACTTTCTCACAAGATCATATGGCAAGTAAGTAGGAGAGCTGGGTTTAAACTGAGCTGTATTTTTATTCCCAGAATTTAGCAACAGTGCCCGGTAAACAGTAAGGGCTTAATATTTAAATGCTTTATCTAATCTAATCTTTTTACTGCCCACTACCTGGTCAAATATATGACAACAACTTGCTAATCCTAAATTCTAGGGCTTGAACTATTCTGGGATGCTTATTGATTGATTAAATGACTGATGGTAGAAACTTCAGGAGTATGGCTGGTTTAGAAACCATTATGTGAGCTGGAGCCTCTAGGAGGACTGCAAATTAAAGGCTGTTATGTGTCAGGCCTGGTTCAGGCTGGTTTGATGACTTGGGCTTGGGATTGGAATGAAATTAGACCCTTGTGTGCACTATATGACCTTTAAAACAAGAAAGGTCACTCACTAATGGCATAGAAAGGGTATTTAGGAAAGATACAGTGTTAGTTCATTTGGGTACAGCTTTGCTTATCTCTACATTTGGCACAATGGCATTGTTGAGATTTTCCTGGCCCGAGGAGCACTGACTACTTAACGCCTTGTACTTTTATGCCTTAGTCAACCAGGAAAGTATGTTGACCATTTAATCCTTAGTCCTCTGAGTATGACAGTATTGAGGGTACTTTCATTGTCTTTTTTAGGAAAAACAAGTCTTTATTCATGGACCTTCTTTCCTGTCTGCCATTGATACCAACTAGATAGTAGTAGTAGATATTACTCCTGCCGTAAGGGCTGAATTAAAAGAGGAAGTGTTAAGGGCTAGGCATAGCCCCAAGAACCAAGTTCCTCCAGGATTTACAAGACCAAGACTGGGATTATAGATGGACTGATGGGTGTTTCATAAAGAGAGAGGATGGGATGACTGGAAGCAGCAGTAGCTTACATTGATGAGTAAAGGCTTTTGGATACCTGGAAGAAGGGCAGCAGATGCAGCTGCTATCTCCAGAAAGAAATTGAGAGACTCCCGAGGCCATGTTAGTAGACAGCTGGGGTGTTGTCTGGGTGTAGGTTCAGAAGACCTGTTGGGGGAAATTGGGATGTGAATTGGGAGTGAAGTGAACTTGAATGTGCCTGGGAGGTTTCTTTGAACCCTCACCTGGTAGGTGTGACCAGTCTTTTCCAATAAATCCCTATTACTTGATACCATACTATGACACCTTGGGATTTGCATTTGTTCAAAAGTGATTGATTGCTCAAATTTGACCTTACAAAGTAGCTTCCATGGAATGAAAGTGGGTGCCAAAGGAATTGTCTGTGTTTTTCTTAAACCTAAGGACTGAGAAGTTTTCATAGCCAGTGTTCATCTTACAATTGCATACAAAACATTAACAGTCATGCTCCAAGTATTAGTTTCCAGTTGGATACATCATAATAATCATGCTCCACTGCTAATCATAGATCATTTGATTGGAGGACAAATGACCTCAAGCTTCTTGAATCCTGGATTTTGTAAGCAAGAGACACAGTGATACCATATTCTATCTGTTCCCTAGTGATGTAACCGTGAGCAAATCATTTAACCTCTCTGTTCCTCAGTTTCCTCTTCTGTAAAACAAGGGAGAGGAAAAAACTAGATAAACAATTGCAAAGGAGGAATGAATTATTTTCTTTCATATCTTAAATAAAATAAAATATATTTATTTTTAAAAAATATTTATTTTTTTAAAAAATAAAATAAAACTTAATTAGTAGAATTGGATTATTACTTTATTGCTTTATTGACTTATTACTTTATTGATTGATTAAATGACTTATGGTAGATACTTCAGGAGGACTGGTATAGCATTTGGAAGCCATTATGTGATCTAGAACCATAAATAGAACTTCAAGTTAAGGGCTCTTCTGGTTCATTCCTGGCTCAGGTTTGTCTGTTGGGTGAGGCTCAGGATTGGAATGATGTTGGGTACTTGTATACTATATAACCTATTCCAAATAATAAATAGGGTATGTTATTTTAAAGTAATTCATTTAAACCTACTAAGGCACATATGAGACCTTTGCAGACAAAATTTAAAAAAGGAAAGATCTGGGCAAATGAAGGGATGTGTCATATACTTGGCTAGTGTACATCAATGAGTTGCAATTCTACTTCTAACCTGTCCCCTCCCAATAGAATGTAAAATTTTTGAAGGCAGAGACTCTTTCATTGTCCTCCCCTCCCCTAACCCCCCCATCACATATTCAAAGACTAACACAGTGTCTAGCACACAGTAGTCATTTAATAAATGCTGATGGAATTAAATTGAAGTGAATTGAGTTGAACTGAACACAATTATTTCAACTAAGAAGTTCTGTCATTTCATGCTCGTTTAGCTCCACTAAATACCATTCCAACAACACCGCGAAGCTCCTTTGTCATTGTCCTGTTATACACCTTAAGTGAGCTCTTACTAGTGTGCTAGCATAATCACGAAAAGTTATTGTCCATAATGATGTCTTATGTCTCAGGAGCTCCTCTAGGAACATCTTTAAGCATCCTCTAAGTCAGGGGTTCTTAACCTTGGGTTCTGTGGACTTGGTTTTTCAGTATTTTGATAACGGTATTTCAAAATAATTGATTTCCTTTGTAAGCCTATGTATCTTATTTTAGGCATTTAAAAACCATTATTCTGAGAAGGGGTCCAGAGACTTCTGACTGTCAAAGGAGTTCATGATGCACAAAAAATTAAGAACCCTCTTTCTCTATATATGTGTTTTGGGATCTTTTAAAGACTACTTCAGAGATTTTCAAAACTGGTCGTTCTAGAGCTGAGAGGACATTTTAATTTGCATTTAATTAGTACATTATAAGAAGTGAAACCTTGTGACATGGAACAAAATATTCTGGTAGTTTATGTTACAGTGGAATTTTGATAATTTAAAAAGATTGGTTGGAATGGTATCTATCAAGATTGACTTGAATAATCATTTTTGGTTATTTCGAGTATATTTAAATATTCATTTCACATTAAATGTGTGACTTCCAAAACTGAGCATGGGCAATGACTCAGAATCTCCCTCTTTTTTTTTTCTTTCACAGAAAGACTTCATTTTGCATAGGCTTTATTGCAGTAATTCGAGGTATAATTGCCTCTAATTTGCATATATACAAGCTTGTCTTCTCCCCAATCAGAGTGCATTGTGATTTGAGGGAATAGAGAGTTAGGGTAGGGTTGACAGATCCTGTACAGAAAGGAGACTTGGAGACTAACCAAGTTGCATAGGCATATAGAAAAGCAATGAATGAAATAAATTCATGTCAGCAACCCAGATATCTTTCTAACGATCACTGTATACCTATAAAGGTAAACAATGGAGCACCCACAGTACTTTTGCAAAAGTTTACAAACCATAGTCTCATTTCTACTTCGTAGTCAATCAGCAAGTGTTTAGAAGCATTGATTATATTCCAAGCATGGTGTTAAGTGCTGGGTATACAAAGAAAGGCAAAAAATCACAGAAAGCTAAAGTTTAGCTCTTCTGTTTAAAGGAGGAAAACATACATGATATTTGAAAGACAATTCCTAGTTTCCCCATCTTTTTTATCCAAAACATCCATTTTTGCCAGCTTCTGAAAATTAAAAAGCAGTTTATCATCACAGCCAATATTCAGTTTGCCTCCTGCAGTGTTGAGAACTCCCAAAGTTTTCATAGCAAATCAGTTTGTCCACACCCATGGAAAAGTGACTCAAAGCCTGTACTTGTCTTGAATTGTGGCCATGCCCTTTAGGTGTTTCCTATTGCTGAAATCATCTTCCCTTCTTTGAAAATCACCACCCAAAAAATTTATATCCAGTAGGCTGGGGTTTCGTTATGTCACTCGTGTATTCCAATAGTTGTGCCAGGGAAAATTCCGAGAATTTAGTGGTCGTATTTGAAAGCATGGCTAAGCTTCAGACTAATGATGAAGACCTGTCCTCACTTGCCAGGTGTTATCGATTTCATGCTAATATTTGCTCTGTGATACATCAGATGAGGCTGCTCTGTTTTTGTTATTGTTCATGGATATTTGTGTGCCTATTTGCACATGAGCATGTAAGAGCAGCCCTGCCCCAAATCAGAGAGATATATTCAGGTCTATTCAAACTTTTCATTTGGGGCCATTGGCTCTGACTTGTGATAGGCAGAATAAACAAGTCCCTGCCTAGGCAGGAATTACTATAATTCTATCACACTTCTTTTCATTTATGGGCAGTAACACAGAGGCCCCTATTCCCATAGGGGCCATAATACAAAGGCTATGGCTAATGACCAAATGTAACTAATCTGCGTAAATAGCAACTGGATCTTGTAGGGAGTGGTGAGGGCTCTATTTCTGCCTAATTAAGAATATTCCCCCTCTCACCAGGGAGAGGAGAAACTAAACAGATGTGTCTCCTGCCTTGGTCTGAAGTTCTGTACAGCTGGGGGTTTTGCTCAGTCAGGCCAGGTAGATGGGATCAACTATTGCTGTTTAGCCAGCTGGGAAATTTTCCTGATCCCAGAGCACTGGACACTGCTTGGTAATGAGGGGGAGGAGAGTGGAGGTATTGCAGATTAAATTAAAAGGTGTGTCATGCATACATATTTTGGGGGGGGTTGGGGAGGAATGAAAAGATCATCAGAGCAAGTTGAATTCTGATTAATGAAAAAATTAAGGATCTGGAATCACAATTCCTCCCTCAGTGATAAGAAAGGTAGACAACCAGGTAGTCATGTAGGGCAATGTGGTCATACTCAAATAGAAAGAGGGGGCCACTAAACCACACATAAGGATTCCTGCAGGCTGCATGCTAACCTAGAAAACCACGTTTTGACATTATCTGTGTTTTATTGTATTGTTAAAAGATTTGTTAACTGTTTCCCAAGTACATCTTTAAATGGTTTGGGGGCACTTAGGAGTGTTGCAGTAGGGAATAGAATGCCAGACTTTGGAGGCAGGAAGACCTTAGTTCAACTCTTTATCTTAGCTACCTTTCTCAGTCTCCTCATTTTGTGAAATAGGGATAATAATAGACCTACCTTGTAAGATTGTTGTGAGGATTAAATGAGATAATGCATCTAAGGTGCTTTGCAAAACTTAAAAGCACTATATAAATGTTAGCTCTTAAGTTTTGTCAGACTCAGTCTACATACTGAATGCTTTTGCTTAATTGTTTTTCTTTGTGACAAGAGAGGGTTCAGTCTGAAGGGGAATGGGGAATGATGATTATGTAAAGAGAAAAAGTTTGTAATTTAAGGATAGTGAATGAACCTGTGATTTCATCCTTGTACTAGTTCAGGTCAGCGCATCTCTAGGAGATTGTGACTGTAAGGATTACATAGTTTATGGCCAAGGTATAACTCAAACCCTGACTCTGTCTACTACATAAATTTTAACTTCTTTGTGCCTTGGTTTCTTCATATGTAAAAAATGAGAGAGTTATACTTGATGGCCCTCTAAGGTCTAAATCCAGGGCTAAATCTAGGCTTCCATGACTGTACATGAACAGACATAAAGGGTTTACAAACCAAAAAATACCTACTATACCAGACATAATCTTGCTATATTATAAGAGAAATCCATTTTTAAAAATGGAGCTTTCCACTAAATCCTAAATCCCTGAGTGGTCAGATTTTCCTAAGTTCTTAATGAATAGGGATTTTTTTTTTTAAACAGTGAAGAAAGAAAAAGCAAACCCATGGCTGCCCAGGTCATGTTAAAAGTCCAACAACTCCTGTTTCTTTGAAAATATTTAACCATTTCACCATGTAGTTAGAATTTTCCTTCTCTCTCCCTTTCCACCATTTGCCTTCTCTCTCACTGGTCTCCTTACTGTTTCTCAAACTAGATTGTCCATCTCCCAACGCTGGCCGTTTTCACTGTCTGTCAATCCCGTCCCGTCCCTAAAACTCTCTCCTTCCTCACCTCCTGGCTTCCTTCAGACCTCAGCTAAAACAGCACCCATACCCCTTAGTGTTTATCCTGTATACATCTTGTTAGTACATAATTGTCTCTTCCATTAGACTGTGAACTCCTGGACAGCAAAGGCTGGCTGGCTAGCAGTCTTTTGCCTTTCTTTGTATCCTTGGTGCTTAGCATGGTGCCTGACACACATGGTAGGTGTTTAATAAATGCTTGTTACATGACTGCCTGACTGATTCCTAGATCAACTTAAGAGAAAAATGTTGTTAACTTCTTAAATCATACGACTTTCATCATACTGATGAAAGCATTCCTTTTTTACCACCCGCCCCTTTTTTTTTTTTTTTTACCACAATCATCCAGATTAATGAAGTTAGTTCAACCTTGCCTAATGGTCCAACCTATATTAGTCAGTAAATGACTCCCCAGTCAAAAAACCATTCATTCTTTTGTACTGCTCAAAGGCAAATCAGGCTACCTGCCACTATTCTTTTTCCCCCCCCCCCCCCCCCCCGCTAAATAGACACTAAGCTTCTGTCATATGATGTATAAGTTATATACTTATATATGTCATATGATGTGTAAGGTTATATACTGGTGATTCTTCTGGAATATCATCTTCTTGATCCAAAACTTTTTTGTTGCTTTCTGAAATTAGTAAGGGAAGAAATAAAAAAGATTGATCTTTTCATTTAAAAAAAATTACTAGATTGAATTGTCTAAATTAAAGTTTAATTCGTCTTTACCTTAAGTATTCTTTCTCTTTAGAATTTAGGTATGATATTAAATTGATAGAATCTAAAGCCAGCTTCAGTAAACTCATTTATATTAACAGAAGGGGATCATGAGGAGGTCTGAAGAGAATGCTGATAATTCCTAATATTCTTTACTTTATACCTTATAAAATTTGATCAGCTTGACATATTTATATTAGAGGATGATTTTTGGTGCTGGAGGCTTTATTTCATGTTGGAAATTTTGCATACCTTCAGAATTTTACCCTCAGATTAGTTATCTTTGTAATTTTAGGGCACTTGGCCATTCAGCAGGATAACTTTAAACAATGGTTTAAAGTGTAGCTTGAGGTAGTGCTGGTAGCTGAATTGAAAACAGGCCATTTGAAATAAGTAAAGCACCCCCTATCACAGAGCTACATCTGGAAGAACCTCAGAGGATATTTAATCTGACCCCGTTATCTTATAGGTAAAGAAACTAAAGCCCAGGGAGGGTAAGAGACTTGACTTGAGGTCAGTCATATAAGTAGACATAAGAGATAGGATTTGAACCTTGGTTTTCTGACTCTAGAGCTAAAGTCTTTACACTAGGGTTTTTAATAACCTGGGGTCTGTAATTTTTTTCCTTTATTTTGATTATTGTATTTCAATATAATTTGTTTCCTTTGTTATCTATGTATTTTCTGCATTTAAAAATATTCTGGTATGAAAGGACCTACTAGACTGCCAGAGGGGTTCAAGACAAGAATTCCTATTTTATTCTGTCTGGCCTCTCTTGCTTTTTACTGGCCTGTTGCTAACTTAGAGTTTCCTTTTGTTTAATTTTTATTAATTTGTTTGTTTTAAGAGTTTCATTTATGGGGCACCTAGGTGGCACAGTAGAGAGAGCACCGGTCCTAAAGTCAGGAGGACCTGAGTTCAAATGTGACCTCAGACCAAACACTTGACACTTATTAGCTGTGTGACCCTGGGCAAATCACTTAACCCCAATTGTCTCCCCACCCCCAAAAAAGTTTCATTTATGACATTTGTTTCTACATCATGGTCATTTCAAGATACACCCTTCCTACCACCACCACCCAAATTTCCCTTTTAACAAAGAAAAAGAGTTATTAACAAGATCAACTGACACCAGGACAGCATCTGCCATTGTAGGCAATATTAAACACCCTTATTCCCCTATATCCTCGATGAAATTTCCCTTTGTTCTAAATCATATTATTTTAATTTCATTACAAGGAATTTGTATGACCAAGATTTAGTTAGTGCTTATCAAGTACCCCCCTGGGTAAAGATGTAGGACCCATACTTTGAGTCATTTTCACAACCCAAGATAGATGCAAAACCTGTTTAGTACTTGTGAAAATCTGACCAGGGAGTAGAGCTTTAGGATTTAGTGGAAGACTGTGTTTTTAATAGCTTATAAAACAGCAAGATTATGGCTCACATTGTGTGTATGTAGTCGGTACTTTTTGGTTTGTAAACCCTCTATGATCTTAGGATCCTAGATTTAGAGCTGGAAGGGACCCCATAGGACAGCAATTACAACTCTCTCATTTTTTACATATGAAGAAACCAAGAAACAAAAGGTTAAGCGAATTGCCCAGGATTTGAAGTCCCATCTTCCCTTCTCTCAGTCTAGGGCCCTACCCACTACAGCATAATGCCTCTTCAGTATCATATACCTGTAAAAAGGAATGTGAAGGGTGCAGGTGATAGGTGAGTTCACTTTAGTCATAAAGCCCAAGTAAAGCCAACGTGCATAACGGTTCCCCTTTGCCTACTGAACAAAGCCTGGAATCAGCCTGGAGTTTCAGACTGTACAGCATCTCACAGCATTCTGTGGAGCTCTCCTCCGAAGCTTTCCCTGAACCAGCCAAATTAGCTGACTCACTCTTCTTCAAGCACACCTTTTGTTCTTCTTTGCCACATCTTGACTCTTGCCGTTCCTTCTATGGGGAACTCTCCCTTCTCTAAGTCCTGCCCGTCCTTTGAAGCCCAGCTCAAATGCACCATCTTTGTTCCACAAATATTTACTGAGCTTCTAGAACTATACCTGTGGGAGGTTTTAGCCCCCATTTAGGAGAGCCTTCTTCTTGTGTAATCACTTCGTTCTTTTTAATTACTCCTCCCCAGAAGGAGACTCTTTTGTTATACATGAAGCCTGGGTATTCTTTTGTCTTCTTGGCCATCCAAGAACAAAAACCACATTACCAAAATTACATCTTAGGAATAAGAGATTGTTAAGAGGCACAGCTTGTGCCAGTGTTTCTAGAGGGCTACTCCGCCTAGGAAAGTCTGGAGCCTTTACTCTACTGCAAAGGAATACAATGTAAAGCATTTTGACTATACATATATACATACTCTGACCCTCAAAAACTCAAGCGCATTCACCTTTAAAATTGTGATCTTGTCCTTCTTCCCATCGAAAACATTCAGTGGTTTTCTCCTTGCCTACCAAATAAAATAAATTCTCGATCCTTGCATTCAAGGCATTCAGCAGGATAACTTAAAACTATAGCAAGTTGGTACAATGGATAAAGCCTTGGGCCTCGGGTCAGTTAGACTTGAGTTCAAATTTGGCCTCAAATACTTACTAGCTATGTGACCCTGGGCAAATCGTTTAACCTTTGCCTACCTCAGTTTCCCTAACAGTAAAATAGGTTTAATAATAGCACTGACCTCATAGGGCTGTCGTGAGGATCAAGTGAGATAATAGTTATCAAGTTCTTAGCACAGTGCCTGGCACATAGGAGGTGTTTAATAAATGCTTCTTTCCTTCCCCTTCCCTTTTCAACTTTATGTTGTCATACCATTTCCCTTGAAATTTTCTGTGGTTTAGCCAAACTGGATTACTCTCCATTCCCCATTCTTTTCTGGCAGTCTCTCATCTTTCCTTTTGCCATCCCCACATCTGAAATGGATTCTTCTTCCTTCCCCTCTTTCTTGTCTATTGCATTCCTTCCCTTCTTTTAAGGCCCAACTCTGGTGCTACCTTCTGGATGAAGCCTTCCCTGGAAACTCTTCAGTGAAAGTGATCTTGCTCTTCTCAAATTTCTGAGCCTCTTGCATTTCTGCTCTCCTCTTTTTCACATTCTGTCCTGAATCCTACTTACTGAGAGTCCACAGTGCATCTACCTTTGTCTTCTCTGTGCCTAGTATGTGCCTTGCATGTCCTAAATGCTAACTTGTATTTCTCGCAGTTCAATTCAATGAATATTCAACTTGTCTTTTTAAGAGAAATTCCATACCAAACATTTTTGGTTCTGGAAATGTTGAATTTCAGCTTACAAAGGACATACAAACACACAAAGCATACAAACACGATGATTCTTATTGTGCAGGGCCATAAAGCATCCCAGAATGATCTGTCACAATGGAAGCTGGCCTTGCTAACTGATTAATTCTAGGAGAGAGGAAACTTTTTGTCTGTATTCAGACTCACAGGTGTGTTTATGCTCTTAATAACCTAGAATTATCAGCAGTGACTCATTCTGAGTCAAGTCTTTTGCAAAGGGCTTTTATGAAGGGAGGGGCATTGGGATACAAAGCACCATTCTAAATGCTAAAAGTAAAGTCCATTTTTTGCAACAGCACAGGAACTTTTAACTTTGAACCTAGCTCTTCGTCATTATCAAACTTAGCTTACCAGATGTATCCATGGAGGCATTCTGGGCTACTGAGCTAAAGTAGTAGGTGATGAGTGAGCCACCACTAGTGAGGTAGCCACTTAAAGGACCCCCTACTGTGCTCAAACATTTACAAATGGAGTTAATCCAAATTCCATTTAGTTCTCAAATCCTTGTTTTTTCATTTTTGCTAAAGCTCAAGGGTCTCATCAAAAGAAACATCTTTTAGTTTCAACACAATTTATTCATTACTGCCACTGAGGGATAGTTACCATATTATGATGTTCAGCCCCCTAGAGCAAGGGTTCTTAACCTTGGGAACCATGGATAGATTTCAGGGGGTCCTTGAACTTGGATGGAAAAAATGGCATCTTTATTTCAATATAACTGGTTTTCTTTGTAATCCCATGTATTTTTACATTATGCATTTTAAAACATTTGGAGAAGAGGTCCACAGGTTTTACCTGCCAAAGGGGTCCATGACACAAAAAAGATTGAGAACCCCACCCCCATAGAAAGCAACTCCAAACCTCCTTCCAGAAAGTCTAAAGACATCTTGAAAGCTCAGCAAAGCCACACTATGAATATTTAGTTGCATATGGAACCTATGAGGTATATAATATACTCTTCAAACCTCAAAACTCTAGGTAAATATATCATCATCATCATCATCATCATTATCACAAAATTATTGATTTTGAGCTATGTGATTAAATCCACCCCCTTTATTTTATAAATGTAAAAATGTGTTCCCTAGAATGAAGCAATGTACCCAGGGTCACACAGATAGTAAACAGCACAGCTGAGATTCAAATCCAGGTCCTCTGAATCTGATGCTCTTTCCTCTGAGGTTATGAGGGGAGAAGGTTGGTTAATGACTGATGATGGTGTTTTCATAAAGAGGCTATACACATATAGTTTTTGTTCTTTTGTTTTGGTCTGGACTTGTGATATCATCAGCAGAGGGAATTTCCAATATGAATGTATTCCAGGCATATAATTGCTCTTCCCCAACCTGATAAGAAAGTTTAAACTGAAATTTGAGGGGGAGGGAGTAAAAAGTTTCAGGAAAAAATGAAAACGCAGATACGGGAGAACGTTAAAAAACTGGAGCACATCCAGGATAACCTAGGTTATTTGAGTATTTGAAACCAAATCATCTGAAGACCAGTTGAGGAGCCCTGAGGCTGTTTAGATTGAAGAAGAGAAACCTGACAGGGAAGATGATAGCTGTCTTCAAATATCCAAAAGCCTGTCAGGTAGAAGAAAGACTATCGCAGAATATTAGATGTGGAAGACACCTTTAGAGATCACCTAGTCCAACTCACTCAGACGGATGAAGAAACGGAGCCCAGAGACATAAATTGACTTGTTCAAAAGTCACACAAACCACCTGTGGCAGAGCCAGGATTGAACCAGGTCACCTGGCTCCAAACCCAGGATTTTCCATTATTACTGTGCTGATCCAAAAGGGAGAACTAGGAAAAGCAAAACAAACAAACAAACAGAAAATCCAACCATATTTATTTATTTATTGGCTCAGAATAAGGGGCAGCAAGGTGGTGCAGTGGATAGTGTGCAGGACCTGGAGTCAGGAAGGCTCATCTTTGTGAGTTAAAATCCAGCCTCAGACACTTTCTAGCTGTGTGACCCTGGGCAAGTAATTTCACCCTGTTGGCCTCAGTTTCCTCATCTGTAAAATGAGCTCGAGAAGGAAATGGCAAACCACTCTAGTGTTTTGCCAAGAAAACCCCAAATGGGGACACAAGTCAGACGTGACTGAAAATGGCATGGTTGACAAAAACTAACTTTCTCATTATTAGGAGAGTCCAACAGTGAAATGAGTAGTTTCCAAAAGTAGTAAATTTCCCATCGTTGGAATCTTTTTCCTCTATTCACTAGTCTATAATTAGACCTCATCTCCCAGGCTTACAGCAGATGGCCTAGACTTCTATTTCACTGAGATGTCACCCAACAAGCGTTCTGTCAAAATACCTCTTCCATTTCTCAGAACTTGTATTATCTTCACCTATTCTCCTTTCCTTCTTACAAAGATGTCTTTATTCCTTGCTGAGGATAATTTCCCTGCCCATGTCCTTAATCATCAATAATCCAAATTTCTTAATCTTTTTTGCATCATTGATCCATTTGGCAGTCTAATGAAACCTTATGGATTCCTCAGAGTAATGTTTTTAAATGCACAAAATAAAATACATAGAAATACAAAGGAAACCAATTATATTGAATTATGGTTGTCAAAATGTTAACAAAAAAAAAGGGTTCATGCTTAACCCCAGGTTAAGAACCCCTGTTCTAGTACCTTGCTATATTAATCATCCTCACACTCATTTCTCTTGATTTTTCCCACTATGCTGTCGCTTTCCCATCTCTCTATAGTCATTCTCTCTAAGCCTAAAAAATACCTTCCTATGACCTTTGCACCTCATCACACCACCATCTCATCTCTCTCTTACATTTGACCACAAAGTCTAAAAAAAAAAATCTATACTCTCTGTCTTTGTATTCTGGCAGCCACTCATAATCTGGAGTCTGTATTACCATTGTTAATGAATCTGATCTCTTATCAAAGACTGCATCACGTCATTTAAAGGCCCTTTGCTCAATCCTTATCCTCCTTGACCTCTCCAGAACATTTGACACTATTGACCGTCCCTGCTTTGACCTTGTTTGCCTTGTCTTGGTTCTCTTCCTGTCTCTCTAATGACTCCTCCCCTCTGATTTTCCAGCTTTGCCTACTCTTCTTGATGCTTTAACATGAGCACTCTCTAAGGTTTACTTTTACACTCTCCTCCCTTCTCACTCTTCAGTCTCCCCCTTAACAATTTCAGTTCTTCTTATCCTTTCAGCAGTTATTTCCAAGCAGATAACTCTAGGACTCATATTTCTTAGCTTTCACAGTACATCTTGAACTAAGTGTTAAACTAGTGTATCTTTAGTTCAGTGTGTCACCAGTGGAGCTTACTGGTTTTCCCTTTAAACCTGCTGTTCCTGACTTCATCGATTCTGTCAGTGGTTGCTGTCATTCACTTTACCTCCCATGCTTGAAACCTTAGAGTTTTCTTTTCTTGCCCCCTTCTCTTCACATCTCCTGTGTGATAGGATAATAGCTCTAGAGCTGGAAGGGTCCACAGAAGCCGTCTAATTCAGCTCCTTCATTTTACAGAGAAGGAAACTGAGGCCCAAGACGTTTAAGTGATTTGCCTTAGGTCACACAAGTTGGAAACATTTGGGGTAGAATTTGAACTCAGGTCCTTGCATTTCAGAGTCAGTGTCCATGCTGCCTCCCTAAGTCCCCTTAATTTTTCCTTTACAACATCTTTCAATCTGTTCTCCTTTCTTTATCCCCACTGCTACAGTCCTTGTATAAGTCCTCATTGCTACCTGTCTGGACCACCAACTCTTCATTCTCTCTTCACTCGAATCCGTCCTTTACACTGTTGCCATAAAATATAAATGCCTTAGCTTGGCATTCAATACTCCTGCAATCTAGGAGTGTCCTTCCTTTCCAACTTCTTTTCACCTTACTTCTTAGAACCAAAATACTTGTTGAGTTGAATTGAATTCTGTCCTAGCCAAATCAGCCCCATTGACCTGCAAATGAAAGTAAGTAAAGCATTAGCAGATACTGTTAGCCATTTTTCATTATCTTTGAGAGTTTGTTGGAACAGCTCAGGAAAGTGTTGAGGCCTGGAAAAATGGAAATGTACCGTTCATCTTTGAAAAAGCATGACCCTGCTAATTATAGACTAGCTGGGTCAGCTGAATTTTAATACCTGGGGAGATTGTAGAACAAATCATTAATCAATCTGCAATTACCTAGGAGAGAGCTGGGTGCTGAGCAGTAATTAGCATAGCTTTGTGAAAAGAGAATTGTGGCAGACCAAGTTCATTTCCTTATGCTATTTACTGACAGCCATTAGATTCTGTCCAACAAGACATCTTCATCAAGACATGAGGAAGACTGGAACTAATCCTTCCTTTCATGGGTGAGTGAAGGATATCCATTGATTATTCTTCATCATCCCCACAGTCATCATCCTTAAAAACAGTTATTAATTGGGGTATACATAATAGTGTGATGAGGGTTTGTCAATTTTGGTTTTGAAAAGTTCTTTCATCTTACATTAAAATATTGTTGTGTCAGAGAATATTTTAATTTTTTTGATTCTTCATCTTCTATTTCTTATGCTGCTAAGTTTGCCTTTTTATAAGGTTAAAATAGCTATATGTTGGATTTTTTCCTTACTGCTTTATCTGCCTGCTCAACATAGTTACAAGTTGTTGTAATGTTTGAGGATTTCAGGAATTTTTCCCTCTGTACCAGGCCTAAAACAAAAAACTCTTATTATTTACTTTGCTGCTTACGATGATTCCATTCCGAACACCTAAAGTATATGTAAGGAAGGAGACACTAACCTTTGGTTCCTTGTAATCTTGATTTTCTTGTGGTTATTTGGTCGAGAATGCTATAGAAAGTCCCCATCAATGACCCTGAGGTATATATTTGACCCGATACTGTTTTGAAAATTGAGCATGATTCAAGACAACTGATACAGGAACCTAGAAAAAGGATAGGCCTCAGACAGATAGCTGTGTGAACTTGGGCCAGTCACTTAACTTCTGTCAACCTCAGTTTCCTCATCCCTAAAATGGGGGTAATAATAATACCTACCTCCCAAAGTCATTGTGAGGAGCAAATGAGATAATAATTGTAAAGAGCTTTCTGAACCTTAAAACACTGTATAAATGTTCATTGCTGCTGCTGTATTATTATTATTATACCATTTTGTCTCTGGGTTTCCTTTTCTATAATATATGGAGAGTAATTAACTATGAAAGGAAGACACTTTTCATTAAGAACATCACTGCCTTTTTGCCCATTCTCCAAAATCCAAAAGTCACCAACTTAGTTTTTGAGGCCTCATTTCTAGGGCTTTGTGGTAAGCTAAAACACAGCTCCTATGAAAAATAGAGTTTAAAAAATAGTTTAAAAGAGAGGACTGCTAGTTATATGTTGCACCACAGAAATAGTGTCAGTGTTTATATCCAATGAAACCTCAGCCTTGATGGAAAATTATTTCAATGAGAAAGTATTTGTAGGTGTGTATGTATATAAGTAGGTAGCTAGGTGGTCCAGTGGGTAGAGCATTGGGTCTACAGTCAGGAAAACCTGAGTTCAAATGTGACCTCATGCACTTACTACCTGTGTGAACCTGGTTAAGTCAGTTAACCCTGTTTGCCTCAGTTTGTTCATCTGTAAAATGAGCTGGAAAAGGAAATGGCAAACCACTACATTATCTTTGCCAAGAAACCCCCAAATGGGATCACACAGAGTCCGACACATCTGAAATAATTGAACAATAACAAATGTGTATGTGTATGTATATATGAATGCCTTGTGCTAGGCCTTTAAAGTTTAAATGAAGATAAGAAGCAGCATGGTAGAGGCAATGTGGTACAGCAGAAAGAATTCTGGCTTTATAGTTGGAGGACTTGAGTTTGAATCTTACCTCTACCATTTATTGTCATTGAATGGTCAGTCATTCAACCTCAATTTCCTTATTTGTAAAATGAAGGGTTTGGCCTGATGGCCTCTCGGGTATCTTCCAGGTCTCAATGTATGACAAGATTATAGAGGGTTTCAGAGTCAGGAAGACCTGGGTCAATCTCACCTCTCATACAGGCAGCTAAGCGGCACCATGGATAGAGCCCTGGGTCAGGAAGAGCTGAGTTCAAATCCAGCATTAGACATTTATTGCTGTGTGACCTTGAGCAAGTTATTTAACCTCTGATTGCCTCAATTTCCTCATCTTTAAAATAGGGATAATAATGCCACCTACTTCCCAGGTTGTTGAGAATCAAATGAGATAATATTTGTGAAGCACTTAGCACAGTGTCTGGCACATTGTATAGATGCTAAATAAATGCTTGTTATTGTTGTTGCTGTTGTTGTTGTTATTGATACACACTATCTGGGTGACTGTGGCAAATCCCTTAACCTTTAAGTACCCCCAGGCAAATCTGTAAGACCTTAAGTTACAAAATAGTTACAGCTGGTATTGGAGAAGGAGTCCCTTCCCTGGGAGTTCTCTAAACCAAAAAAATTATAAGTCCACATTAAAAAACAATAATCTATTGTTAGATTATATAAGCTAAGAAAGCACAATAAGGAAATTTGTGATGAATAAATAAATTTCATTGTATCTATAAGGTTTTTCTAAACTTGAATCTGTTGATGGTCTTGCAGTTTAACTCAGCAGCCAAGCAGCTGATAGAACTGGACAAGGCTTTGTTGTCAGGTCCAGGTACTGACTCTGGAGAAGGCCCCTCAGGAACAGTCCACAGCAATGCAACAGCCCCAAAGCCCAGTGACACCAAGAAGAACACCAAGAAGCGGCACTCCTTCACCTCCCTCACCATGGCTAACAAGTCTTCCCAGGCTACTCAGAACCGCCATTCCATGGAGATCAGCCCTCCTGTCCTCATCAGTTCCAGCAATCCTACTGCTGCAGCTCGAATCAGCGAATTGACAGGACTTTCCTGTAGTGCTCCTTCTCAGGTAAATGAATCATCTGAGGTTGGAGGGTAGGGGGGCATACAGAGACTCTTGCACTAAAAACAAGCCCTGTTCTCTCCCTAATAATAGATGGTCATTTGGAAGTACAGTAGTGCTCTTGAGGCAAGATGAGATCATGTCTCCATCATTTCTTTTTTATCTCAACTAAAATTTCATTGGTATAGCAAACTCCCAGTAAGGAACCCCCATCATTATAGATAAGCATCTTCATTGCAAATTATCATCTTGGGCAGTACTCATAGATGGAGCTTGAACCCATATCTTCCTGGATATGAGTCTGGCTCTCTGTTCACTTCTTGTCTCTCACTGGTCCATTTTGCATGTGGGAAAGCAGAGGTTAGAGGGAAACTAACCAGAGTGTCTTTACCTAAGACCACCCAAGCAGTCCTTAGGAGAGGAAACATCTTGCCAACCCAACCAGTTGGGCCAAATTTCCCACATAAGGATGGTTCGGAAAAGTTTGCCAAGTAAAACTTTACTTTTATCCAGTCTTAGGATGCTGTGGTTGAAATGCTTTTTTTATAAAGCATTTATAAATTTATCAATTGCCTGTATTTATATAAGCCTACCTTCCTCTTTTAGTCTTTTCAGTAAGTATTACAGAGGAGGCAAAATAAGGTAAAGAAAGAGTTCTTTTAAAGGACCCACCCCCAAATGGGCTTAAAAGATCTCACGTGACTCTCAGTTCTCTGAGACTTGATGATCCTATAAGTGTCCTCCTGTATACTGGTGCACTAATCATGATACCCCTCGAGATCATGAGCACCTGCTGTTTGAGAAAATATAGTCATGTCAGTGTTGGGTGTTACTTTCCATCTCTGTTAAAATGTTTCCTTTTCAAACAACCACTTTCATTTGCTTTCTTGCCCTTCTAGCTCTGTGCATTGTTGTGTGGTACAGACTTATTTAGCTTCTGAACAGCCTTTTTTGGGTGCCATATCTGTGATCTCATTGATTGAAGGAACTCCTAGTGAGGAAATTCCCTCTACTAATACTGATCAGCACTTGCTTTACAATTTGGAGTCTCAGAATTGCCTGGGAAGCACTGAGAGGTTGAGTTTCATGCCCAGGGTCACACAGCCAATATGTGTCAGAGAGATCATCTTAACCCAGGTCTTCCTAACTCTGAGGTTGGAGCTCTATTCATGACTGCCACTTGATGGGTCTTTTAGTAGGGCTAAGGCATTTCTAAGTCAGTCATTCCATTGAGCAAACATTTGTAAAGCCCTTACTCTGTGCAGAGTGTGCGCACTTTGTTTTATTGAACACCCATCTGAGGTTCCCCTCTTGGAGCTTCTTGGATAGATTTTGGGGGATCCATGAACATAGGTGGAAAAAAATTACGTCTTCAATATAATTGGTTTCCTATGTAATCTTACTTATTTTATTTTATGCATTTAAAAACATTATTCTGAAAAGGGGTCCATAGGCTTCACCAGACTGCTGAAGGGATCCATGACACAAACAAGGTTTTAAAAAAACAACCTTATTTATATAGAGGAAAAAGACATGGCCTTGAAAACTTAATAGGAACAGGACAAAACATATATAAAATGTGTAGTAAAAAAAAAAATATGTTTACATTCATTCATTCAACACAGTTTGAATGCACAGTTCACCACTTATTAGGTACATGATTTTGGGCAAATGAGTCTCAATCTCCTCACCTCTGTAAAGTGGGAATGAAAGTAATTCTTTCTAATGCGTACACTTCAGGTCTCATGGCATAGTTTGTGAGAGAAGCTCCATGAACTGTCCAGGGCTGTGTACATGTGAGCTGCTACTATATTTTTATCCCAGAGTTTGAGATGACGTACAGATCTGTATCCAACAGGCTTTTCTTTCAGGGGATCGATCTGAAGGGGCCATAGCACCAAGTCCCCTGCCCAACCTGAGGCTACTATCCTTTGAAGGTAACCATATCCTAAGAAGAAACAACCTTTAGCTCCTAGTCAGCCCTGGGCCCAAGTCCTTCTTACCCCTGCACAAGGAAATAGGCTATGTGTCCCAGTGGAAAAACTTAGATTCTAATCCTTCCCCTGAGGTTACTGGTGTGACCCTGAGCAAGCCACTTAAACTGTGTTTGCTTCAGTTTCCTTCTCTACAAAATGAGGAGGTTATCTCTAAATCTGTGATCCCTGTAAAAAAGACATTTTTAATGAAATCTATAGTGTATGATCAGATACACAAAGTTTATCCCTCCATCATTCTTCTGTTTACTGTGTTATGCTATGTTGAGAGGATTTTATTGAATGGTAGGTGGTGCATTGGATAGAGTGGCAGGCCTGGAGGCAGGAAGACCTGAGTTCAAATCTGGCCCCAGACAATTAGTAGTTGTGTGACCCTGGGCAAGTCGTTTGCTTTAGTTTGTTTGCTTTAGTTTCACCATTTCTAAAATGGGGATAATAATAGCACCTACTTCCCAGGCTTGTTGTGAGAATCAAACGAGTTAATAGTTTTAAAGTGCTTAGCACGATGCCTAATAATCAATTATTTTTAAAGTGCCTACTGTGTGCCAGGCAGGGTGCTAAGTGCTTTACAATTATTAATTTCTATTTTTATCTATTTTCTATATCTATTCTCTTATTTCTATATAAATATTAGCTGTTATTATTCCACTGCTTATTTTTATAATGTAAGAATAGGTGTTCAAGTTTTCTCACTCCAGGTCATGACTCTGGTAGAATCTGTCTCTCAGTGGAGATGTTCATAGAATCCCAGGATTTGAGCTAGAAAGGACCCTAAAAATCAACTCATATGACCCCTTGCTTTACAGATGAAAAAACTAAGGACCAGAAGTGACTGGCCCACACTCACCTAGGAAGTAAAGGTCAGAATTTTGCCTGGAAGGTATTTCACATTCCATTCTAAATCAAATCACATGATGTTTTCTCTTAGAAGTCCCCCTTAGCACTTCACAACTGCCCACTTAGCCCAGTCCAGAGGTCCCATCCCTTTCTTACCCTTCCCCCACACGCTGTCAATCACCACCTCCCCTTCTCCCAGGCTGGCACCTCAAATACAAAAGTAATTCATTACCGTGTTAAAGACAGCTACCACCATCTTACCCTGGGAGTGCCTAACATTGTCTTCCTTAAAACTTTGGAAATTTATCACAGCAACTGTTGCCCCTTTGGGCATAGGCAAGGGTGAGAAATTCCCCCACCCTGGCTTGTTCAAAGGGATGTCTGTGGTCTGAAAAGAATAGAAACACAAAAATAGCTTAGTGATATTTATTCTTATATGTTTCTCATCTTATAGTGTTGTATATGCAGAGAAATGAGAGTACTAATTATTAGATATTGATCCATACAACTTTCCTTTGATATGGAAGGAAAACATGATTGTGGAGTATTTTATTTACTTATCATTTTTCTATTCTATCTTCTACTAAGGTCCTACTCTGATGCCTCATCATGGTATTAAGGAGTCCTTTGGGTTTTCAGGGTCTATATCATGGTCAATACACTCTAAAAGGCCCTAAGATCAGAAGAGATCAGAAGGATTCAATGGTTGGTCATTTAAGGACTAGCCGAAGTATGTGACAAAAGCTTATTACCAGGTTGGAGTTAGGTTGACAGATTTTTTGGCCACAGTAAACTGTATCCTGTGGTGCATTTTGATCAGTGGAGTAGAGTATAACCAATAAAATCACAAATCCTTGAAATACTAAACCATGATATATTAGCTATCACTATCCCTTCCACCTTTCCTGCTTCCACATAGGGGTTGAGATGGCTGTTGCTGAGTAACACTGTTATCTCTCTAGATTTTCTTCCATGACCATATGGAGTCTCATTTGAGACCTTGAAGGCATGCAATCACATCACTTCCCTGGGACAAAATTCCCACATCTGTAAAATGAGGGTGGGTCCCCTAAGGTTCCTTCTAATTCTACATCTGTGAACCAGGATAGAAATTACACTGGATTTAATAGAAATGATCATGTTGTCTCTAGAGACTTCAGATGCATGTGCTGTTTACCCCACTGACGTCATTATTTAGCTGCTCTGTTGGCTTCCTAAACAAGTGATAACTGACAGTGATGTAGCATTTTTAAGGTCTGCTAACTGTTTTATACACGATTTCTTCTGAGACGCCCAACAGCCTTGTGAGGAGGGTATAGCACATATTAAAAATCCCTGTTTCATAGATAAAAAAACTGAAGCCTGGTAAGAAGGTCATGGTCACACATCTAGTAAATGTTGAACCTAGGTCTTCCTGACCCCAAATCCAGCATTCCATCCATGATGCCATGCTTCTTCAGTGGGCCTCATTGAATGCATGTTACGTGTCTCACCTGGATATGTTTCTCTGTTTCTTTGTTCTAATGTCTTATTAATTGCTTCTGGTGTTTATTTTAAAATATTTGTATGAATGATTCATTTTTCTACGTGTATTTGGAGGCTGTTGTGCTTGGCTACTGTTCAGTGAAAGATAAATTTCACAAACATAAATAAAGATATTTGTTTATAAGATGTGTCATCCAGGTGAGTCACCAGAACAGGTGTGCACAGATATTTGTGACTGATAAGCTGTGTAGAAGGGATTTGGATTAGATGATCTCCAAGGCACCTTCTGGACCTATAATTTTATGATTCTGTGATAAACCTGTGGTAATGGATAATCATAACAACACAGTACAATGAGTTTGAAGTCCAAAGGCCTGAATCTGAATCTTGTATCTGTGCCTTACTAGGTGTGTGATATTGGCACCCATCTAGTGCTATTTTACCCCTAAGATCCCTTCTGGGTCAAAATCCTAGAATGGTAGTTCACATATACTTTGCAGAACTCTTCCTTATAACAGTGAGAAAGATGTACTATCGCCTCCATTTTATAGATGCAGATACAGAGTTTACATGATTTATGTAAGGCCAGTAAGTGGCAGAACTGAGACTCAAATCTGTGTTTTCTGAAAGAAACTTAAGTCCAACACTCACGATCTTTCCATTGAAACACATAATTAGTGGTTTTTGCCTGTTCACTAACCTCCTCTGTACAAGAACCTCACACACCAATGATTGATCTTGACCTAAGCTAGCCAGATGAGTCATTAATATTAGGCTTATTAGGACTGAGGATATTTTCACTAGCTTCAGGGAATGCGGAGAGCCTTCCATCTTCCTCATTCAACCTCCCTTTCATGTTGTCCTGGCCTAATCACTCTAATTTGTTGCACCAGGAAAAATAAATGGGGTGGAGTAGAAGATCAACACTTTCCTTCCCAAGATAATAATATTAATGAGGTTGATGTATTGGTGAGTTTTGCAGGATAGCTCCTAGCGGCCCCCCCCCCTCCCCCCGCTTTTTTATTTGTAATAAAGAATGTCTCTCCGACTAGGGGATATATTTGGAAATGAAAGTGTTACAAAACTAACAATACTAATAATTTTTTAAAACAATTTAATTATTTTCAGCCCACATGCTTTGTCTCTTTACTGGTATTCTCTTTATATAAGATTAAATGAGATAGTATTTGCAAAGCCCCTAGCACAGTGCCTGACATATAGTAGGTACTTTTAATAAAATACTTGTTTCCTTCTAATCATCTGTCTCCCACTTTTCTGATAATTAGGTTTTGGACATAATGACTGTTAAGAGTTGAAAGGGACCTGAGAGATCATCTAGTCCAGAGGTTCTTAATTTGGGTGTCATGGTTCCCTTTGGGCAGTCAAAGAAGCCTAGAGAATAGTGCTTTTGCAGAATAATGCTTTTAAATTCATGAAATAAGATGTGTAGGATCATAAAGGGAAACCAGTAGTAGTGAAATACAGTTATCAAAAGATTAGAAAAAAAATTTCATGGATCCCAGATTGAGAACTCTTGATCTAGTCCAACATGAGAATTTTACAGATGAATAATTGAAGGTTAAAGAGGCTAAGTGATTTGCTGAAGGTCACACAGGTAATAAATGACAAAGCTGATGCCAGGATATTCCTGGTTGTTTATTAATAGGTCCTGGGGGAGAGTCTAGGGTTCAGAGTGATGCACAGCTGTTTGGGCTCTGGTCCAGGGCCTGCAATTAACAGCACTCACAGCTTTCTGGCCTTCCTGGTCAACACCTGTTCTCATTTATCCCTATAGTAAACATGGCTTCATTTCTCAATACAGAGCGTCCCAAAAGTCCTAGTGCAGTTTTAATGGGATACTCTGTATTTGAAGCATGGAAGGAAAGAAGAGTGGATGATTGAATGAGCAGAAACTTTTCTAGTTAGAAAGTGGAAAACCATTGGGTTCAGTCTTTGAAAGGAAAGTTCACAAAATGTGCTTTCCAATAAAAGCTAACAAAATAGAGAAATAATGTTTTAATAGTAAGGAAAGAGAAATAAATGTTGAGGAAGGCCTGCTCACATAAATAATTGTATATAGAATCATCTGAAGTATAAATCTTGATTTGCTCAAGTCGACTCAACTCAAATATCTATTAAGTATCTGTTACATGCCAGGCACTATGCTGGGTGCTGGGATAGAGAGACAAAACCTGCTTCCTGGGGCAGCTAGGTGGTGCAGTGGATAGAGCACTGGCCCTGGATTGAGGAGGACCTGAGTTTAAATCTGGCCTCAGACTTACTAGCTGTGTGACCCTGGGCAAGTCACTTAACCCCATTGCCTAGCCAGAAAAAAACTAACCAAACAAGAAAAGCTAACTGGACACAGCATGTATGTGTCTGTGTCTGTGTGCATGTCTATGTCTGTATCTTTGTACAAGAAATATAGGAATAGTTGGAAATCTTACATTTCCTCAGAGGTACTTTAGTAGAACATACTATAGTACAAGACACTTAATTTTAGCCGTTGTTTAGAGTATGTTTAGTATCTTTAAATCCACTTGCAGTGATGGGATTTTCTGCGTTGATAGTATATCAACACTTTTCAGCCTTAAAACCTATACATGTTCCAAAAGTCTTGTTGAAGTTTTGAAGTTTTAAGCTTTAATGGCTTAAAATTTCACTAAGATACCCTGTATTGATGTGACTTGCTCCTGATGGGCTTCTGCTGTTGCTACTGCTACTACTATTATACCAGAATTCATAGCACTACCTAGAATATTGGAAAAATAAAAGAAATAACTGTGGGTTTTGCCATAGAACTAACTGTTTTACCCAATAGTCTTTTTTCTTTTCTCATATAGATTATTTATCTGACCTATGGAAAATGTGTTATATTAGAATTTCCTTGTGTATGTGGTTGTCATTCTTCTTAGCCTGCCATTGTTTCCTTAGTGGGGGAAAATTCATCAAAATTCAATTTAGCATTTATTGAGAGCTTATAAGACAACATGTTGGGTTGTGGAGACTCAGAGACACAATAGAGAGTCATGGGACTTTGATCCAAAACTCAGCACTGACATTTATTAGCTATGTGTCTTTAGGCAAGTTAACTAATTTCCTTGACCCTCAGTTTCTCCAAGAGTAAAATGAGAAGTTTGGACTGGATGGCTTCTGAGGGGTTCCAATAACTCTGTAATCCTTTGATTATCCCTGCCCTCAAGGAGTTTACATTCTTTTAAGGGGAGCACAAACTCCCCTTAGTACATAAAAGGCCATTTGAGAGAAGAGAAAGTGCCAACAAAAGGGATTTGGGAAGGTTTTTGAGAAGAGGTGGTGAGTTGAGCCTTGAAGAAAGAGAAGAACTGACAGGCAGAGTTCTGTCTTCATTTGTGTAAAGACTGTTTTGTAGTTGCATCCATATAGTTTGCATGTGTATCTTGGTAGAAAGACTCCCAAATACTTTATATATTCTGTAGTTATTTTGAATGGAATTTCTCTGTCTTTCCCTACTAGATATTGTTGGTAATATATAGAAATGCTGGTTGTTCATATGAATTTGTTGTACATCCTGTAATTTTGCTGAAGTTATTTTTAGTTAATTTTTGTTAATTTTAGTTAATTTTATGCTTGATTCATTAGGCTTCCTTCTCTAGATAGATCGGGGTTCTTGACCATTTTTTTCAGAAATGGACCCCATTTGACAGTCTGGTGAAGCCTCTGGACCCCTTCTCAAAATAATGTTTTTAAATGCACAAAATAAAATACATAGGATTACAAAGATAACAAAGTAATTCCAATATAGATATCAAAATACTTTTAAAGCTAGTTCATTGACTGTAGATAAAGAACCCCAAAGACATATACCATCATATCATCTGTAAAAAGTGATAGTTTTGTTTCCTCTTTTATTTATTCTCTCAGTGTCTTTTACTTGTCTTATAGCTATAGCTAGGACTTCTTGTGTTATATTAAATAGTAAGGGAGGGAGAGAACAAGCATTTATTAAGTGCCTTCTATGTGCCAGACATTGTACTAAGTGCTTTACAAATACTATCTCATTTGTTAACAGTAGTGGTAATAATGGGCATCTAAATTTTATACCTCTGTGAGAGGCAGAATTTAGGAGGGTAGGTCATTTCTAACAGGGGGGAAATCACCTGTTTGAACGCGCAGAAGCAAGCTATATCCCTTATTCTAGCTATGGGGGAAGGACCTTTTTGTTTAAAAGAGAAATAGAATAGACACCTTTCCCATCTTCAAGGTATCAGGTTGTGATCTGCAACTTGAGTGGAATTGATTAAGTGTCTAAGCATTGGACCTTGGAGTGAATGGACGTCCTTCCCAGCGCACATATTTCTGCTTGTATTGGTGCTGCTGACAAGGAACCTTTGAAGACAGTTACTTTAGCTGGACGTTGTCTCCCTCAGGCCTTGAAAAGTAATCACTTTCTGGAGGCATGTTGAGCTGACTGCATCTTAATCACAGGTGGAAGTTAGGGGTGTGGGTGAAGGAAATGATTGCCAAAGAGTGAAATGCCTTGTGAATTAAACCCAGATTTAACTTAGTGATAGCCTATGGAAGCTGAATCCTCAACAAGGTTTGAAGGGAGCTTGTGTGCAAATGATTGGGCATGGAGCTCTTTGCAGGGTTATTGAATCTGAGAGGTGGGTCCCGTGAAGAGCACCTTCCAAAAAGAATAAAGGTTTTTGTGTTGTTTCTTGTTACTGTGAAAGCCAAGGGCCGAGAGTGTTCATCAAACCAGGAGCCGTGTCTCCTACCTTTTACTGGTCAGCACAAAGGGAACAAAAATACATACTGCTTTTTAAAATGAGGGAGACTGCATAGTAAACACTGCATGATTTGTTTCTCTGGAGGCTATGCCAAGATAGTGTGTTTGTTACATGAAATTCACAGTCCAAGATCACATGTTGAGAGTTGGGAGGGACCTCAGAGGCCATCTAGCCTAACCTTTTCATTTTATAGATGAAGAAAGTGAGACCTAAAGAGGTAACGTGACTTACCCAAGATCCCACAGGACAGTAGGTAACACAGCTGGGATTTGACTGCAAATTCAAAGCTCGTTCCACTGTGACTACACTGCTTTTTCTTTCCAGGCTCGTCGTGCATTAAATTCATAGTTGGTTTTCTAATAACCCTTTTTATATGTATTTTTCTTGACAGGTTCACATCAGTACCACTGGGCTAATTGTAACCCCGCCTCCGAGCAGCCCCGTCACAACGGGACCTTCATTCACCTTCCCATCAGATGGTCCCTACCAAGCTGCCCTTGGAGTAAGTATCATATTATTTCTCCCATCTTTAATGATTTTGTCCTTAGCTGTTTATCGAACAGTTGGCATTAATTTGGTTCTCTCAACTTCTAAGCAGCCCTAGTTTATTATTGATACTTGTTCCTTTGGGTGGAAGCCTCACCAGTCATATCTTTCACCTATAGTGTTAGTCATCTGGAGTATTATTTCTGCCAATTTTGCAGTTAAAATCGAAAAGTCTCTCCTGAAGTGTGCCAATTTTCACCCTTTCTTTTAATACTAAACAAGCTTATACCTAACTGTATATCCTATACTATGATATGTAATA
The DNA here is from genome assembly GCF_900497805.2 of Vombatus ursinus. Taxonomy (NCBI): domain Eukaryota; kingdom Metazoa; phylum Chordata; class Mammalia; order Diprotodontia; family Vombatidae; genus Vombatus; species Vombatus ursinus. Next base: position 50,991,491 of record NW_020954599.1, read on the forward strand.
ATGATAATACTAAACACACCAGCCAAAATGGACTGTTTCTCAGATACATCATGTCCTATGCAGGCTGCATGCTGAATACCCATCTGCCCAGCTGCATCCGTCCAGCATGACCTTCAAGGCCCAACTTAAATGCTTTCTCATTCAAGAAGTCTCTCTTGAAGTCCCCAGCTGGAATAAATCTCTTCCTTTTCTGAACTAACTTTATCCATGCAATGATTCATCAAGTGAATTTTTAAGCATCTGTTATAGGCAGACACTGGGAGTGAAACTGAATTTAGACAATCTAATTGTCCTCATGGAACTTATAGTCTGATGGTCTCAGAAAAAAATACTTATACATTCACATTCTGTTGTTTATTATAGTTAGGTGAGTGTGTGTCTAATCTTTCCTTCTACACAATAACAGTTGAGACTAGTGGTTGGTAAGTTAGGCAGCTGCTTGAGGTGCTTTTTATAAATAGAGGATAGAAAATGGATCTCAGAGAGCTAAGGATCATCTCCATACCATAATGATGATGATGAATATAACAATTATATTAATAATTTAAAATTATATATTAATGTAAATATTATGAATTACTATTATATGTTAATATAAATAATAGTTATAACAGTAATAATAATAATAGGATAAGGGATAGACCTCTGACTTCATTGATAAAGGGAGCCCCTAGACGAGGAAACTCCATCTGACGGTGCAGATCATCACTTTCCCTGCAATTTATAATAATAGCCAACATTTATATAGCACTTAATATGTGCCAGGCACTGTGCTCTGTACGTTACAATTATTTCCTTTGATCTTTACAAAAAATGTTGGGCAGTAGGTATTATTATTTTCCCCATTTTACAGATGAGGGCACTGAAGTAGACAGAGGCTAGTCAGTGTCTGAAGCCAGAATCTCCACCTAGTGGCAGCTTTAGCATCTTAGAGAATGATCTTAGAGAAGGGAATTGATTTGCTCAGGATCACACAAGTAGTGTAAACAGCTGTGGGATTTGAGCCCAGATATTACTGACTCCAAAGCCAGTGCCTCTTGGCACTGTACGAAGCTGCCTGTCTCTTTAATGCCAAAGAATTCCATGCTGTATTTAGTGCCACACAATGCAAAAAGCATTTATTTAGCATCTGCTAGGTGCTTAGTGTCGTACTGGGAATGCAGAGGTGAAAATAAAAACAGTTTATCCCCTCAAAGAGCTTATATTCTACTTTTTGTTGTTGTTGTTCAGTTATTTCAGTTGTGTCTGACTCTTCCTGATCCCATTTGGGGTTTTCTTGGCAAAGATTCTCGAGTGATTTGCCATTTCCCTCTCCAGTTCATTTTATAGATGAGGAAACTGAGGCAAACAGGGTGAAGTGACTTGCCCAGGGTCAGAGCTAGTCAGTGTCTGAGACCACATTTGAACTCAATGAAGATGAGTCTTCCTGACTTCAGGCCCTGCATTCTATCCACTGTGCCACCTAGCTGCCAGGTAGTCTACTTACACAGCTAGGAAAAGCAAAATATATAGAATATAAATATAGAATATTGGGGAAGGGGGTCAACAACTGGAGGGATCAGGAGCAAACTTCTGTAGGAGATGGAACTTGAATTGAACCTTGAATGGAGCAAGGGATTCCAAGTAGCAGGAGGAGAACATTCCAGGTGTGGATGTAGCCTGTGCAAAGGCCAAGCACACAGTAGGCAAATCTGGAGCATGTCGATATTTATTTTGTGACAAGTCATGTTGTTCTTGTTGTTGTTCAGTCCTGTCTGACTCTTCGTGACCCTATAGACCATATTGTTCACAGTATTTTCTTGGCAAAGATACTGGAGTGCTTTGCCATTTCCTTCTCCAATGGAGTAAAGCAAACAGAGGTGAAGTGACTTCCCTAGGATCACACAGCTCGTGAGCGTGTGAGGCTGGTTTTGAACTCAGGTTTTTCTGACTCTAGGCCCATTGTTCTATCCAGTGAGCCACCTAGCTGCTCTGACAAGTCACAGTCACAGATTAAAATGAATCCTCAAAGACAGAGTATAGTAATGTAAAAACAACTCATTTTCCAACCCTTGCAAAGGGGACACAAATGCCTTGCCCACCTGTGGACATTGTAGTGGAGTGAATCTCATTCTTCTTTGCAGTGCTTACAGTGAATAGCACAGTAATAATAATTGTTATTATTATTAATAGCTAGTAATAGCTACTCAAGCTATTACTTTTGTAATTACTATTATAATGTAATAGCTAGTCAAGAACTATGTGTTGAGTCAATGAATAACTAAATGACTTTGTTGAAGCCAGGATGGGCAAGTTACTCAATATGCACCAACTCAGGATTAGTTGAAGGAACTGGAGATAGTTACCTGGAGAAAAAAAGACTTAGCAGGGTCTTAATAACTGCCTTCAAGTATGCGAAGGAATATTGTATAGAAAAGGGATTGGGCATATTTTGCTGGACATGACTGAAATGACTGAACCAAGAACAACAAAAAAGTATAATATAAGCTCTTTAAGGCTTATAAAGGGATAGATTGGCACCCCAAAGGACAGAATTAGGAGCCATGTTTGAAAGTTACAGAGAGGCAGATTTAGGTTTGTTTAAATGAAAAACTTCCTAGCAGTTAGAGATATCTAAGAGTATAATGTGTTTAGTTCTGGGCATCATGGCTTAAGTAAAACATTGATAAGCTGGAGAGTGACCATGAAAGGCCAAGCAAGATGGTGAAGGGTCTTGAGTCTGTGTCATCTGATGATAAGCTGAAGGAACTAAGCATGTATAGCATCAAGGAGAACCTGAAGGATTGTCACTGGAGAATATAGTAGACTTGTTCTCTTTGGCCCCAGTGGGCAGAGCCAGGGTGGAGGCTGCTAAGAAGACAAGTTAAGCTTGATATTACACTAAGGAAAACTTCCCAGTGTTGAGAGCTGTCCCCAAAGTGGAATGGGCTGCCTCAAGAGGTGGTGGGATCCCCACTCCTTGTGGGTCTTGAGAACGGCCTGAATTCACACTTCTGGGATGTGTGAATGGGCTGCATTGGGAATTGGTAGATTCAGCCTCATTTGAGTTCTTTAAGTGGAGATTGAATGACCCCTCTTTGGGGATAGTGTAGTGAGGATTCCTTGTCAGGTACAGAGTAAATTAGACAGCCTATTAAATTCTTTCTAGTTCTGAGATTTTGTGACTCTGTAATGCTGAGGAGATCAGTGGCATGAAACAATAACGTGTTTTCTTGTGGTCTTCAGCCTCATTTCTTATAGGCCTCACCTTTATTTCTTTTGATCTACCAGTCTCTTGCTTTTTTATGTTGTTTTGTTTCCTTTTGTTTTTATGTCACCCTCATTTCCTGTTAGCCTCTCTCTCCCCTCACCACCACTCCTAAACTCTCCTTTGTAACAGTGAAAAATATTTAAACAAAACCAACCCAAGGACTATATTTGACAGTGCTTGGCATGTATAGATGAATGAACTGTATAGGCTGGGATCACCATTGTTTGTTTATTTATTTATTTATTTTTAGTTTTCAACATTCACTTCCATAAAATTTTGAGTTCCAAATTATCTCTCCATCTCTACCCTTCCCCCACCCTAAGACGGCATGCGATTTGAGGTAGACTGTACACATGCATTCATATTGAACCTGTTTTCACATTAGTCATGTTGTAAAGAAGAATTAGAACCAGTGGGAGGAACCACGAGAAAGAAGAAACAAAAGAAAAAAAAGAGAGAGCAAATGATATGCTTCAATCTGTATTTAGACTCCATAGTTCTTTTTCTGAATGTGGACAGCATTTTCCATCGTGAGTCCTTTGGAATTGTCTTAGATCCTTGCATTGCTAAGAAGAGATGAGTCTATCAAAGTTAATCATCGTACATCGTGGCTGTTAACTGTTAACTGTGTACAGTGTTCTCCTGATTCAGCTCACTTCACTCAGCCTCAGTTCATTTAAGTCTTCTCAGGTTTTTCTGAAGTCGGCCTGCTCATCATTTCTTAGAGCACAATAGTATTCCATTACATTCATATACCACAACTTGTTCAGCCATTCCCCAATTGATGGGCATCCCCTCAATTTCCAATTCTTGCCCACCACAAAAAGAGCTGCTATAAATATTTTTGTACATATGGGTACTTTTCCCATTTGTATGATCTCTTTGGGATACAGACCTAGAAATGGTATTGCTGGGTCAAAGGGTATGCACATTTTTATAGCTCTTTGGGCATAGTTCCAAATTGCTCTCCAGAATGGTTGGATCGTTTCACAACTCCACCAACAATGCATTAATGTTCCAGTTTTCCCACATCTTCTTCAGCATTTGTCATTTTCCTGTTTTGTCATGTTAGCCAATCTGATATCAGAGTTGTTTTGATTTGCATTTCTCTAATCAGTAGTGATTTAGAGCATTTTTTCATATGACTATAGATGGCTTTAATTTCTTCATCTGAAAACTTCCTATTCATATCCTTTGACCATTTATCAATTGGGGAATGAATTGTATTCTTTTATAAATTCGACTCAGTTCTCCGTATATTTTTGAAATGAGGTCTTTATCAGAGAAACTGGTTTTAAAAATTCATTCCTAGTTTTCTGCTTCCCTCCTAATTTGATTGCATTGGCTTTGTGCAAAACTTTTCAGTTTAATGTAATCAAAATTATGGAATTGAAATTGTTGAAGGAGACATTCACACTGAAGAGATCACTGATCAATATGATTGCTTGAGCGTGGATGAAATAGAAAAAAGGGAGGGAATTCAGGGGACATACAGACGAGGCACAAAAGAGGAAGAGAACAAGGAAAAACCCTCAGCAGTGAAAAACAAGCAAGCACAACTTTAGAAAACAAAGAAATAATTGGCAGCAACTTAATTTTTTGAAATAAAAGGAAGCTGTTGTCAAGGTCTCAGAAAGCTGGGGAGAATGAATTGTTCATTGTGCCCAAGGCAAGGGGTGAAAGCTTTAACAACTGGCCCTGAGATAATCATCATATTTGTTTTTTACTCTCAGTGGGATAAATCAGGCATTCTCCTATTAAAAAAAAAAGTGAAGTTTGCTCTGATTAGATGTGGAAAAGAAACTTCAGGAAATTCTCTGGCATCTTTCAGCTACAATTGTTTATAGGACAGCTACTTGGTAAAGGAAATGTGGTTGTGCTTTTCATTCCTTCGGGAAAATGTGAAGTACAACTGAGATTGAGTGAGACATGATTCCCATGAAAATGGGGTCAAAAAGGATGTTTTGTCCAGAGACCAGTTCCATGAAAAACCTCCTCTCTGATTTCCTAGGATGGAGGCAGGAAGAACAGAAAACTCCTCTCCCATCCTCCTTTCCCTGTAAACATCTATCCCCAACATCTAGCTGATTGGTGCTTCTGTTGTGAGTGGCCCACCACACATGGAAAATACTAATTTCATTTCCTAAAGGGAGAGGAAAAAAAGACGTAACTTTCTGATCTTGGAATAGTTAATTAACAGAAAAAGCACAAAGGTGGCTGGGCTTCAATTCCCAGAGATTAAAATTTAAAAATGGAATGTATGTCAAGCCACGTGTAACCATGAATTCACCCTAGGACAGATTAGTGAAAGTAAAGTTCTAGCACAAGATGGGTCCAGAAATTGGTTTACATCAGATCATTTTCTCTTAGGATTAGCTACTCAAATCTGCATGCTGGCCAGGTAAAAGGAGAGTTTATGAGTTAGTATGAATACTGTGCCAATAGCAGTCAATGAAATACCAAATTCAATTTGGCTGGGATAGTATACACTTGTGCCTGACATTATCTCAAGGGGCACAGATGACTGGAAGGCAAGGTTTTTGAAAACTTCACATAAACATTTTGGATTGCAATGAAATGATCCAAGTTTCATTTACCCTGGATATCACATATTAATGCTATTAGGTGGTAGGTTTAGAATGGGAAAGGTCTCTCAACTTACAATTTTATAACTAGCACTTATATATAACACTTTAGGGTTTGCAAAGTGCTTTGCAGAAATTTCATTTTATCCTCACAATAACCCTGAGTAGGTGCTGTTGTTATCCTCATTTTACAGATGAGGAAGCTAAGGCGGGTATAGGTTAGGTGACTCTCCCAGGGTCACATAGCTAGTAGGTGTCTGAGACTAAATTTGAACTCGGGTCTTCCTTACTCCAAGCCTGGTGCTCTAGCCACTGCACAGTCTTGATGCTTTTAAAACATTTTGCTTTTCTTCACTTGAAGTCTCCAAAGACCACTAGTTTTCCATTAGTGGAAGATGTTGCAGAGGGTTGTTATTCAGCTGGGATTAGGTTTAGCATCTGTGATGCTATGTCCAATGAAAGTCTTGGGGGCTGGTTCCCTTAAGGAAAGACATACGTCTTGTTGTGCAGCTTTTTAGGCTGCAAATGCCAAGATTAGAATATGGACTGAAAATTATTTCTAGTATTTTTCAGAATTTCAGCTTGTTGTACATGTTTTACACAGGAGGTGGCTGTGAGAGTTCTTTTAAAGTAGACACCAGGAAGAATTGCCAACATTTGCTTGTCAATAGATTTTGCTGGACCAGTAAAACAGTGGGTTTTATTGGACCAGAAATCTCCATGGTAGGTAATTTCTCAAGCTTCTTTCCATTTAGTAGGACTTAATCTATTTATTAGAGAAGTGATATTTTCAGAAGGGTTTTGTTTTTTTTTTTTTCTTTACCTGTGCGTTTATTTGAATCCGTAGAAAGTATTTGTTTCATAGGTTTTCATGGCCAAAGAATGGCAACTAGGTGGTGCTGCAGATAGAATACCTGACCTGGAATCAGGAAGATGTGAGTTCAAATCTGGCCTCAGATACCTACTAGCTGTGTGATCCTGGCCAAGTCATTTAACTCTGTTTGCCTCAGTTTCCTCATCTGTAAAATGACTTGGAAAAGGAAATGACAAACCACTCAGTGTCTTTGCCAGGAAGACCCCAAATGGAGTCACGAAGAGTTGGACACAACTGAACAACACCAGCTAAAGAAATATTCACCAAGTTCATCAAGGCCACCCTAGTACTGATGGGTATCTGTGTACTTAGAATGATCCTCAGAAAGCAGACTCAGTCTGTTTCTTATGGCGAGGGGGAATAGGCTTCAACAAATATAATTATGGAATTATGAAAAAGATCTAGAATAAAAGGATTTCATTATGAACATAAAAGAAGATGGTCTGTCCATGCAGTATGAGTGAGGACCAAACTGATGGAAAACTCATATGCTCCCGTGGTATCCTCATGTTAGACAGCATATTGGGTAGACCTACCTCTGGCAGACTTTTGGGAAAACTTAGACTAGAATTGCCTAAGATGGTGATTCATGAATGACTGATGACCTGTTTCCTTGAAGGGTATTCCAATATGAAAGAAATCCCAGCTCCATTCGCTCATTTGAGTATACAGTATTATATTAAATGTGTTTAATAAAATTTGACAGCTTTAAAAGTTTTATTTTTGAAGTTTTAGAAACTTTTTCTTATTGTTGGTAAAGGGTGCTTGGGCTCATGGTAGCTCTAAAGTGAGTTCTGCATCCTTGAAGGTAATTCTTACATGGTTGAAATCCCAGCTTCATTGGTGCATTTGGGTATAGAGTGTTATGTTAAATGTGCTTAATGAAATTTGATGTCTTTCACAATGTTGTATTAGTGGTTCTTAGAAGTTTTTAAAGCTGCTTCTGATTGTTAATAAAGGGTGCTTGGGTTGGTGGGAGCTATAAAATGAGAGGGCTCTGGATCAACTGTGATGAAGCCAGTACACTGTTGTAAGATGCTTTGCGAAGAGTTCAGATCTTTGGGGATAGTGTATTATCTGAAGATATTACGTATCACCTTGTGAACTCCCATTTCACCAGATAATTTCGGTTTGCCAAGGGTCATTTACAAAACACGTCATATCATTTCATAGTCTATTATCTTCCTGGGCACCATCATTTTATAATATCTACTAACCCAGAATCCTACTTCACACATCTACATCTGTCTAGCTTAAGTCCAGCTCAAATGCTTCCACCTACACAAGACTTTTCTTTACTCCTCCCCGCCACTTGGTAATCTTGTCCCACCAAAATCCTTTGTTTTTACTTTGTTAATACTTTGTATTTACTTATTAGCTTTCATGTTGTTTCACCTCAATGAAATATAAGCTACCTGAAGGCAGGGCCTTATGGATCTTTGAGTCAGTGTCTCCAGTACATCATAGGCATTTAATAAACATTTGCCTAATTTAATAGGATCATAGAACCGCAAGTAGAAAGGCACCTGCCAAGATTATGCATCCAGCTTTCCACCCAATACAAGAATCCTTTCTATCACATGCCAGACAGGTGGCCAGTCAGCCACTCTTGGCTTAAATACTTTCAGTGACAGGGAATTCACTATTTTTCTATACAATTCTTTCCATTTTTTAAAAAGCTTTAATCATTATTTAATTCTTCCTTCTATTCAGCAAAAAAAAAAAAAAATGCCTTCCCTTATATTCTACTTGCTGGTCCTAATTCTGCCTTCTAGAGCCTCAGAGAATGATTCTTATTCCTCTTCATATTACAGCCTGGACTGTTATGTCTGTCTGTATACCTGTGCCTATATCCCCAAAGCATCATTTGTGCATCTCAGAAAAGTCTAGTGTTACTAATAATTTATAAAGCATTCAAATACAGAAGAACAATGCTGTAGTTACACTCTTGGGGACCAATTTCCAATCTATCGGAACAACTGGAGCGCATCCTTATGCTCTCCTTCATCCCTGTCCCATCACTGTTTGCATAGTTACTGTACACCTAGTGTTTGCTTTACATATATGCATTTGATACAAATGATTCATTGTGCTTCTTGCATCTCTTGGAGAGATTCTGAGCTCAGAGGTAGAAGGGTCCTGAGAGTTCCACCTACCTCCCACCTACATTATTGATTTATGATATTTCCGTACAACACAATTATTTTCATTCACTTCAACACTAAATTGGAATTCTGCCAATGTTTTGACTTGGATTTCACTGATTTAGAGTCAGCCTTTAGATGACCTGTCATTATTTGGGTGCATGGCATGTTCTGTTTTTGTCCTCAGTTAACAACCTTCTTTGAGAAGTGAAAAATTTTAATGAAAGTGAAATCATAGGAGAATCATAGATTTTAAACTATAATAGGACCTGAAAGGCCACACCTTATTTTACAGATGAAAAAAACTGAAGCCAAAAGACATTAAAAGACTTAACCCAGGATTACCTGGGTAGCAAATGACTTCAAATCTAACACTCTTTCCTAAATAGCCATTTTATGATTTTCTTATTGATCTTAATCTCTGTTCAGTCTGGGCTTGTTTATCTCCCCCCCCTCAGGCCATTGGTATTGTTTCCCTCACCTTGATCTGTGTAGGAAGATATTTCCTAATTCAGCATTTTCCTGGGGGTTTTCTCCTTCCCTCCACTTTCTGTTTTGTCTCTGTTAAGAGTCAGATGGAGTGAGAGAGTGACCCTAGGCAGCTTATAGGTTTGAGGAGGTCCTAAAAGCTTCAAGAGAAACAGATTCCAAAACAGTGACTCACGTTCTGTCTGCCAGTTGGTGTAGTTAAGAGTGTGAGAAAACTTTTCTCGGGAAAAGGAGTAAAATTCTGTGAACAGCCCTGGTGCTTTCACTGGCCCCTGTTAGCACTGTTCTGCTCATGATCTGTTTTGTTCATTTTGTGCTTCGTAACAACTGGCATAAAGCTGCTGTGGTGGGGGCAGGGGGGAGAGTAACTAACTACAAGTCACTTTGGCTTGAAATTAAAAATAATGTGTGAAACAGTTGCAGCATACGTCTAGAAATCCGAGCTCTTTTCCACCCAGTTTCAGGAACAGTGTGTGTGCGTCGACAGGCTTGCGAAGTCACTGCTTGATGAAATTTAAATTTTGATTCCAAGAACTAGAAATGAAATGGCTGTTCGTGCGGTTAGAAATTAATGGTTTGTTTTTATAATCATGCTGATGTATAGGAGCCAATTTATGCTTTCTTTAGGCCTTTCTTTATTTTTATTTCTCCTTTGAATCATTTCTTACCCTGCTAGTGGTTCAAAGATGGTTTGGGGCTGACTGCTTTTGTGAGCCTGCTTTCCCAGGAGTGTCACTATACAGACCCTAAAGAATGATCTGGGGTTTTATAGATCAGAAGGTAACAATTGCCCCATTGATTTTCAAAAGGAATGGAATCCTGCAGGCTGGGCCCCCATTAGGCCATGCCCATAAAGGAACCAGCAGCTTTTCACTGGTATACTTGTTAAAGATTACCAACTTTGATAGTACTGATTTTCAAAAGCTGGCAAAGTTAAAAATAATTAGAAGTGGCAACAATAGCCCAGTGGCTGTGGCCTGCTATTATTTATGCTCATTGTAGGGTAGGCATCAAAGCAATTGTAGATTAAGTCCTATCAAGCAGTGGGATATTAGAGCTGCCCCTTTAGAAGGTAGTTGGATTCTGCTCCAGGGGCTTCTTTGAAAATGCTGTTTAACTTCAAAATCACCTGTGGCCCTTTCATTTTTTTCCCCCTTCCCCTGCTGAAGTGAGATTACTTACCTGTTTGCTAAAAAGACATCTGGGGCTTAAAAGAGAATAAAAAAGAGAGCAACAAAAAAAGTGGGATTGTACAGTCAGCCCTTCCCAGGAAGCAGCCTCACAGTTCAGCACCATGAGGGGGGCGCCATTAAAATGTTTACCCCTGATTTGTGGTTCCTTTTTTCCCTCACTCATTCACCTATCCTCAATAATTTGATTTCTCTGTATTTCCTCCCCAATACTAGAATATGAATCCTCCTCTACCCCCACCCCCTCTTCTGGCTGCCACTGTCATCGCCCCAACATCTTCAGCTGCTGCGGCATCTGGAGTCGGACAGAGACCTGCAGGATCTGCTGACCAAACTGCACATTTACGACCCCAGACTCGACCCAGTGTGTAAGTGGCCATCATAGCCAGACAACATAGCCAGAAGTATTTGTTTAAAATTAGGCCCAGGGTATGTGGGAGATGGTTAAGGGGTGGAGGAGGACTTGGCCATGGCTTGGGGGCAAGCAGATGTCCTATTCACTGGGTGGTTTGAGATTATGGCTGTCCAAGATCTCTGAAAGGTTTCACGTAATCGTGTCTCTAATTGGGAAACAGCAGTGATCAAGTCTGTCTGATACTTAACCTCTCTGGAGGCCCTTTGTGTCAAGTACCACCATGGGTTAGGTCACAATCAGGACAGCCTTTTGTTGGGTTAGCTGCTCCTGCCTCTCCTCCCCACACACCTTCGTTTTCATTTCTTACTGGATTGGGATGCTGATGGACTTGGAAATAGCCCAGTCAAGTATTCAAGATTGTTGTGACTAGATGCTGGGCTGCAGCTGGATTTTATAGAGTCTTCAGATCAACAGGTTGAGTTAATAGCTTTTATAAAACACTACATGTCAGGCATTATGTTGAGTGCTGGGGATACAAAGAAAGACCAAAAAATACAATCCATGCCTTTGGGGAGTTCACAGTCTAGTGGGGGAAACAATATACACACCAGTATACACAAACAAGATATACACAGGATAAATTGAAGGTGATATCTGAAGGAAGGTGCTAGCATTTAGGAGGAATGGGAAAGGCTTCTTGGAGTTTTGGGGTTTTGGCAGAGACTTAAGTGAAATTAGGAGGTGGAAGTGAGGAAGGAAAGCGTTCTAGGCTTGGGGGCAGCCATTGAAGATGCCTGGAGTCAGGAATGGAGAGTCATATATAAGGAATGACCAGGAGGCTAATGCATATGGATCATAGAGTATATATATGGAGGGGAATCAGGTGTAACAAGACTGGAAAGGTAGGAAGGGGCCGGGTGATGAAGGGCTTTAAAAGCCAAACAGTGGATTTTATATTTCATCCTGGAGACAATAGAAAACCATTGGAATTTAGTGTGACTATTGTAAAAGACTAAGTAACTAATATTTTGCCTGCCTACTGGTAGCAGTTTGTGACCCTCCCTTTGTGATCAAGTCACTTAACTTCTATTTGCCTCAGTTTCCTCATCTGTAAAAGGATAGTAATAGCAACCTGCCTCCCAGGGTTGTTTTGAGGATCAAATGAGATAACAAGTGTAAAGTACACACAGTACTTGGCACATAGTAAGCACCATATAAATGTTAGCTATTATTATTATCATCATCATCATTGTTATGAAGGATGTTAAATATGAAACTATAAAGTTTGTGTTTTATCCTGAAGACATTAGAAGATTTTTGAGTGGAGGAATGACATGGACAAACCGTGCTTTAAGGAAGATTATTTTGGCAAAGGTGTGCAGGATGGACTAGAGAGTGGCTGGGACTGGAAGCAGGGAGTACAATTTAGAGTGATTGCCAGGTGAGCAGTGATGGGAACCTGAAATAAGGTGGTGGCTGTTTGAGTTCGAGTAGGAAAAAAAAGGAACAAGTTCTCAAATTGTAATATAATGCTGTAATTAACAGAACAACCTGATACTTGTAATAGCTCATGAGGCCCTCTGTACTCTGACCCTCCCCATCCCCTTAGAATCTAAGTAAATTTATACATCAGAATTCCCTCTAAACTATAGCTTATTAATTCTTGCCATTACGTTTAAATTTTTTACCAATCACAGAACACACTGAGTTGACAACAAAGGAATTTTAATTAATAGCAATATAAATAAATAATAGGGACAAGTAGGTAGCATAGTAGATAGTGGACTTGGAGTCAAGAATACCTCTCCCCTCTCCCTCTCCACTTTTTTACCTGCCTTATCCTTTACTGACTATGCTTCGGTATCTCAGTTCATCCATCACCTGCCCTATGATCAGAAACCCATTTTAATTTTTAGGCCTTATTCCCTCTGGGTTAGGTAAATCTTCCCATGGTTCTACTTCCTTAAATAGAAAAGGATTTGAAAGAGATACTATGATAAAGGAAAACCCATTTGACCTCACACCATCACCCCCTCTGGTCTTTGTAAAATAGTAACTGCTTTACTAACTAGAGAATTCTGAAAGACACTGTGACTTGTGTCTCACTTCCCAGCAACAACACATCCCAAACTGGTATCTTTCTCTATCTCTCTGTACTCAATAAAAAATAGAAAAGGTGATCAGTGGACTTCATAGATTAAGCAAGCTTTGGAAGACAACACATATGGCAAGTGAGGCTTTGGGAAACCCAAGATCACAGTACTGGGGAAAGAATTATTTATACTATGAGAACTTCTAGGATTGGCGGGTATCAGTTTGGTGGAAAATAGGTAAACGTGAGCAAAGTAATCTTGCAACATGGGATATTTTGTTTATCAATATGCACTCCTTATCCATGCCTCCTTTCCTTTTTAGATCCAATAACTTGACCAGCTTAACACAGGAAACAAATTCTACTAAAGTCTCTGTATGTTTGTCCATTGAGTTAGCAACCACCATATGCTGTTTCTCCTGATAGTAACTGACACCACATATCTCCATTTGGAGTTAGAGTCTATTTCTAACAAGTGCCTTTTGGGCAGCTAGATTTGCCCAGGGGGATAGCTACTCCCTGAGAGCAAGCATGGCCTTCTTAGAGGCTGAATGAATTCTTTCACAACACTAGAGAACCTTCTGGTATGCCAGCTTCTCAGACAGTGGGAAAATCCAGTTCAGTAATTCTTATCAGGAAATTATTCAGCAGTTTTCATGATTCCTAGCCAAGCCATCAAAACTCTTTCACCTGACAGGATTTTCTGGCTCTATTTTGAGATTTAAAGCTTTTATCAAGTAGCTGCATTTGGTTAAAAACTCAGCATCTCTAGGAAAAATTCAGGAGTATCCTGGAGATTTTCATTTTAAGTTTAGTCATAATTTATCCATGTTATTTGTAATCTAATGTAGCACCTTGTGTTTCATTTTCATCATTATCCTTGTGTTTTTACTGGCCACCTTAAAATCATATATGACAAAGACAATACAGTTTTGCATTTGCTGGTAAAGTAACTGTTCAAAGGTAAAGGGGTACTTGGTAATTTTAGTTAAGCTGCAAATTCTGCTTAAATTGGTCATGGCTGGACTGAAGTTTAGAAGATTTTTTAAACATGTATAGCCCAGAGAATGTAAATTTCTCTAGAAATGTCCAGAATGTCACTAGCTTCTTGCTCTCAGAAAACAATGTAAGACACTGGAATTAAGTATTCAAAGGGGAAAAAAAATTGTGCTAAATATTGTAGAAAAGTCCTTTATAGACATTAAACAATTACTTTATTCTGATATTGGGGTAGGTTTGAGTCTTTGTAATTCTAGACAACCATCCCAAAATATGAACCTTGCTCTTTGTCACTAAAATGGGTTTTCTGTCTGGTGTGGGGGAATTGAGTCTATACTTTGCCTGTCTCCAGGGCTACAGAATCACATGAATGTTCAAATGCACCAACGGAACTCCCCAAATTATAGATATATTTTGCTGATTCCTGCATCTTCTCTTCTTAAAAAAAGATTGGCATATATTTGAAGATTTTGACAAATTAGATATATTTCAGATAAAACATGATATTGTAAATGTTTGAATTAGGGTCATAAAAATTTCTTTATTATCCTAGCTTTAATTCCTGAATAAAAAGAATCAAACCTTTCTAATTTTGTATTTCTTTTAAACAATCTGACAGCCTCTCTTTCCCCCCCCAGGTATATTGCTATTTATCCATATACACCCCGGAAAGAGGATGAATTGGAGCTGAGAAAAGGGGAGATGTTTCTAGTGTTTGAACGATGTCAGGATGGCTGGTTCAAAGGGACTTCTATGCACACAAGCAAAATAGGAGTTTTTCCTGGAAACTACGTAGCACCAGTCACAAGGTAGGGTGTTAAACTGATGGTTTCGAAAGTTCTAAACAATAGCTTTTTTTTTTTTATTCACTAGCTGTATCACATTCTTAGTTATACCATTCCTGCCTTCCTTACATAGGACAGGGGTGGGACCTTATGACACTTTAGTTCAGAGAACTTCCAAATGAGGAAACATTGTACAGGTGGGCATTTTTTCTGCAACTTAAAAGTCACAGAGAGTTACCTCAAGCACTGAGAGGTTGAGAGATTTGCCCAGTCACCCAGCCATATGTGACCACAGAATCTATGATCTACTTTTCTATTGACAGTTTATACAACACAAGTTCTTTCTCTTTCAGTGTTTCTGCACAGATGCCTTTTATGTGAGTATCTGAAGATTATCTGTGGATACATAGATCTGGTCTCATTAATGGACTACTTTTCAGATTACACGCCTTGGTTTACACATAAGCAAATTTAAATGTACCCTTTTTCAGTTGTCATTTAAAGCCAACCTCCAGAAATTTTATAAGTAAGGGTCATAAATTCCAAATTAAAGATGGTCAGTGGCAAAGTGAAGATTTGAATCCCATTTCTCTGTTTCATTCTTTTTATT
Source organism: Vombatus ursinus (assembly GCF_900497805.2). NCBI lineage: Eukaryota > Metazoa > Chordata > Mammalia > Diprotodontia > Vombatidae > Vombatus > Vombatus ursinus. The sequence goes on from NW_020954599.1 coordinate 51,006,864, forward strand.
TGTGTTCCCCGTGCTAAATACAATGGCGCTACAGTACATAGTGGGTGCTTTATAAATGCTTGTTGATTAGTTAACTCCAAATGTAGCACAGTTTGCTGTCTCCACACAATAGACCATAATTTGTTTAGCAATTCTTTAATCACTGGATATAGGTCTATGGTTTGTTGCTATTCTGAATAACACTGCTAAAAGATAATTTATTTCATTTAACTGGTATTTCAGTGTGTACTCTAGGCCTACCAGACACAGGGTTAAAACATTGTGGGGGATGCAAAAGAGCTGTGTGATAGTGAGTATATTACTTATAATCTTAGGATCATAAAGTCTGAGATATAATGGAAGAGATCTCCAAGGGCACAAAAAGATAGTCTTAAACAGTAGAGAACAATTACAGAACCACGATACAGAAAGGTTATAATCAAGGATCAGATGAGAAGCAGTAGCATTCTTCATCATCAGTCCTCAGAAATCATGGTTGATCTTTTTTTCCCCAGAGTTCTTAATTAACATTTACTAAGCACCTACTACATGCTAAGGATAGAAAGACAAAAGTGAAACCATCCCTGCCCTCAAGAAGTTTAGACTCTATCAGGGGAAATACCATATACATATAAGGATTCCAGACTGGATGAATGGAGAAAAATTATGGAGGGCCTGGAAAGACAGGCAGAAAAGTTTGGATTTATTATACCAGGAATTAGGGAATCACTGTAATTTTTTGAGTCATTGCAGTAACCTAAGCTGAAAAAGGATTTAGTGATTTAATCTTTCTTTAGTTCAGAATGTACTTCAAATTATGCAGTGCCTCAGGGTCAGCATTATTTTGAGTTCACTGTTTTTTAGCTCAGTAAAGATGAATTGTTCTATTATTACTATCATCCACTAAAGACATATTCTGGTGTGTCTCATCTTGGAAGTAACCATGGGTTTTGACCATGGGTTTATGCCAAAGGAAGGATAAACTCTGGCAAGGCCTAGCAAGCTGAAAGGGCAACCAGCTTTTATTAAGAACTTTACTGTATGCCAGGTACTGAGCTAAGGAGTGGGGAGTAGATACAAAGATAAAAATATGGTCCCTGCCCTCAAGGAGCTCACTTTCTAAGGGTGGAGACAACAGTTACACCTACGTTCCTCCAAAATATGTACAGTATAAATGGGAGGTCATATCAGAGAGACAGAAATTAGCAGTATGGGGAGGAGGGGAGAAGGAGGAGGTGAAAACCAGAAACACCTCTTCTAGCAGGTACGATTTGAGCTGAGTCTTGAGGGAAGCCAGAGAAGATTAAAGGCAGAGGTGAATGGGGAGAGCATTCTAAGCATGAAAGGACCCCCAGTACAAAAACCTGGAGTGGGGAGATGTTTTGTTTGGGGGATGTTTTGTTCTACGAACTAAAGTAGATGTAGGTCTGTATAGTCATAGAGTACACGGAGGGGAATATAGAGTAATAACACTGGAAATGTAGACGCCCTGTATGTCTTCTCATCTACAGATCAGATTTTTAAGCTGACAGAACCTCATGACTTAAAAGTTCACCAGGGTGACTATATTTTTGGCAACAGTAACCATATACTAAGGCATTGGAGGGTTGCAGTCAGCCTGAATTGAAAGAATAATAACAATAGTAGCTAACACTTAGAGTAACTTCATAGATATTAATATAATATAATAACATGGCATATTAATTATAGTTAATTATATTAACACATAATATATTATTAATGTATAATATATTACCTCAATATTTAATAATATTAAATACTCAGTGTTAATACTTAATATTTTAATATTATACAATAATAATATGATATGCATCATAAATAATGACACATAATTTTATGTATCTTATATAATTTTATATTACTAAGTTGATTTATTAAGTTAATATATATTAAAGTAATTAATATAATAATCATATAATTGATAAAAATATATCAATATATTCATACATACTCTACATTAACTTAATTAACTTAATATTATATAAAACTTAATAGTAGCTAATGCTTTAAGACATGCAAAGGTCTTTACATATGCTATCTCCTTTGATCCCCACAACTCCGGGAAGTAGGTGCTTTTAATTATCTTTATTTTACACATGAGGAAACTAAGGCTGAGAGTCATTAAATGACCTGCCAGGGTAACACAACTGGTACATATCTGAGGCAGGATTTGCACTCGGGTCTTCCTGAAACAGTCAAGCACTCTGTGCACTACGGAATACAACACTGATGGAATCAAAGAATTTTTCATGTATCAAATAGAAGTAGTCGTGTAAGCTTATTAGAGTAAGTAAATTATTAGAGTAAGTTATTAGAGTAAGTAAAAGTGATGGTGAGCCTTGGCACACAATATGGCTGGGTTGTGAGGGGTGTGATGGTTTGGAGAGGGGCCCAGACTTAGAGTCAGGAAGATCCTGGGTTGAAATACCACACCTGAATATTACTATCTTTGTGTGACTATGGGTACTTAGTTTCCTCATCTTCAAAATGGGGTTAGTGATGGAAATAACAGGTGTTTTAAGGTTTGAATGGGATAATGAATGTTAGGTGCTTTGAAAATTCTAAAGCAGTCTCTAAATTGGCTCTTCTTCTTTATCACGCTCTTCTTATCTTTTCCTGTAGCATTTGGATAGAAATAATCTTGGGATAATTCACTCTCCTTTTCCATCTTCCTTCTCCCCTTCTCCCTCCTTCTCCTCTGCCTTCCTTAAATCCTCCTCCTCCTTCTCTTCCTTTTTCTCTCCTTCCTCATCCTATTTTCTCCATGTTATTATTATTATTAATAATTACCTGGAAGGTTATCATGTGTACTAAGACTTTGACTAGCTTAACTTTCAATTTATTTTTTATCTGTTCCTGTGAGTTTGGAGGAATCCCAGTTTGGAAGCTTTCTGTACCAATGAATAACTCTTCTGTACAAATTCTTAAAGTCTTAGAGGATTGCCTGGGGCACTGAGAGGTCTTAAACCCAGGTCATCCTGACACCAACTTTTTAGCCACTGAAATAGACTGCCTTTCTCACTGTCAAATATGATGATGATGATGACAAAGATGATTTACTTGGAGGCAGCTGTGGCACAGTGGAGCACTGGATTTGGAATCAGGAAGACCTGAGGTCAAATATGGCCTCAGACACTTATTAGCTGTGTGACCCTGGGCAAGTTGCTTAACCTTTGTTTGCTTTAGTTTCCTGAACTGTAAAATGAAGACGATAATAGTACCTACCTCTCCAGGTGTGGGGATCAAATAAGTACTTGTAAAAAAAACATTTAGCACAGTAGCTAGCACATAGTAGATGCTATATAAATGTTTTTCCCTTCTTCTTACTTCTTTCCCTACTACTTTACCCTCTCAGCACTCTTTCTGGTACATAGCATTACACTGTTCGCCTCTGTCTTTGCCTAGTCTCTCCCCCTTGCTAATTACATTCACGTTTCTGATTTCTACTTCTTGTCATCCCTAGCTCCCTTCAAGATTGTGCTCAGCAGCCACCAACTCTGCAAAGCCTTTCCTTTTCCTCCAGCTCTCCTCTCAGCCTCTGAAATGTGTGTGTGTGCGCGCGTGTGTGCGCGTGCATGCGCACTGTATCATATGCATACACATAAACATATCCATATATGTGTATATCATATTATATATATCCTGTATGTTATATATAGTATTATATATCTACTGTATCATATAAATATAGTATTATATTTGCTATATATACCACATAAATACACAACATACTTTGTATGTATTTCCTCCATTTAGGTTATATTTACTTAACTCTGTTCAAGTTGTTTTTTCTCAATAGAATGCAGGCTTTTTGAAGGCAGGTTTTTTGTTTTTTTGTTTTTGTTTTTTGGCTAGGCAATGGGGTTAAGTAACTTGCCCAGGGTCACACAGCTAGTAAGTGTTATATATCTGAGGCTGAATTTGAACTCAGGTCCTCCTGATTCCAGCGCCGGTGCTCTATCCACTGCACCACCTAGCTGCCCCAGAAGGCAGGTTTTGTCTCTCTATCCCAGCACCCAGCATAGTGCCTGGCATGTAATAGATACTTAATAGATATTTGAGTTGAGCCAACTTGAGCAAATCAAGATTTACACTTGAGACAATTCTATATACAATTATTTATGTGAGCAGGCCTTCCTCGACGTTTATTTCCCTTTCCTTACTATTAAAACGTTATTTCTCTATTTTGACAGGTCTGTGACAAGTGCTTCCCAGGGTAAAGTCTCTGTGTCTACTGCTGGTCAGACAGGTCGAGTGGTGACCATGGTCAGTCCCTCCACTGCAACAGGGCCTTCCCAGAAACTTCAGGGAAACGGCATAGCAGGGAGTCCCAATGTGGTGCCCACCATAGAGGTGTCAGCAGCCCATATCCAGACAAGTCCGCAGGCCAAGGTGCTGATGCCCATCATCAGACAGATGACTGTCAATCAAGCTAGAAATGCTGTCCGTACAGGTAAAGAGAGAACTGTGAGGGGCTTCATCACAAAGGCCTGTCTGTCTGACAGTCATCAGAACACCCTCCCACCCCCAACTCTGACCTTTAGAAATGCCCGTGTGACTTTAAAGTCATGAATAACATTAAGAGGTAGAGACAGACAAGCCAATCAAATGGACTTCTACCTCACCTCACCTGGGCTTATGCCAGGTGTATCAGACCGACAGACAGATCGGAGACCCTAGAGATATCAGACTGCTGTGACCTGGAGCTCAGACATCATTTTGTCTCATATCCCATCATACTCACCACCCCCTGCTGCATCAGGACTGAGCTTCTAATCAATTGCTAACTCTCTAGTGTGTATTTTTTCATGAACCTATACACAAGCTTGATTTGTGTTCTAGCAGTGCAATCAAGGGCAGGTCACTTCATCTCTCTGGGCCTCAGTTTCATCATCTATAAATTGAGGGTGTTAGACTAGATGATTTTTTTAAACACTTGAGCCTTCCCCTCTAAGGGTAAGGGGAAAGGGGTTTAGAAGAAGGGTGCAAGCATTTTAGTACCTACTATGTGCCAGTCACTATGCTGCTAAGTACTTTACAAATATCTCATTTGCAAATTTTAAATAATATATTTCATAAAAGATAAAACCTCTTAAGGTTACTTTCCATCTACTCTGTATATATCTTATATGCATTTATTTACAAGTTGTCTCTCCCATTAGAATGTAGGCTTCTTGAGGGCTGGGACTTTTGGTGCTTCGTAAGCCTTTTATTCCCCAGAACTTAGTATGATGCTGGCACATAGTTGACATTTAATTAATCCTTATTGATCGATTGCTTGATTGATTGATTGAAAGTCCTATCTAGCTTAAAGTGTAGTGATCCTGTGATTCTAACATAGGGGACAGGGATAGAACCTGTGGCTTCCTTGGTCTGAGAAATTCCCAAATGAGGAATATCTCTCTCCCATAACAGAGAGAGATTAAGTGATTTACCCAGGGTCACCCAGATAGTATGTATCAGAAGTGGGACTTGAACCCAGGTCTTACTGACTCCGAGGCTAGCTCTCAATCCATGTTGCCAGATTGTCTCTCATGATTCTGATATATGAATTATAAAAGAAATAGGTCTCCCCACCTTTTCATCTACCCTGAATCGAGAGAACTCCTTACCACTCCCCAAGAGTCCTAGGGCCCATCAATGGGGAAAAACAAAACTTTTGAGTGCCATTGAATAGTCTAAGTGTTAGAGTAAATAATGAAAGGTTTAAAAAAAAATTGAAAAGAGAAAGGGCGGAAACCAGAAAACCATGCATTTGGTTGGGCAATAGATCAGGAATCTATGGTTTCATTGGTCTGGAAACTCCTGCCACCTGCATGAATGCAAACTGATTATACCTTAGAGTTTCAGAGACTTTTCAAAGAGTGTTGGACTTGCCTGGTAGTTAATATGTATCAGAAATGTGTTTTGAAAGAGTTGATGGGACTTAAAAAGGGGAAGGACTGACCCAAGATGCCATAGTTAGTACCTTTCAGATGTAGGCTTTAAGAGGGTGACCTGAAGCTCAGAGATGGAGGAAGAAGGTGTAGCAGGAGAAAGATGAAATGACTGAGGAGACAAAGGCTCAAACTTGCAAGCATGTTGATTTATTAAGCAATGCATGGCAATTGCCTAACAAAGTGGAAGCAGACCTCCTCAGTTCAGACCTGTAACTCAAATATAGAGGGAGACAAACTTTTTTACATTATAAACAATCGGGGCAGCTAGGTGGCGCAGTGGATAGAGCTCCAGCCTTGGAATCAGGAGGACCTAAGTTCAAATCTGCTAGCTGCGTGACCCTGGGCAAGTCACTCAACTCCAATTGCCTCACCAAAAAGCAAAAAACAAAAGACAAAAAAACAATCAAATAAGGCCAATTAATTAAAAGGAAACTACAACATTTGGTAATCTGATTTCTAATTGGGTGCAAGATTAGGAACTTTCCAAATTGAGAAGGGGAAAGCAAATAGGTGAAATTCCCCAAATTCAGAAAAAGAGGTGTCCCATTCCCCCCAAAATGTCTTTGAACAATCTAAGGAACATAGGAAATAATAAATGATTGATCAGTACAGGGCCAGTTTTTAGATAAGACATATGGGTTACTTGAGATATACAAATGCAAGAAAATTCCTTACATCAATCTTTGGATCTGTCTTGGTTTCTGGTCAGCATAATCTGGTTCCTTAATAAAGGGTCTCTAAGCAATAGGTAGAGCCGGTGTAGCCTCCGAGCCACGCAGGGCTAGGTTCAAGCAATGCAGTCACGTTTTCTCCCAAATCCCACAATTGAATAAAGTTTTCTCACAATACAGAACTTGGACTAGACCCATAATTGAATAGAAAGGGAACTGAGCTAGCTCCAGAATTGAGGCACAGGATGGAGTCAGTGTGGTTCACTCAGTTCCCACAATTAGCCACTTGCTGTCCCAATCCCCCAGTTCCCTCAAAGGGGAAAAGAGTAAGCTTTTATTAAGAGCCTACTATGCGCCCAGCACTGTGCTAAGCACTCTCATTTGATCTTTACAACTGTGAGATTATTCTCATTTTATTCATCTATTTATTTATTTGTTTGTTTATTTGTTTATTTATTTACATTATTCTCATTTTAACGATGAGGAAACTGAAGTGAAGCAGAGGTTAAGGGACTTAACACAGAGTCACACAGTTAGTAAGTGTCTGAAGTAGATTTGAACCCAGGTCTTTCTGATTTTCTGGCCCAGTGCTTGGAATACAATGCTGTCTCTCTTGGTTAGTAAGATGCCATAAAAAGTTGTCTCCAACGGCACTGATATCATGAAAATCTTACCCACCTTCCAGAGCACTGGATGTTAGCTGGACAGAGGGCCCCTGGATAAATTAAAAAAAAAAATCTGACCTTTAAAGGACTTGACCTCTAATTGGAAATACTCTTCCTAGTATTTGACTGAGACAAGACACTTTGAAGCCCCCACCATAGAGCCTTATCGTGGTAGACAAAATAGCAAGCTTTTATCATGTTCTGTTACAATGGAGTGACTCATCCTGACAAGTAATGTTTATTAGAAAATTAAAGTTTTGATTTGTGTTTCCTCCCCTCTCTACTAGTTGCTGTTCACAACCAGGAACGCCCCACAGCTGCAGTAACGCCCATCCAGGTGCAGAATTCAGCCTGCCTTGGCCCTGCAACTGTCATACTACCCCATCAGCAACCTCAGCCTCCGATTCCAAACTCTGCTGCCTATGTCGCTGCTACTGTCAGTCTCAACCGGACAACTGTGCCACTGGCCTGTGCAGCAACTACTTCCTTGAACTCCCCTGACATTCCTGCCACGTCTCTGGAGACAGAACTGAGTGGTCAGGCAGGGACAGCCCTCCCTTCTCCTGAGAATGCATTATCTGCTGGTGCAAGTAGTCTTTCCGCCAAATCAGACAAGGATAGCAAGGTGGGACCAGCATCCTCTTTCTCTCTCTTGTAGTGTCCCATGGTCAAGGAATGATTATGTGAATCACTTATTTCTCTTCCTCCCTTTTTTTTGGGGGGGGGGGGGAGTTTGGGGTTTTTTTGGTTTGTTTCTCACTGCTCATCTTACTGGAAAACACTTCAGATGTATAGTTAGAGGTCATAAGGTTAAATTCTGAACCTGCCACATACTTGTTATGTGACACATTTTCCTTATGTTTATTTAAAACAGTCCCTGCCCTCAAGGAGCTTATATTCTACTCTTAAACATACATGATAGTATGAATGAGATAATCCGTGTGTGTGTGTGTGTGTGTGTGTGTGTGTGTGTTGTGTGGGGGCAGAACATGGAGAGGGGGTGGATAAATTCAGAGGAAGTGACTACAGCAAAATTGGATCATTCCAGTGACTCTTAATGAGCATTTCGTAAGTTTACCCCAGTAGTATAGCTCACATCATATTAGCCCCAGGGCACAATTGAACTCTCAGCCATCTGGTTCTGTGCTAATGTACATGGATCTGTTTAAATTGTTAGTTATACCTGTAAACAGTAGTTTATGAGGGAATAAACCTTGCAGCCTACTAAAAAGTTAATATTTAATTGCCAGGTTAAGATGAGAGTTTATGAATAAAGTAGATCAGTATTGGTTTGGTGTTTATAATTAACTGCATGAAGCAAAGTCCCAAGACTGATATTTCATACCGTGTGAATACTTTTTAAAGAAGATTTATTGTTGTAGCTTAAATTCGGAGGTTTGGAAAAAGCATTTCAAGGTCTGTTGTTGCTGACTGATGAAACCTAGTGGTGACTTTCTAGTGACTTACCTTTGCAATGGAGAATATTTCAGAAAGCCAAAGGAAGCCCGGCCTTCGACAACTCCCTGGGTCTTCCATGATGTCAGCTTCTTCTGGCATGTAATCTCTCCATGAGATATATTCACCCAGATGCTTTTCAGTTCTCCTAGTCCTTTGTCCCTTGTCATCTAAAGCTGGCCTCTTGTTCCCATGGCATATGTCACTGCTTTAATTCTCCTAAGGAAAGCCCACCCAGGCTGCCAAGTTATCACTGCCCCTCCCATGCCCGTCCTAGCAGCTGTCCTTCAGACAGGGCATGTCTTAAGGATCTGAATTTTATATATGAAGAGGATGACTCTTCCAATTTGTTAGATCAGCAGAGTTTCTAGAGAAGATGCCTTCTAGAGCATTATGTAGTGCACATACTTGATAAACAGAATGGAATGTTAGGGCCTGGATGGACCTAAAGATAGTTTTTTTGTTTGTTTTTTTCCCCTAAATCCAATATTAAAAAATGTAAATGGGAATTGAATTTAAAAAGACGGATCTCTGTTCTAATTTAGCAAATTTTAAATCCCTAGATCATCATCCTTGAGAAAAGCGACAAATTTTTTGTGTTAATAGGCAGTGCTGGCAAAACCGGGCCATTTCTCCCATCTTCTGACAAAGCCTCCAGTTCTCTTTGGATGCTGTTCCTGGAGTCTGTAGGGCTTAAAATAGGTTTTGAAAAATCTATCTTAAAAGATCATCAAGACCAAGGGAGAAGCAATGGGGGAGTGGTTCTTTTTTTTTTTTTTTTTTTTGGTAATTTAATTTTTTTTTTGTTACATTTTAAGTTCTGAACTGTCTGTCTCCCTCCCTCCCCACCCTGCACTAGAGAAGACCACCATTTTGACGTGTGTATATGTGTGTGCATGTGTAGGTATATATGTATGTGTGTATGTAAAACCATACTATGCTTATAATTCTTTTTATCAGTTCTTTCTTTGGAGGTAGATAGCATCTTCATAGTTCTTTTGTAGTTAATTTGAGTATTAATAATACTCAGAATAACATAGTCTTTCATAGTTATTCTTCAAACAATATTCCTGTTAACTGTATACAATGTTCTCTTTGTTCTGTTCATTTTACTCTTCATTATTTCATTCAGGTCTTTCCATGTTTTTCTAAAATCAATCTGCTTATCATTTCTTACAGCCCAGTAGTATTCTCGGGGGAGTGATTCTTAACTTTTTCTGTGTCATAGACTTCTGGGGCAGTGTGGTGAAGCCAGAATAATGTTTTTACATGCATAAAATGAAATACTGAGAATTATAAATGAATCAAATTATATTGAAATATAGTTATCAAAATATTTTTTTAAAATTCATGGACCCCAAGAAAAGACCCCTCCCTTGATCTAGTTCAGTCTCACTTTATGGGGGGTAAGATGTTCATTGAACTGAGTTGACTACATTTTTCACTCATATTTGAGAATTCTTGATTGTTTGGTGATCAGTTATTCAGTGTAGAAACAGCAGTCTATGATTGTGGATTTCTATCTGTCTTCTAGTTTTTCAGCCTAGCTTGAAAGCAAGAAAGGAAGTAAGAGAGAAAAATCAACAGCCCTGTAAAATGCCATTGTTATTAACACTGATGTTAATAGTTTGGGTTGGGGAAGGAAGAACAAGGACTTGGTAAAATGAGAGGTTTGGAGGGAGTGACTTCAGTTTTCATGCTGCCCTTTCTACCTAGCTAATTGAAAGTTTGCTGTATTGGAATTCAGTATTCCTCTTTAATGCATGAAAGGTGCTTCCTGCCCAATGCTAGTTTCTGTCCTTAATAGTTATTTTCAACTCAGATGCCAGTCACACCATTAAATCCCCTGAAGAAAAAAAATGCCTGAAAAAACATTATTTCATCTAGAAATAATTTCCTGAGAAATCCACAGAGGAACTAGAATTAGGAAGGCTCATTAAAAAGATTTGTCCTCTTTTTCAAGGATAATGATCTAAGAGTTTAGAATTTTCTTGAAACAGAGATCAATCTTTTAAAATTCAGCTCCCATTTACATTTTCTAGTGTTGGATTTAGGGAGGAAACACACACATACACCCCAAAACTAAAAGTGCCCTTTAGTCATTTAATGGATTATAAATAGCTCAGTTTCTAAGACCATCTCTCCAGAGCAGCCCATTGCTCTGATAATAATGCCGAGTTAAAAGCCTGGGCCCTTGAGAACAAGCACCACATTTTTTCTATGACATGCTTCATCCTATTCTGTATATCCTATGGCCCTTCAATATTGGTTCGTGATAACAGGTCCCCTTAGGAGTCATTAAAGGAAGCCAGGCATAATTTGTTTAATCATTGAAGATGCACTGAGTCATCCCTCTCCATAGTCACTGGGTTTTGAATCTCCTCTAGCTAGCTGATGTCTTCCAAGGGCCCAGAACCAAACTTGTGAGAGATGGGTTTAACAGAGGTATCAGTGTCCTGATGAGACATGTTGTGCTAGGGAGATTGGGAGAGGTTGGAGATTAGAGCTGACTTTCCTCCCGTTTAAGTAGTGATGGGAAGCTGCAGAGGTGAGTGGGCTTTGAAGTATAGGCAGCTATTACACATGTGTCTTCCCTAGCACCTGTTTTAAGCCCTGCAGACCTGAAGAATAATGCCACAAGAGGGGCTTTGGCAGAGTAGGTGGGGTTCCCATGAACTGATTTCACCAGCATTGCCTCTTAACTTTATATAAAAGCTCTACAGATCTCTTTTCTCCTAGGCTGGGGGTAGTACCCTTTCTATGAACATTTAGGCTAGTTAATCAGCATTTGTCCATTCATTCATTCATTTAGCATAAGCACATGGAGCAGCTGCTTTGTTCAAGGCACTGGGTCGGGGCTGTGGGAATGACAGATAGGAAGGCTTCACCCCTACTATCCTTGACCTTACAGTCTAAGGAAAGTTAAGACAAGTACACAAATAGCTACATCTCAACACAGAATATGTTTTGGCTTGAAGAGTGCAGACCAAGAGCTCCAGGGATGGTGAAGTCACCCCCACCTGGGCTGATCAACATTTCAGTCCAATGACCTTTTATTCAGAAAGCACCTACTGAGTGCCTTGGACATTGTGCTAGTCCCCAGAAGAACACAAAGATGACTGACATATGGCCCCAGTCCTCAAGGAACTTGTAGGCTAGATAAGTAAATAAGCCTTATAGACATGTAAATAAAATACAAAGTAGATATAAGACCTGAGTTCAAATGTGGTCTCAGACAATTACTAACTGTATGATCCTGTGCAAATCTCTGTGCTTCCTTTTCCTCCATGGTAAAAAGGAGAAAAATAGGAGTACCTAGGACCCAGTGTTCATATTGAAGATAAAACAAGATCATACTTGTAAAGCTCTTTGCAGTCTTTAAAACACTGTATAAATGCTAGCTGTTCTTTTAATAACATCATCATTATTATGTAAGTGCATAATCACATCTAACATATTTGATCCTGGAGGTAATAGGGAGCCATAGGGGTTTATTGAGTAGAGGAAAACTACTTGGGTAGCTGACCGAATGATATATTGGAGAAGAGAGAGACTCGAGTCAGGAAGACAATCTAGAAAAGCCTGTTGCAATAGCCTGGGCATGAAGTAATGAGGGTTTATATAAGGGTGGTGAGAATGGAGAGAAGGGGGTGTAGATAGGAAAAATGTTGTGAAGGCTAAAATAAAATGACAGGATTTGACAACAGATGGAGTAATGTGAGCTAAGTACCTGTGAGGAATTGAGCATGACACCTGAGTTGCAACCATGAATGATTGGGAAGATGATGGTCCCTTAACAGTAATAGGAAAGTTGGGAAGAGGGAAGGATTGGGAGTGAGGGGGAGGTATTGAGTTCTGTTTTGGCCATACTGAATTTGAGGTGCACTATATTTATAAGCACTTACAATGTCATATAAGTGCTTATGAGCACTTATGAGTATATTATATCATATGAGTATAAGCACTCATAATGTCCAAAAAGCAGTTGGTGATGAAAGACTACAGCTAAGGAGAGAGGTTAAGGCTATATAAGAGATCTGGGGAACCATTTTCATAGAGAAAATCATTGAACCCTTGAGAACTAATGAGTTAAATAAATGAGAAAGTATGGAGGAAGAAAAGAAGAGGGTCCAGGACAGAGACTTGGGCATGACCTGGATGACTATTAAGTAAAAGAAACTGAGTTTCTCTGACTCTGAGTCACACAGCCCGTATCTTTCAGAGGGACATTCTACTACCCTGCAATGCCTCTAATAAAAAAAAAAATGGGAAAGGAAATTTAATCATCTGGTTTATGGTTCACTTCCCTAATTAGAAAGACACTTGCAGAATGAAAATTGTTTTATTGTTTTTATTTTAATTTATTCATTTTAATCCAGGCAGTTTATAGGTTATGCATGATATTGTTTGTAATACTTTGCTTCCATATTTAATTTTGTCATTGTTTATATTTTTTAAAATAATTAATAAATAATATAATCCAGGCAGTGACCTTATAAAAGCAACAAATTGCCTGTCCTGGTTTGACACTTCACTGATCAGTGTCAGTGTCTATGAATGACAGAGCCAAGTGTTACATTGAGCATGGACAAAAGAAACCCACTGATAATCTAAAAATACCTCCATCCTCAACAAGCCTGTAATGAGTGCTACTGCAATAACTGGTTTGTATTTTTGCTCTCCTGTTCCCTTTGGAAGAATCTCTCTCTCTCTCTCTCTTTTTTTTTTTGGTGAGGCAATCGGGGTTAAGTGACTTGCTCAGAGTCACACAGCTGGTAAGTGTCATGTGTCTGAGACCAAATTTGAACTCAAGTCCTCCTGACTCCAAGGCCAGAGCTTTATTCACTGTACCACCTAGCTGCCCCATCCTTTGGAAGAATCTAATGAACATTGGACAGAATGTTAAAGAAATTAGATTTGATAGAGAAATGGAGAGAACTTAATGGAAAAATTTCTAGAATATACATGTTTTAAATATCTGTGGAACATTAACATTCTTAAAAACTGATGGTATTCTAGGTTGTAATCAATCAGAAGATCAGTTACCAAACATTTATTAAGCACTTCTCTGTGTGCCAGAGAAGTTATAATTAAATTCAAAAAGACAGAAATTTTCAGTATCACATTTATAGATCCCCAAAAGGCCAAATGAGAAGTAAACAGTACAAATAGGATCAAATACATGCACGCCAATGTGGAATTTTACAATTGATTTAGTGAATAATCCCTAAATTAAGGAATATTTCCTAGGAATAAGAATCTAATGAGTAACCAACTGGCCAAAATCAGGAGAAAGGAGAAGGAAAGGACATGGAAAATCCCACAAAAAGACCATCAGTCCCTTGATAATTGACATGTTTAAAACTAAATTAAATGTGGAGAGAGAGGGAAAGGGAGAGATCAGAGACAAATAAATGACAAGATATATAGATATAGATATATATAATATACAGGGAATGAGAACTAGAGACAGTAGCAAATCCTGTAAGTCAATATGGTATGTTGGAAAATGCTGGAATTGGAGTCAGAGGACCTAGATTCAAATCCTACCTTTGACATCGCCCACGTGACCTTTGGCAAGTCACTTAAACTTCGGCCTAATTTTCCTCATCTGGAAAGGGAGGAGAGTGGACCACATAAGCTCTGAGGTCTTTTCCAGCTCTCAATTTGTAATTTTTTTTGTTGTTGTTAAGTCCTTTTGGTCACGTCCAACCCTGTGTAACTCCATTTGGGGTTTTCTTGACAAAAGATACTGCAGTGGTTTGCTATTTCCTTCTCCAGCTCATTTTACAGATGAGGAAACTGAGTCAAAGAAGATGAAGTGACTTGCCCAGGGTCATACAGCTAGTAAGTGTCTGGGACTGGATTTGAACTCAGGAGGCCTAGCACTCTATCCACTGTGCCGCCTAGCTGCCCTCAATCTATAATCCTATTATGCTTTGATTATAATAGCAAACATAATGCCAGACTAAAACTAACATGTCTGTTACAGAAGGAAAGGAGAAGTCTGCTAAGGTTGCTTTCTGGTGCCTCCACCAAACGGAAACCTCGAGCTTCTCCTCCAGCCTCCCCAACTCTGGAAGTGGAACAGGGTCCAGCAGAGCTGGCCCTGCAGGGGGCCATGGGACCTGAGCTCCCCCCAGGAGGCAGTCATGGCAGGGCTGGGTCCTGTCCCGTGGATGGGGACAGCCCAACGTCAGCAGTCCTAGAGGCACTTCACAGAAAGACGAGCTCACTGGATGCCAGCGTTCCCATCGCTCCACCCCCAAGGCAGCCCTGCTCTTCCTTGGGTCCTGTCCTGAATGAGTCAAGGCCTGTTGTCTGTGAAAGGTGAGTTGTAGGGGTTAACTCCAGAAGAAAGAGAGTAAGCATTTATTAAGTGTCTACCTACAGGGGTGGGGAACCTGTGGCCTCAAGGCCACAGGTGGCCCTCTAGGTCCTCAAGTGTAGCCTTTTTTTACAGAACAAGTTTTACAGAACAAATCCTTTTATTAAGGGGATTTGTTCTATAAAACTTGGATTCAGTCAAAAGGCCGCACCCAAGGACCTAGAAGGCCACATGTGGCCTTGAGGCCGCAGGTTCTGTGCCCTGCTATGTACCAGCACTGTGCTAAGCACTTTACAAATATTTTCTGATTTGACCCTTACAATAACCCTGGGAGGTAGGTTGCTACTGTTGCCACCATTTTGCAGTTGAGGAAACTGAGGCCTACATGTTAAGTGATTTGCCCTGGGTAACACAGCTGGTAAGTATCTGAGGCTGGATTTGACCTCAGATCGTCTCAACTGCGGACCTCATATTCTATTCACTGTACCACTTAGTTGCTTTTAGCAGCTGATAAAGGAAGTGGTTTTGTTTTTTTATTTTGTTTTGTCCATTTTTTTTTTCCAATTAGCAAACTTTACTTTCTTTCCCTCCCACCTTTCCCCTCACTGGGGAAAAAAAAAATAAAAAACAACTTTTTAAAACAAATCTGCAAAGTCAAGCAAAACAAATTCAGAGAAGTGCTTTGTAAGCCTCAGGTGCCATATCAATTTGAGATTGTTAGGATTGTTACCCATAGCTTTTGGCTGGGGTGTGAGGAGTAGCAGTGGTTTGTATCAGTACCTACTCATTAGGAAGCAGCTGAAGACTTTCGCCAACCTAGAACATTCCGTTTCGATTATTCCTCTGCCAGAAGCATGTGGTTAACTTGCCATGGTTTCCCAGAGAATTTTATCTCCTCCTCCTGACCCAGTGATTCGGTTCAGTTATACTCAGAAGAAAATAAGGGCTGTTGGAACCACTCTGAGCTTGATTAGTAGCTACAAGAATGAACAGTTGTCTTTTGACATAGCCACTAGTTGCACCAGAGTACTTTGGGAGATGAATTATTTTTAGGAAGACAAATATCCTCAACTAGGGACATATAAATTCCAAAATGAAATATTGTTGTTGCCTAGTGGGGGAAAAGCCAGCATTCTCTGATACCCTGAAAATAGGCACAGCATTTACTGGAACATAAATACATTTACCATATGTTGAACTGTCATCTGTTGAGTTGCTTTTTGAAATTTTCTTTTCATCAGTACCTGCTTTTTTCATAAGGTATGCATTCCTTATATGTACAGAATTCACCTGTGGGAGTTCAGTATTCCTCTTGTGTTGATTCAAAATTATTTTCAGGCCTGTGGAATTTTGAGAGGTATGTTTATAAAAATAACTAATATTTGTAGTATAGGTAATAATAATGACATTTATAGCACTTTAAGGTTTCGAAGTGCAGTTTTATTGTTGTCCAATCATTTTTCGGTCATGACTGACTCTTTGTGACCCCATTTGGGGTTTCTTGGCAAAAATACTGGAGTGGTTTTCATTTCCTTCTCCAGCCTATTTTACAGATGAGGAAACTGAGGCAAATGGGGTTAAGTGACTTGCCTAGGACCACAAACTAGTAAGTGTCTAAGGCCAGATTTTAACTTGGGTCTTTCTGACTCTAGGCCAGCACTCTATCTGTGCCACCTATCTACCCTACTTTACAAATGTTATGTCGTTTTATCCTCATAACAACCCTGGGAAATAGGTGCTATTGTTATCTCCATTTTGCAGCTGAAGAAACTGAGGCAAAAAGTGGTTAAGGCACTTGTACAGGTCACATGGCTAGTAAGTGTCTGAGGCAGAATTTGAACTCAGGTTTTTCTGACTCCAGCCCCAGCACGCTGTCTACCAGGATGCCTAGTTGCCAATGTGTTGTGTGTTGAGGTTTACAGAGTATTTCACATGTATTGTCTCATTTGATCTTTGTGACAACCCTGTGAGGTACCAGATGTTGTAGGATCATAGGTGTAGAGCTGAAAAGGACCTCAGAGGCCTTCTGGTGCCACTTCTTCATTTTACAGTTGAGGATATCAGTCAGTCAACAAACATCATCAAATGCCTACTCTGTGTCAAGTGCTGTGCTAAGACAAAAAAACCCCAGTCACTCCCCTCAAGGATTCTCTGCTCTATTAAGGGAAACAACAATATACATACATATATATACATGTATGAGTATAGTAAGTATAACATATACTGTTTTATGATGAGTATTGAAAAAAGTAATTATTTCTGTCTTGTACTAATAGCTAATTATTGGGTTTTTCCCCTTTTCTACTTCCTCATCTAGAAATCAACCAGTCTGGGAAATCTTGGGCAAAGACTTACCCTGTCTAAGACCTAATCAAAGACAGTAAAAGAAATTCTAAGTTTAGACAAATGGGTGGATTCCTGCTCATTGTGTTTACTCAGACAGGTCTGGGAAAATGTGGATCCTCCCTTTTGTCAGACAGGTAATATGGAAATTGATAAGTCTCTTTGACCAGTATTTGGGTGCTCAGTGTCACATACCCCAAAACCCTCATTGTATTGTAGCCCACCTCTTATCGTAATACTCATTCTTTCTCATTAATTTTTAACCAGTCAGAGTTGATTGCCACCCTAAACTGTGAGCCCTCTGCCATTAGAGGTCTTTGGTAATCAAGAGTGCCATTGACCTCTTTTATTAATAACATACTAGCATTATTAATAAAAATGTTTAATTACCTAGAAACTGTCTCTTGAACTTTTTAAATGTCACAGTATAACTATATATGTATGATAAAGTATAATTATAGCTGATAACTAGCATTTACAGATAAAGAAATTGAGGCACAGAGTTAAATAATACAACCCTTGCCCAAAGTCACACAACTAGTAAATGCCCGAGGCTGTATTTGAATTCAGATCTTCCTAACTGCAGACCCAGTGTTCCGTCCATTGCCCTATCTGGCTGCCTCATATATATGCAAAATATAGTCAAAATAAACATAATTTTACTGTGTGTTTGTGTTTGTACTATAAAGAGTATGGTTCTTTGTTCAAAGGCACCCAACTTAATAGTGATTTGCCCATCCCCTTAATGGATCAGAGGACACAGGAACATGTATGTGTATTTGGGCTGAAGCCGACAACTGACCATAGCTGTTTTATGGGCCCCCTGTTCCGAAGCATAAATCTGCAGAAAAGAGCTTGAAGGAAAAGTGCCAGCAGCCTGTGTGACTTGTTAAGTAGGGGTAGTGATTTACTAATATATGTTTGATGGTATTCAGAGTGAGCAATGTGATAGAGGGATTGCTGTGAGTCTAACCCTTGTAAAAACAATGGCCAAAAAGAAACATTATCTTCCAAAGTGTTCTTTCCCAGCAGGCAGAAACTTTGCCTATTTCCCTCATCTCTTATGCTTTTAATGAAACTCAATGCAAGTCTACCCTGACTTTTTACTTTGATGCTCCTTTCATCCCTTCTGTCTTCCAAGGACAATCCTCTCATTCCTGAATCAGCTACTTCTTGTCGACATTCCCATTTGGCCGCAGGGAGTTTGTCTTTGTTTCATTCCTGGGCATTGGTCCATGCTGTGTCTTTCACAACCTGAGGGCATTGCTTTTTTTCTCTGTATTTTTGTGGTTGTTTTAGGTGGTATGTTTCCATGCCCAAAAATCGCCTTGGATTCTGAGTAGCTCAAGCACAAATTCCTGCCCCCTTCCTTTTCTCTGTTTCCTTTTTTTGTTGCCAGATGTCCTGGATCTCTGCACTGCCTACATTTCATCCTATTTCCTCTCTCACCGATTCATGTCTAATATCAAGTCCCTGCTGTTGCAGGGACTGTGCTGAGATGTAGAAATCTGTTACTCAGATAGGCAGTGGGTTTGGGGGGAGATTGGGAGTCTTATCAGATGAGACACATAAATAATTTAATTATTGGACAGATGGTCATAGGCACAATTTAATCCATGGGCAAAATTTTTATATGACTATTTCCTTTCCTGCGGTTGCAGAGGGGACATTAGGGAAAATTCCTGCCCAACTTCTCATTTAAAAAATGTGTCCATTCAGTGGAGTATCTTTAAATAATATTGCTTTAATAAGTAACTTTTCAAACTTGATTCATACAATGATGATAATGAGCTTTAGTCGAGTGTTCAGTTCTACCTTACTGGACCAGACCCCTGGGGTAGTAGGGAATATGTGGGGGGAAAAGGAACACTATAAACTGGTTGCAGATGGGCCATTCTGGCAAACAAAAAGTTATTATGTATAACAATATAAGATTTAAATTTTTCAGAGAAATTTTATTATTGTACAGTTCTTTCAGTCATGTCCAACCCTTTTTGACCATTGGCAAAGATACTGAAGTGGATTGCCATTTCATTCTCTAGTGGATCCATTTTGTCAGGCAATCAGAGATTAAGTGACTAGCCCAGGATCATACAGCTAGGAAGTGTCTGAGAATGGATTTGAACTCAGGTCTTCCTGACTCCAGACCCAGTGCCTCTGGCTGCCTTTAACTGTTTCAGAGAAATAGAATATGTGTTATAAAATGTTCTTACTACTAAAATCAAGGGAAGACAAAATTCAAGATTGGCATGATGATTTAGGAGGCATTTACAAAGCAGCAGTGGAAAGAATGCTAGATTCCAAGTCAGAGAATGTGGGTTCAAAGCTGGGCCTTGCAAACTGGAGGAGGTTGTATTAGATGATTTCCAAAGTCCTTTCCAGCTCTAGATTTATGACCTTGAAACCTGGGATATGATTCTGTGATATTTCAAGGCCTCAGTATCACCAATATGCATATCAATTAGCATTATTTTAGCAAAGTATGGAATGCTAATGAATAGTTCTAATTGATAGAATTACAGAAAACTGAATTTATTGTACAATGAATTTTTGTTGTATAAAAGACAATACATATAATCATCATAACTAACTGACATGTATATGGAATTTTAGGGTTCTCAAAGAGCATCGCATTCATTATTTCAAAACAAGCCTGTGTAGTAGGTGGGGTCATTATCCCCATTTTATGAATGAGGAAAACTAAGGCTCAGAGAGGCTAATTGATTTTCTCAGGGTCACAGCTACCAAAGTATCTGAAGTAAGATTCACACCCATGTCTTTCTGACTCCATGTCTAGTGCTCTATATGCTATACCATACTGTGCTCCCTCTCCCCCCCCCTTTTTCTTTTTTTGGTGACATGATCAGGGTAAAGTGACTTACCCAGGGTCACACAGCTAGTAAGTGTTAAGTTTCTGAGGCTGGATTTGAACTCAGGTCCTCCTGACTCCAAGGCCAGAGGTCTATCCATTGTACCACCTAGCTGCCCCTTCTCTCTCTTTTTCTCCCTACCTCTCTCCCTCTCCCCCTCTCTCATATTCAGATATATGTTTGTATACAATACATGCGTGCGTGTGTGTATACACACACACACATATAGGCATCTATACATCCATATATACATGTGCTATGTGTATGCATCATGTAATATATGTTAACATATATACATTATTGTATCTCATACCTATATAGTACTTTGAGATTTACAAAGAACTTTTCTTACAGACAACTCTATGAGGTTAAAATTATGATTATCTTTATTTTACTGATGGTGAAACAGAGCCTCAGAGAGGAAAGGTGACTTACTAAAAATCACACAGCTATTAAGTGGAATTCCAGCCCAGATCTCTGCTGATTCTAGGCTTTCCCCACCGTGACACACTGTATGAATAGATAGCTAGACAAAAGGATAATGAGAAAGAATCCAATGTTTCCTCCTAGGTACGCTCCCGCATCCCATAAGGCTAAAGTAAATGGGAAATGACTAAAGGAGGTGGCTCAGTCAATGAATAGAGAGGCAGGCACAAGATGTAAAGGTTTAACCAATCTCGTAATATGGAAAGATGAACCTTGAAATGTGGTGGAGGATATTGGTGTCATCTGAGAATTCTCTGAGTAACAAAAGGATTCCTTTGTGTTTGCCAAGATGTCTGAGGGAAAGAGGCCTGAAACTGTTCTGTATCCCAAAGGCAGAGAAATGGAAAATTGATTAAAGCATAGAAGAGGACATTTAGACTTCTTAAAGAGGGATTGAGAAGAAGTAATTTAGAGAGTTGAAATGAGGGAAAGCTGAAACAAAATACTGTGGAACAAGGACGAAAAGGGGAAAAATGCGTTTTTACTGATTTATTTCTAAATAATTTTTAAATGTTATTTATTTATTTTGTAGAAGATCATAAGCTATCTAAAGGGTCGCCATACATAATAAATCTCAAACTCACATCCCTCCACATCTGCCTTTTAAATTTGGAAAGAACCTGTGCCTTTGATGACAATTAAGCTAGAACTCTTGGGAATATACAAATTGGTTAGAGATAGATTTACAGAGTGGCAGTCATGCTTAACCAGCGTGAGTAATTTCCTGGAGGCAGTGACAATGAAATGACTGGGTCCAGCAATGGACATGATTTACTTGGACTTCAAGCAGGTTATAAAGTGAGTTAGTCTGGTATTACCAGGGAAATCCTTAATTAGATATCAGATTGCCTTGGTAACCAGCTGAAACAGTAAATGGTTACAGAGCAAGCCAATAAGAAATGACAGGCTTGGGGATTTCCCCGGAGCTGGATGGAGGACTTCTTTGGTATGTATACCCTGAATACATGAATGAAGAAGAAAAAGAAAAGTGTATGACCTACAGAGAAGATGAATATTAACGAGCTTGTGAATACCAGAATGGTCCAAATAGTGATGTGAGAGGGAGGGGATGTCATCATAGGAAGGAATAAGGAATTATTTGCCAGAGGGAAAAATGTCTATAAACCATTTAACTCAAAACTAGATAGGCTTAGCCCAAACCATGGAAAAATCAACTCGGGATTTTTAGAAGACATTTATTTCTTCATGGGACTTGCTGTCTATTTCAAGCCATCATGGGACTGTGCTCTGGTGGTGGCTAAAGAACATTTGGGCAAACCCTTTGAAGAAAAAAATAATAATGCAATTGTCTTTGTAGGTGGGTAAGTCTGGGAAACTGGTAACCACCTTTTTTGTGAGGGAGGGAGTCTTCTCTTTTAGCTTCTAGTGATCACCAAATCATGTTTATGATTTTCTACTCTGTGGAAGCCGCGTAACCTGACATCTTAAAAAGAGGTCAATTCTCTTGAAATGTTCAAGGATTATTAGAGTGAGACAAGGCGGGAACAGGAAGAATGTGAAGGGCCTATGCAGCTGTGCCCACACAGCTGGTTGTCGGTCTGCAAACAACCAGCCTACCAAAAAAAAACAAAAAAACAACCCAAACAAACCAAAAAACAGAACACTTCATTTCCCAAGACAGTATCTTCTAGTTACATCCAGTTATTTGTTCCTGTATCACTCTGTGTTAGAATTTTCTGTGCAAACCGACCTTCCCAAGGTCAGAGTCTAAGATCTGAGCTGCCTATAAGCCACACTCACAGGACAATTTCTAAGGCAAGGGTGTTATGGCTACACCTGGCAGTCATGGTAAATGATGAAGGCTGTGTCAAAGTTTCCATTAGTCTCATGGTTTCCCACTCCTACCCCAAGAGGCTTATAACTTAAAAATGAAAATTTGCTCCCAGTGGGGACTTGGCAGGAAGGCTTTGTCCTTAGCCCAGCTGCAGTTCTACTTCTAAAACAAAATTTGACAAAATGGGTTTGGTTCATATTATTAAACGAAATAACAGTCTTCAAAAACTTCACCTTTTTAAGAGGACAATTTATTTTTTTTTCTGTTCAAGCTGTAGAGTAAGCAGCTTAGGAGGAGAGATTGGAGATAAATTCAATAAACAATTAAAGTCTAATATGATCGAAGTCACATCTTTTTTTCAGAGGGTCAAGACTTTGTGCCTTATTGTTTACTCAGCTCAAATGACAGTTGTTACCATTTTCCTTCCAAGATTTTTAAGATGTAAGAATTATGGGGCTGGAGAAGGTTTTGAGATGATCATTTCTCTGCTTTCCAAAAGAACCACACCTCAATTCTATAAGAAACATTAAACTGTCCTACTTTTGAAGACCTCCAGAAAAGAGATTCCACAGCTTAAATGTTCTGGTCTGTTTAAATATTCTTTTTGGTCCAGACCCGTGATTTCATCAGTGTAGGGGGAATTCCTTGTGTGCCCTCCATCTGTTCAGATCAGCAACTGGTCTATAACTTAGAGTCTTAGAGAGTTACCCAGGGTACTTAGATACAGTGACATATCATCCGGGGTCCCACAGCTAGTATGTGTCTGAGGTCAGATGTGTCTTGAACTCAGGTCATCCTGTACCCTGATCCAAGCCCTATACCTGTGTGCTACACTGCCTCTCATAACAATCCGTATGTTGTGGCATAACCGCTTATTTCCTTTTTTCCTGTTTTGTCCTCTGCAGAAGCAAACAGTTTCCCCTCTTTACGTAACTCTTGATAATTTTCAGGTCTTTTATCGAACAAGTAGAAGTTCAGACCAGAGTTTGAGTCTTGGCTGTATCATTTATTAGTTACGTAATGTTGGGCAAATCACTTAACTTTTCTTTGCTTTAGATTCCTTATTTGTAAAATGGGAAGAATAAAACTTGTACTACTTGTCTTAATAGGCTTCTTATGCGTATCAAATGGAAAATATATGTGAAAATTCTTTATGACTATACAAAATACAAGGTATGATTATAAGTAGCCAGTCTCTCAACTTTCTCCTTCTCGGGGCAAATAATTCCAGTTCAAGCCTTTCTCCAGAACATGATTTTTCAGTCTTTTAATCATTCTGTAGTTCTGCTGAATAGTTCCCAGGTTCCCTCCATCTCCCTCCATTTGAACAGGCAACATCAAATTATTAGTCCTGGTATTTAAGTCTGAAACCATTAGCATATAGAGACCTTAAGATCATTCAGTCCAATCCTATAATTTTACTTTTTGGTTTTTTTGTTTTGTTTTGTTTTGCTTTTTGGTGAGGCAGTTGGGGTTAAGTGACTTGCCTAGGGTCACACAGCTAGTTAAGTGTCTGAGGCCAGATTTGAACTCAGGTCCTCCTGACTCCAAGGCTGGAGCTCTATGCACTGTGTCACCTAGCTGCCCCCCCAACCCCATAATTTTACAAGTCAGGAAAGAGAAACCCAGGGAGAGAAGCTTTGCCTTTTATCATACAGCTGGTAACAGGCAGTGCCAGGTCTTGAATCCAGGTCCTCTGATTCCATCCCTTGTTTTCTTAACACTCCGTCATGTTGCCGTTGTGTTTATAGATACTTAGTATGTATAAAGGAAAATGCTTGTGAATTGTGGTAACTTTCAGTGGGTGCCTTTCAGATTTTTTCTTAATTTTTAAGAGTTTATGAAGGAAAATTCTACTTTAAAATTAAGCAAAATAAATGTACATACCTGAGTGCAAGATTTCCATCATCCTTTTTAGGTTGGGGGTTGGACTCCCAAATCTCTATGGTCTTTTCCAGTTCTTTTAAAAAAATTTAAAATGATTTTATTATTCTGTAAATAGAAACAAGTTCTTAAAACGGAAAGTAGCTAAGGAAATCAAAAGATATTTTACTGGCATAGAGTGAACTATTTCAAAGTGTTTTTGTTCCACGTAAAATTTCAGAACAAGCTTTCTTACCCTTTTATGTGCGCGTGCGCACACACATGTATACAAGTTCTGACATCTTCCAGTTCCTAAGTTACTTGACAGTTTTTACAATTGGGAGAAAATAAAGGGAGGCAACTATTAGAGGCTATCTCCCTCTTGATGACTAGCTTGTTCTCTGTTGCTTTTTGTCCTCCCCCATGCTGTCCAGAGCCTCATAAATAATTAACTCTCAGTAAGCAAGGTGCCACAGAAAGAGCCTTGGGTTGTTGGGTATTTATAACATTGGACAAGTAATCTTTCTAGGTCTCAGTTTCCTCATCAGTAAAATGAGATTGTACTAGAGGACCTCTAATGTCCCTTACAGCTCTAAATTTATGATCCAAAGAAAAATAACAGATGTTAAGCTATGGGTAGCTCTAGTCAATCTAGAGGGTTTAGTTGAAATGTAGGTATCATGTAAATGTGCCATTTTGTCGAGCCTTTTAGTACTCTTATAATGAGTATAGGTCATAAGATCATGACCTGGAAGGAACCTTAGAGTTCAGCTCCCTCATGTTACAAATGAGGATATTAAGGCACAGAGAGGTAAATAAAGTCATTTGGCTAGTTATCACATGAGTCGTATAGTCAGAATTCCACCCCAGTTCTTCTGAGTCCAGATCAAGATCTTTTTCTATTCTGTTACCCTGCCTCTTTGGTCAAATTTACGAGTCCATGGAGTAAGGAGAATAATATGGTTCCAACCCGTGATTCAAGGATGAGCTCTTGAGGCCTTTTGAGACTCTGGGCTCAAAATTTTTGCATGCATTCTCTGAGTATCTTGTGCCTATCCTGGGGCCTTTTTAAATGGGCGATTTGGTTTTATGCTTCTGATGTAGTCATTTCTTTAACTGAACTATGGTTTTATGTAATGCAGATTGATGGAGCTCAAATCCTCTTTAAAAAAAATAGGTTTCTTAGTCAATCCACGAACATTTAATTAAGTGCCTGCTTGTGAGTTAGGTATTGTGCTGCAGGGGACACACATACAAAGAACAGAACAACTCAACCAGCTTCTATTTAAGAAGTTTCATTTCTTAAGGGCATCATAGTGCTAAGACAAGACCAGAAAGTTAGAATTAGCTGTACTTGTCTTTTCTCAGGCTATAACATTCCACACCTTGAGTGAGTGATGTCCATGAGGATATAAAGTTTTTTTCTGCCTTGGGGAAAAAAAGAGAAAGAAAAAACTCAATCCTTCCCCCCCATCCCCTTTCCTTTTACAAATGACTGTCTCACTTAGCAATAGCTTGGGGTGAGTGTACATTGATGCAGATTTTCTGTTCTTAATACCCTTTTGTGGAAATGGCAAAGGGAAGGCAAGGGAAAAATAAATCTTTCATAAGGTGAATGGGGTAGAAACATTTTAGGAAAGCATGAATGTGGGAGTGGTAAAGGTACTAGGGCATCTAGGCCAGCTGCCTCATCCCTAACTATAGCTGCTGCTGTATTTCTGCCAGAACAGGCCAAGAAGAAGGAGGGCAAGGCTCTCTGTATATATTGTACCAACAAGGCAGAGAAGCCAGTTACATATGTGGGCTGCTATGCACATGTGAACTTTATTTTTGAGGTAGTATTATGTAGCCCTGGCTTCTCTGACCATGCTTACTTTTAAAATGGAGCTGGATTTGAAGGGCTTTGAGCATGCTAGTTTGTCTGACATGGAACCTGCTGTGTGCCCTACCATGGATGAGGGTAGCCTCGTTTAATTGGCTGTCTATGTCTTTAAAACTGGAAAGACCTATTAAGTTCATGGAGTCTATGCTGCTCAGCTGAAAGATGACATAAAGATTCCTGCTTTCAAAGACAGGCTGCCAGTCAAAGGAAGCTACCCTCACCCACGCAGTAATGGACACAGCAGGCTCCATGCCAGACAAATGGGACATGTTCAGAGAAGCCCAAGCTACCACTCTATAAACTCTATGAACAACTTCATTCCCCCTTCTTGTTTAGATGTTTTTTGGAGCTCACAGACTCTGTGGATTCCCCAGTTTTCAAGCATCCCTGCTTTGAGGAAAGCTTGACAAAAATGTCTACCTCTTTCTTACAGGCACCGAGTGGTGGTTTCTTATCCTCCTCAGAGCGAGGCCGAGCTGGAGCTCAAGGAAGGAGACATTGTCTTTGTCCACAAGAAGAGAGAGGATGGCTGGTTTAAGGGTACCCTGCAGCGCAATGGGAAGACCGGCCTTTTCCCAGGGAGCTTCGTGGAAAACATCTGAGAAGATGTAACTGTATTTAGAAAGCTTCAAATCCCATTACCTAATGAAAGAGCACAATGATCTTAGAGAGCACAGTCATCCGTTTTTAGATGATCAAGGATAGAAACAGACTGATGGATCTGCAGCATCCCATAGCAAGCACGATTGCAGCATCAGCCAAAGATGATGGTGGCTTCAACCGTGGCCTTCTCCCTTTGGATTCTGATGTGTAATATGTGCCTTGTACTGTCTGATTTCTTCTACAAAACAAGCCTTTTTCTTTTTAAATTTGCAATGAAAATGGACAATTGTTTACAAGGCTGTAACTAATTTATTTGATTTTTTAAACTTGAATTCTTGTTATAGATAAATTCTTGGGATTATGATTTTAACAGATTATTAATTTATGAAATGATAGCTAAGGAGAAGCTGGATTCTCTCCTGATGAGCAAGTGATTCTTTTGGACAGAGAGTGCATTTCCCTTCTTGAGTTGTTTCCTCCTTTTAAACTGTATGTGGCAGATTGCAACTTGTTTTTTTGAAAAAGGGTCAATGTTGTCAGATTGTGATGATGATAGTGTATTATTGAATTGATTAAGTCTCAACAGGTAAAATACTGTATTTTGTGCCCTAAGATAGAAAGTGGTTATCTCCTTTGCCTCTCCCCTTTCTTAAATGACAGTCAAATCCCAAACAATGTAATATTCCTGGTGGACTGAAGACTTACAACCAAATCCACACCAACATGAGTGTGGAAAGAAGGGAGAGAACCCAAGAAAGGAGCAGAAAGAGATTCCTGCTCAATCTCATTTGCTCTGGAAATTTTGCCATGCAAGTTTTCAGTCTAATCCTGTGGTTGGGGGTATATTCACAGAACAGTTATCATAATCAGGGAAATGTGAAGGAGATTTAAGCACAACACTCGAACAAAAAATGTTATCAAAGCACATTTGTAGAATCATAGAATGTTAAGAGCATCTCATCAAACCCTTTCCCCCTCCCACTTAACAGATAAGGAAACTGAGGGAGAAGAGTGACTTTTTTTAAGGTCCCAAAGTCAATTAGTGGCAGAAGTAGGAGTAGAACCATGGTGTCCTGACTCCCAATCCAATGGGATAATGAATGAATGAATGAATTGAAAGACATTTATTTAGTGCTTACTATAGGCCAGACCTTGTGATAAGCCCAGGGAACACAAAAACAAAATGCGCCTACTTGGTTTCATACCACGGGTATGAACCCGTGGGTTGGAAATTAAGTAAAATTAAAACCATACTTGCTGTCTGAGAATGGCTATTAAATGTAATTTGCCCTTTTCCCCCTAAGTAATCTGCGTGACCAGAAGACGTTAAAAATATGGTCGAGCAGTAATGGTGGTGGTTCACTTGTGTTAAAGTGAAAAAAAGAAAATTTAAAAGGCTGTTAGGCACTGTGAAAAGTTGACTAAGTTTTTAACCATGGAAACTTTAATCCGTTGGGATTCCCTCTGTCCCCCCACTGTCTTGCATGTATTACTGAATTCCCACAGTAATATAAATGGTGCATGGTGTGTGTATTTCATTGTCATTTCCTGTTGTGGCTAGTTTGCACTCAGAGTGGCCCCCTTGGGGCTGTAATGTAAACAGTATTCTCTCCACTCCAAAGTCACTGCTGACCACATCTCTTGAGTGAACTCTGCTACAAGGCCGAGGTGCCTTGTATCCATCCATTAAGCTGCATCATCAGTGAGAATGCACCTTCACCATCTGTCCATCTGGCTGATGTGACACCTGGGCTCAACGATGCCCATGGTGTTCCATTAGAGCCTGGACAAGCTCAGCATCAGCAAATGCACCCACACCTTATGACCCTGGCAAGGATCTAGCTGATCATCTCTTTTTCTCTCTCTGCCTTTGATATCAGTGGTCTTCTCTGTTGCTCTCATTCTGATGCTTGCCATAAAGTGCAAAGGATTGGGAGAGACCCAAAGATATAAGGAGCGGGGGAAATCTCATGGTTGTGAATAACAACATTGTCTTGGTTTTCTAATGGAAAATGCCTTTTAATTTTTTTTTTTTTACTCTTAAGAATTTCAACTGGGGAGATAAAGAAATGTAATTTTCAAAAAAGGCTTCTTGAGGCATCGAGAAGTGCAGTGAGTCTTAGAAATCTAGAGCAAGAGTTGAGAACAAAACCATTCCTAAATTCATCATTTTTAATGAAATGCTGTATATTCTGTTGTTGTGTTTTAAATATTTTAAAAAAATAGTTTACTTGGATATTCATGTAATATATAAAGGTTTTGTGAAATGAACTTTAGCTAGGAAAAAGCTGTTGTCAGCTTTCATATACATATAGGTTGACACCAATGTGTCATAATATTTTTTATTTTGGGGAAATTAGCACATTTTATAAAATAAGATTTTAAAAAAGGCAAAAAGACTACTACAGGTTAAAATTCTTTTTTCTACCTGTCTGTTTTCTCCTTATCTTAAGCTATGTGACTAAGGTACCTGTGTGAATAGTTTTCATGGTGTAAAGTCAGTTAAGATATCTGCTAATAGTTCTGTTAGATAATGTATTGTATGACTTTTCTATCAACTTTTTTGAAGATAGTAGAGTGAAGTTTTGAAACAAGAGTTTGTTACACAACAGTGCAGCAATGATACGATGACAATTTTTTCAGCCTTTCCATGTGAACTTGGGGGAAATGGATCCAGGTGTCTAAGATTAAAATTTGATGTTCAGTCTTTATGCTTGTCTTGTTTTATTTCTCAGTGTTACTTCTTTTTTAAATCAGAAGCATAGGGATTTCAAGTGTAGTTTCAAGCTATTACCAATTCCTGGAAGAACCTAAAGTGGCTTACCTTCTCAGGGCTCTTGGCAACTCTGTAAAGACTACAGGTTGCAAAGAAGGTGCCATCCTGCACTGCTAATGGGAATTTCCTCATCTGGGACTTCTCTGCACCAGTGAAATCATACGTCCAATGTCTATCTCTGTCTTAAACAGAAGATCATAGAATCTTTGGTTTAGAGCTGGAAGGAATATCAGAGATCATCTCGTTCATCTCCCTCATAGATAGGAGGTGGGAGACAGAGAAAATAGATTTCTGTTAAAAAATATGTATTATAAAAATAGAGTGGAGATATAGAATGGCCACATGTACTTTCAGGTGAATCACAATATTATTAGTTTTGCTTAATTGTTTCATTTGTTCAAGAGACCTCTCATTGAGGAGGAGAGGGTGTAATCAAATTGTTTATGTAAAAACACATCAATAAAACTTAAAAAAAAAAAACAGCGTAGGAAAATTAAGTCACTTGTCCAAGGTCATACACGTTACAAACATCTGGAAGAAGATCTGAACACAGCTAGAACTCCAGACTCATTAACTTTCATTGTACCATGCTGCTTTATGATCATAAAATAATGGATTTTTGAATGGGAAAGGCCCTCTGATACTATCTATTGAGAGTTAGGGTTAGAATTGGAAGTGTGCTGAAGTTGGTTCATAGTAGCCCACAGAGCAGATTCTTAAGTTTTCAGTGTAAGAATTTAAACCTGCTTTTGAAATCAGCACATGCTATAAATCAGGGTTTGAATTGTTTTGTTGATTATCTAGACTTAAAATGATGACTGAAATATTAAATAATACAAATTAGACTTAAAAGCCTGTTGTTAAACGTTTACCAGCACACTCCTGGTTAGAATTCATTTTAAAGAAGAGCCTTTCTTATGTTTTAAACTGTGGTACAAGTTTCTGACTACATGCTACTTGAAGCCGGTCAATAAACATCAAATGCCTAGTATGAGCTAGACTTTGTGCTAAGCCCTCGGGATACAAAGAAAGGTAAAAGATAGTCCCTGCCCTCAAGGAGCTCACAGTCTAATGAGGGAGACAATATAAGCACCTATGGACAAACAAGCTACGATACAGGATAAAGTGGAAAGCATCAACAGAGGGAAGGCACTAGAATTTAGGGGAAATCAGGAAAGACTTCTTGTAGAAGGTAAAATTTTTGCTGAGACAAAAGAGACCATTTTCAAACCAAAAGGAAATTTTTTTTTTAAATAGTATCTCATAAGGATCAATGTTATTGGGAGAAAGAAATCTGCACAGGAGGACAGCCTTTTAAAATTAGGATATTAACTAAAGCTTTAATAATGACTTAAGAGCTGGCAAGGTTGTGTGCCAAGGGTCAAGCCAGCTGGGGAGGCAGAGGGAGTCTGGGCAGTGACAGTCACAAATGGTGAGGAGGAAGGCTGTGGCCTTGTCAGCTAGCCCAGGGAAAATGAAAAGCTTTAAGCTGTAGGCTTGCTAACCCCTGGTTTACAGATGAAGGTTCCCATGTCTTTTGGAGCTCTCTGTGATTTGGGGATTTGGTTTCGAATTAGAAATACAGCCCTGCTCAGCTGTACTTGTTTCTCATCTACACGTCTGCATTGGCACTTTAAAAGTCATGTCCAAGTGCAGTCTAACATAGGCATTCTTCCAAACCCACTCAGGGCACACAGCTAAGGAAAATCACCATAAAACTGAGCAGTAGAACTTACTGCATTAACTTGAGAAACCTTTCCCCAAAGTGAAGCCAAGAGGAGAAACTGCACAGAAGAGAGAGAATTAAAGGTGTCTTCAGAGACATGGCTAAAGAGAGAGGGCTGCCTGTCATGTAGCAAAAACACAGGATAACGGATGTCTGTGTGCTCCGTTTTTGTGTGCAATGTCCAAAGACCTAGAGGTAGGCCCTAGCATATTGGGTGGACTCCCTATAGTGGATGTCTAGGACATAGCCATGAAGGAAAGAAGGAAGGGAGGGAGAGAGGGAGAAAGGAAAGGAAAAGAAAGAGAAGGAAGGAAAAAAGGAAAGTAGGAAGTGTATTTATTAAGCGTTTACTGTTGAGGCTTAGAGTTGGGAGAGCTGGTTCAGGTATGAAAGAATTCACTTAGGCCTTCTCTGTAACCACTGGGAGCTTTGTTGATGCAAAAGCAGCAGACTAGCCCTGGAAAGAGGACTGGCAACTTAAAGAGGGTTGGGGCTTGTTTTATAAGGAAAGGATAAGACAGGTCAAGGAGGGATTTTATGACATAGGATGAAGGAGATGAAGGGAATTCGTTACGATTTAAGGATAGGGCATGAGGGCACAAGTTAAAAATTAAAGGACAGGGGGAACATAGGATAAGGGACACAAAAGCAATTCTTTTGGTACAGGTTCAAGATAAAGGGGCTTTCCCCCTTTAGGATGTCTTTCAAGTTACAGAATAAGGTGGGATTTCACAAAGTACTGGAAAAGCAACGTTAATATTCTCTTAACACTTAGGGCACTGTGTGTCTCCACATCATTTAGTATATGTCAAGCACTATGCTAAATGTTGGGATACCAATACCAAATAGAAAATTGATACAGTCCCTGCCCTCAAGGAGCTTATATCCAATGGGGAACATAGTACATATATGGAAGTGGTGGCCAGAAAGATGTCATCGTATGTGAATCCCACAGATGGTGAATGGAAAGGGTGTGCCTATTGATACACCCTTCCCATTGCCATAGCTAGGTTGATTTAATTCAAGTTCTCTGAGCAAGAGGTAGAAAGGGAATGAGCAGAGAAGGGAATGCAGGACAGAAAATAGCCAGGGTAAAGATAAGTCTGCATGTCTTGAGGGAGTGCACAGTTTCAAGTCAAGTCACATGAAAGGAGAGACATGAATGGGTCACAACATGTTTCCCCGATGGTATTAACTGATGAGGTGTAGATTCTAGGGGTGCTGAGGATCCTGAGACCACAACACGCGGGTCCTGCCTGAATGAATTCAACCCAATTCTTCTTTCAGCAAAAGACAAAATTTTATTAGAGATAAACCAGACTCTTAAGGAATCTGAACATTAGTGACACACATAAGGACGAGTAGGCATGAGGAAATCTCAGCGTTTAAATGGGGGCTAGGATAAATCTTATATACAGCCAAGTAATTTGGGGGTGTTTGGAGGAGAGGCTGGGAAGAGGATCTGGGTGACTAAGGGAGGAGTTTAGGGAGAATGGGAGTGTCTGGGAGATCACCTGGAATAGACAATGAAGTGCTAGGCTTTATTAGGGTAACAAAGAACTGGAAGGAAGAGGTTGAATGGGGTCTGGATAAGATCAAAGGTGGGAAATATACTAGGATCAAATACTAGGCTTCTTCATTAGGAGATCAAAGGGAGATAAGGCCTAGGAAAACGGAGAGCTGGTCCATCAGAATAAGAATAAGAGATAAGGAAAAGCCAGTTGAGTGGAGTATAGCCTCAGGCAACTGTTTGAGACCAGAGTGAGGTCAAAGAAAGTTTAAGGGTTTTCTGGGGCTGTAGACAAAAGGGACCCAAATTCTTTTTGGGGCAAGAGGCAAAAGTCTCAGCTTGGGCCCATACCCCATCACTAACCACATGATGACGTGTTTGGAAATGATTCCAGCTGATTCCAGGATTTACCTCCCAGTGCTTCTTCGACAGTCAAGATGTGAAAGTGCTTTGTAACTGCAAGTGCTATACCTAGTATAGTTTTCAATGGGTTTTCCAAAGGACTCTGTGTTATTCCTTTGAACATTCCTAGACTTCCGTTTTCTTAAAAAAAAAAATTCATTAATCTCTTGTTCCTATATCACTTTTATTTCCAAACATATCAGTCCTGCCTTCCTGTCCTAGTGACCTTGTAGCAAAGAATTTAAAAAAAAAAAAGAGGCAAAAATAGTTCAGCAAAAACAACCAATATATGAACATAATCCAACAGTATATGCCAGGGGTGACCTGCGACCTGGAGGCCACATGTGGCCTTCTAGGTCCTTGGGTATGGCCTTTTGACTGAGTCCAAGATTTACAGAATCCTGGGGATTTGTTCTGTAAAGTTTGGATTCAGTCAAAGGGCTGTACTTAAAGACCTGGAGGGCCACATATAGCAATATCTTAGCCATAGCTTCCTGCCTCTGTAAAAAAGGTAGATTTATTTTCTCAACTTGTCTCCCTGACCCTGGTTCTTGGAAATTATGGGTCTCTATTGTTTCCTTGTATTTCTATCCATTTATTTTCTTGAAGTGTATATTATTTTCCTAGTTCTGTTTACTTCCCTCTGTATCTATTCATATAAATCTCCCCATGATTCTCTGAACTGTTCCTATTCATTGTTGCTAATAGCACAATAATATTCTAAAGAGCTGGCAGCAGGGGCAGTCTCTCCCATTCCTCTTCCCTAGTCTCCTAATCCCAATCTACCCAGACCTCATCTGGGACTACTGGGTGACAAAAGCATCTACAATCCTTCTTGTTGTATGGAAGACAATCCTTCTTGTGATATGGAACACCGCTAGGTTTTACCTTCTGACCTTACTCCCTCCAAACCTCTGGAAAATTCCATTTGACTTACCCCAAGACTCTTGGACCTTTCCATCCTCCCTCCAGCTGAATTCCTTTTTTAAAAAAATTTGATTAAAAAAATTATTTTCAGATCTACATTGTCTCCCTCTTTCCAGCCCCCTCCTCCACCCACCAAGAAGGCCAGAAAGGTAGGGCAGGGACTGTCTTGATTTTTCTATTTGTATTCCCTGTACTTAGTCTAGTGCTTAATAAATGCTTTTCACTCATTCAACTCCAACATCTGTCTGTGTCATTTACCTCCATTGACTGTTTCCCTGTTTACAAAGTGAGGATAATAATCCCGTCTCAACCCTTCTCTCAAGGTTGCTCTGAGAATAGCACTTTGTTAAACCTTAAAATGTGACATAGACAAACTAGTCTTATTCTTAACCCATTAGAGAGCACCCGAATGAACTGTGAGAATGGTGATTCAGTTAGGTGCCAATTCTTAACATATCTGAGGCAGCCAGAAGTTATAGTGGATAGAGCATTGGTCCTAGAATCCAAGAGACCTTTGTTCAAATCCATCTGACCTTGGATACTGTGAAGGGAATTGTGATTTTCATAATAATTGATATGATATGTGTACATATGTCTATTATATGAAAATCATAATTTCCTTCCCAATACTTATTAGCTGTGTGACCCTGGGCAACTCACTTAACATTTGTCTGCCTTGGTTTCCTCACCTATGAAATGTGGATAATACTAGCACCTACCTCTCAAGTTGTTGTAAAGCACTTAGCACAGCTTGAATAGAGAAGGCACTTAATAAATGTTTGTTCCATTTCTTCCCCAAATTGATGGTTGGATTTTTTGCTTTTTTTTTTTTTTTTCCTGTCCCTATCTAAGGAAGAAAAAGAAGTTTAGGTGCTTAATTAGAATGAAAAATTATAGACCACTGGAAAAAGGTCATCTCAAGTTCAGGGCAGTGCTGTGTCATTGTGTCACTGAAGCTCATCTAGTTCATTAGTACCACTAAAGCCACTTTCATTTCTTTGCCAAGTGAAAATTAAAATCTTAATGGAATGACTTCCTGATTTTTTTCTTGAAGCATTCAAGGCTGTTACAAGACACAGAATGAGACCTTCCTCAAACACATTTCCTTATCAGTTATAGCACAAAAGCATATTAAATAATTCTCCTAAAGACCGAAACTTACGGGGGGGGGGGGTGGAGTGAGGGTGAATGCCTCGGCCATGATTCACCTCTTTAATCATTGCCAGCTCAGATGCCTTGCCTGTCTTCATTCTGCCTTTTCACCCCAGCCTGGAAACCCCCATTCTGACTCAAGATCCCATTTTGCTTTTTACACAATCCCCGTGTCCCCTTGCTGGAAGTCTAAGGAAGAGGGTCCCAAAAAAAAGAAGAGCCCAAAGAGAGCAGCAAGGGATGTTTCCACAGCTCTTAGCCCAACCAAAAATCCATCCTCCTGACTCACTGGGATCCATTCTCTATAGCCAATCATGTTTGACAAAGCTCCCTGTGGTGTGCTGGTAAATGTTTAACAAAAGACTCTCTGAAAAAAATATATAGTTTAATCCATATTATTGGTATTTTCTCTATCACTTTCTTAAGTCTACACCAGTGATGATGAGACAGAAAGAGTACTTGAGGCAGATGGAGCAAGCCGGATGCAGGACATATGAGATAAAATGCAGGGTATGACCAAGCCAGAAAAGTGATCAAAGAAGATTTCATTGAAGCTCCTCACCATGGACTTACTGTGTGCTTTTGCAAAGCACCCCCAGTTCCAGAACAACCCCACTTTGCTATTCTCTTTACTTATCTGTATGATAAAGGCACCTTCAGACTACCTGATATCCCAGGCATTCTGGAGCCGGGATTGCTCCTCCTATTCTCTTGTCCTCTTTCCCCTTATTCCATAAAATTGTATTTAAATCAGATGTAACCCCAATAACTACCTTTGTCTCCTACAGGAAACAGAGTATACTCTGCTCTCTTAGGGGAGTTGTACCTATGTTCTATCTCTCCCATGCGGAAGCAGTCCCACTTGTGTGTGTCACTCCAATAAATGCCTTTCTTTAAGTTGGAGACCGTCCAAGTGAATTCTTTCAGCACAATAGGAACTGCACATCTATTCCTCATCGTTTCAGGGGGTGCCCCAACATTCTTGAGGTGCATCCTGAACTCATCAATGTCAAACTTAAATAGAAACAAGGCCATTAAAACCATGCTATAAAGATTCCTGAAGGCCATATATTGACTTAGTTTTCGAAAGTAATATTATTTGTTTTATTATATTTTTATTAATTTTGTTAAATTTTTCTCAAAGACATTTTAATCTAGTTCAGACAGCACTTAAAGGGAAGCAGGCTGCTTGTTTGATACCTCTGGTCTAGACAGTCCAGCACTATCTTACCAGTGTGACTTTAGAGAAGTGACTTTGCCTCCCTAAATATGAATTTCCTCATCTATAAACAATAGACTGGATGGTCTCAGATGGTTCTTCTGCCTTTAGATCATCGTTCCTGTGATTCTATTATATAGCTACCATTATACAGCTACTTGTGTCACTGGCACAAGTCAGCCATCTCTCAGATAAGAATAGAAAGTTATGCCTCAGTCAACCTGGAGTCTCGATGAGGGCAAAGAAACTACTCTGTTAGCCCTGGCTGGGTTGGAAGGGCAGTGACCCAGGGAGGAAATGTGGGGGTGTGAGAAGCTGTCTGCCTTCCCCTCCCAGCTCAGGCTCCAGATATAGCAGAGAACGCATGCTGTACTGGGGCAGCAGTTGTGGGTTCTCTGTGATGTGGTGATGGTGGCAGGAATCAAAGCCAGACTCAACATTCTGTCCTTTTAACTCAGATTTTTGTTTCCTGTGATTTATGGACTCACTGAGAGAGATTTGTGGGATTGGCATATTATCAGTCAGTCCCTATAATAAAGCCAAAGTGAATGGAGCTTTTTAAGAAGAATGTGTCTCCAAAGTAATGCTTAACACAAGAAAAACTGTAATAATCTCTGCTGCCATTTACAACTCACCCAGTGGCTTAACCTTGGGAGAAATAAGAGTTCAAATGTATTTGGAAGTCAGCATTCAGCCCAGGGTCCTGGAATATTCCTGGTACATATGATTTTTCTTTGTACTTTCCTCTTTAAAAGACAGACTTTCTCATTTGATTCTCATATGAAGTAGATGTTATTATTATCCCCATTTTACAGAACAAGGAAACCAAGGTGGACGAGATTAAGTGATCACACAGCTAGTAAGTATCTGAGGCAGTATTTGAACTCAGGCTTACTTGATTTCAAGTTTTAACATCTAGCCAGCGCTATTTGGCACTTCAACACCCACCACCAAATTCATTTCGAATGCTTCTTATCACTCCAACCCCTCACCCCTGACTCCCACATATTTCCTTTCTTCTTTTCTGCTTCCTCTGGTTAGGCAACTGGGGCCAAGTGGAGAACCATCAGGTCAGCCAAGTGGCCCAGCTGCTAGTGCACTCATCTGGCCTATGGACTTCCAGGACCAATGTGAAAAACATTCACCAGGTTTTCCTTATCTGGCCCATCACTTCAGCTTCAACTTTACCACTGAGTGTCAAATGCTGGCTCATTTGGCAGGGGCAGGGCGAGACAGACAGAGAAAGACAGTGAGAAACAGAAAGAGACCTAAGAAAGAGAGACAGAGAGAGAGAGAACATGGAGAAATAGAGAGAGAAAGAGAGAACCACAGAAAGAGAGGATCCTTGAAGAAAAACTACCTGGCAAACACACATAACACATATACCCTCTGCTTTATTGTAATTATCAATTAGCAAGCATTTACTGGGAATTTGCTGGATACTGTGGAGGATAGAGAAGTAGTTTGTGAATCATGGTTCCTGCTCTTAGTAAGCTTACAATTAGGTTAAGGAGTTAAGATAGTAATAGCTATAATTTACATAGCACTTTAAGGTTTGCAAAGCACTTTACAAATATTATCTCATTTTGTTCTCACAACAGCTTTGAAAGGTAAACGCTGTTATTGTTTGTACTTTACAGATGAGGAAACTGAAGTAAAGAGAGGTTAAGTGAATAAGAGGTTAAGCCCAGGGTCACACAGCTAGTAAGTATCTAAGGTTGGATTTGAATTCAAGTCTCCCTGATTCCAAGTCCAGCTCTCTATACATTGTGCCATGTAGTCACCTCAACGTAACACACAAAATGGACAATAAGGGCTAATGATAATGAAGCACCAAATTGTGTGGGATATGTTATACATGCTATAGAAGTTCCCAAATAATAAATGTTTATTCAATTCATAGCAGCAGTAGAGAAGGAAGAAGGCTTCCTGAATGAAGTAGGTCTTCTGGAGGATATGTATGATCTGGATATGCAAACAGAAAAGGACTCAAACAACCTAAAAAGGGCATATTTACCAAGGGTCTATCATGGGCAAGGCTATTCTTGAGGGCTACAGTTACAAAGAGAAATAGTTCCTGCTCTGAAGGAATCTAGCTAGGGTAGACTATTTGTACATGGATAGGGCCACACAAAATGTATGCAGCATGATTTGGGAGGTAGGTGCTAGCCATTGGGGAGAACTGGAAAGGCCTCATGTAGAAGGGGATGCTTGAGCTGAGCCTTGAAAGAAACAAGGGCTTCTGAGAACAAAAATGAGGGCGGAGTACACTCCAGAGAAGGGTTTCTAAATGATGAAAGCCACATGAACAAGGACAGATGGACAGGATGGAGCCAGGTTCTTTTTTTTTTCTTTTGCCAGGGAAGGGGCAGTAAGGACAGTGGACTGACAAGCAGAAAACACAAGGTGGGTGTGCTCAGATTATGGAGGGCCTTGAAAGCCATCATCTGAGTTTAGACATCATTTGGTCAGAAATCAGGAAACAGTGGGTTTTCTAATAGAGTGGTACAGTGGAAACACCATTGACTCCAGAGTCAGAACCCTGAGTTCAAATTTTGACTTTGCTGTTTACTACCTCTGTGACCTTGGGCAAGTCACAAACCTCCAGCTCATGTTTCCTCTTCTATGAAACAGAGAGGTTGGATTAAATGGTTTCTCAGGTTCCTTCCAGCTCCAAAGCAATTATTCTATAAATAATATGATCAGAATATTTTTTAAAAAGGTTAGTATAGCAGTCACTCAGGATAAACGAGAAAGAGATTCATATCGAGGACACTAGCTGGGAGTCTGCACTATTCAGTTATCACAAAATAAATGTAATTCAGGCATCATAAAATAAGTGACATTTATATACCCTTTCACATATAATATCTCCCATAATTCTTATAACAAACTTATAAGGTTGTATTATACAGGCATTATTACCCACTTTTGCAAATGGGGAAACTGAGGCTCAAAGAGGCAGTTAAGTTGTTTTTAATTTGAATTTAATTTAACATTGTTTCACTCTTTGTTTTCCTTTATTCTGTGTTTTTTGTGTATAATACTAGTGGATCTCTCAGAAGGACGTTTACCCCGGGCCTGCTGACTGTGCCTTTTGTACAATTCTCTTTAAGCACTCACTCAACTAGTAAGTGCCAAAAGGAGGATTTAAAACTAGGTCTCTCCCTGACTGCTTTCCCATCACTCTTTGCACTACATTGCATTGCTCTCTTAAGAAGGAGATGATACCGCCAGCATTAGCAGGAACAATGGGAATAGACAGACAGGCATGGGTGCCAAAGATATTTTGAAGGAAGACTTGAGGACTCAGTGGATATATGGATTAGAGAGGGATGAGTCAAAGATGACTGAAGTTTCAAATCTGGGTGCCTAAAACAATGAAAATACCACTAAAAATATGGAAGAGGGAAGGAAGGGATTGATTTTATTTTATTTCATTAACATGAAATTTATTTTTTTATTAATTTATTTTTATTTATCAACAATCACTTCCATAAGCTTTTGAATTTTAAGTTTTTCTCCCCCCCTTCCCAAGATGGTGTGCAATCTGATATAGGCTATACATATACATTCCTATTAAACATATTTTCACATTAGTCATGTTATAAGGAAGAATTAGGACCAATAGAAGGAACCACAAGAAAGGGGAAACAAAACAAAACAGAAGAAAAAAAAAGCAAATAGTATGCTTCAATCTGCATTCAAACTCCATAGTTCTTTCTTTGGATGTGGATAGCATTTTCCATCATGAGGCTTTTGGAGATGTCTTTGACCCTTGCATTGCTGAAAAGTGTTAAGTCTATCAATGTTAGTCATCACACAGCTTGGCTGTTACTGTGCACAACTTTCTCCTGGTTCTGCTCACTTCACACAGCATCAGTCCATACAAGTCTTTCCAGGTTTTTTTGAAGTCAGCCTGCTCATCATTTCTTATAGCATAATAGTATTCCATTACATTCATATGCCACAACTAGTTCAGCCGTTCCCCAGTTGATGGATATCCCCTTAATTTCCAATTCTTGGCTACCACAAAAAGAGCTGCTATAAATATTTTCGTACATGTGGGTCCTTTTCCCATTTGTATGATCTCTTTGGGATATAGAACTAGAAGTGCTATTGCTGGGTCAAAGGGTATGCACATTTTTGTAGCCCTTTGGGCATAGTTCCAAATTGCTCTCCAAAATGGCTGGATCATTTCATAACTCCACCAACAATGCATTAGTGTTCCAATTTTCCCACATCTTCTCCAACATTTATCATTTCCCTGTTTTATCACGTTGGCCAATCTGATAGACGTGATGTGGTACCCCAGAGTTGTTTTGATTTGCATTTCTCTAATCAATAGTGGTTTAGAGCATTTTTTCATATGACTGTAGATGGCTTTAATTTCTTCATCTGAGGGTAGGGATTTATTTTAAGAGAAAGGTTGTGAGTTTAATCTGGGATATGTTTAGTTTAAGGGAATCACAGAGCAAACAAATAGAACTGGTAAATAGACACACAGGACTGGAGCTCAGATAAGTTCTACAGATGGGTGCATATTTGGGATGCAACAGCTTAAAGACAATAGTTGGAAGCTCAAGAATGGTTGATCTGCATGTGTGTGTGTGTGTGTGTGTGTGTGTGTGTGTGTGTGAGAGAGAGAGAGAGAGAGAGAGAGACAATATGTAAATAAAGATAAAGAGAGGCAAGAAATTGCACTTAGAGAATATCCCCAGGAAGAGGAAAGCTATCAAAGCATCTGTTGAAATGATAAGAACCAGGGTCTGATTATGCCATGGAAGGGAAGAGAGAAGAGTTTCAAGAAAATGGGGGTGTAGGGCCAGTTAGGTGGCGCCATGGATAGAGCACCCGCCCTGAAATCAGGAGGACCTGAGTTCAAATCCGGCTTTAGACACATAACACTCACTAGCTGTGTGACTCCAGGCAAGTCACTTAATTGCCTCACTAAAAAAAAAAAAAGAAAAAAAAAGAAAAGAAAAGAAAATGGGGGTGTAATCAACAGTGTCAATGGAGCAGAAAGGTTAAGGAGGAGGTGGACAGAGAAGAAGCCTTTGGATTTCTCAATCCCTCCTCTTCATACTCACCAAAAACAGATTTATTCCCTGAATGGAGGACTAGATTTAAGGTTATGGGTGATTTCTGTACCAGATTAGCCCTGGAACTGAACCATGTAATTCTTGGGACTCCCTCAGATTTCCCTGCCATTGAAAACAATATCCCCCATTCATCAAGGAACTTGCAAATATCTTGAAGACCTGATAAAGAGTTGAAACGAAATTGCTGTGTTGCTGTAATGATGTAATTGTGCAGTGATAAATCCTGCTGGCAGTTCATATGGGAATTGACATATCAAAAGAGTGCCTTTAAAACCATATAAAAATCTCATCAAACACAGCATGACATCTGATGGCTAAATATGACATTGTTTTCCTTTACACTGAGCTTTTTGTGTAAAATAAAAGTGGATCTCTTAGGAGAACGTTCATCCTGTGCCTGCCAACTGTGTCTTTCATGCAATTGTCTTTAGGGAGCTTACGCCTTGGTTTGAGCAGCAATTTCAGCAAGAGCTTGCTGCTGAGCTGGCGTAGGAGCTTGCCCATTAGCATCTGACTTCATGTTGTGGCTGGTCATTCCCTTTATTCAGCTTTTTCCATCTCTGATCATTTTCTCTGCCTCTTCTATTAAAGCATGCACTCAGGGCATAAAGCCACGGAGGTTGAGAAAATAAAACAGTGGTAGTTTTATTTATTTATTATTTGTAGTGCTTGAAATGGTTCTTAATTGAGTCTACTGGTTGACTCTAGAGGATATAGGTTGAAGAAACATACTGGGTGACTTTAATCTGCATATCTTTCCTGACAAGAAGAGTGGCCAATCTATTGATTTTCCTTCCCTGGAGGGAATAAGGCCAGAAGACATTTGTGAAGAAGCAGCACATCTGTAGAAGGTCAAAGATAGCAGACAGGGCCAAATGAGAGAGCCAGTTTCTTGGCGATTGGGATGCGGTTGGGATTATGTACTCCCAGGTCCCACATGGCAGAGTGTGTCACATTTGCTCAAAGCTTGTAACACAATGTTACATTGGGGTATTGGCCTCTCCATGTGCTCAGAGAAATGGGATTAAAACAGCAAAGATCTGGATCTGTGTTTCCCAGGGAGTCATGCCCCAGCTCACTTCTTGTCTCAGCTGTCTTGCTGTGGGTTAGTAGATTGTGACATTCACTTTAGAAACAGGAAGGAGGCTCTTTGCAAGGGCCCTGGGGAGGGCCTGCCTGAAATGGACTTCATCACAGGCTCAATGCCCTAGAGGTTCTAACAGAAAATGGGAATAAAAATACTTGTTTTATTCTCCCTTACAAAGCTTTTGTGTAGGTTCAGAGGAGGTCGTTTATGGGAAAAGTTTCAA
The DNA here is from genome assembly GCF_900497805.2 of Vombatus ursinus. NCBI lineage: Eukaryota > Metazoa > Chordata > Mammalia > Diprotodontia > Vombatidae > Vombatus > Vombatus ursinus. Next base: position 51,049,888 of record NW_020954599.1, read on the forward strand.
CATAAACATAAGCTATAGCAAAAGCGGGGGAAGGGGTGTGGAAGGTGGTGTAGGGATAGAAATAGAATAAAACTACTCTGGAAGTTAAAGGAACCATATTTGAATCACTCACTACAAAATCCTGGGCAAATCACTAACCTCTCTGAGCCTCAGTTTAAGTAGGTTTTAATGGCAACTGAAAAGAAGAAGCTAAGAAATGAGAGGTGTAATGAGTGAGTGGTGACTGGGGCTCTACTCCAGGGTACCATTTTCTGGGGAGCAGTGCTCTTTCTCCACAAAGGGGTTCTTCACCAGCAATATGCCACCAGCAAAATTCCCCCCTGGCTTTATTTGTCCCTGGGACTCTGCCCCCAACCCTGAGTATCCCTTTTCTCAGAACCTACTCTTCTTTACCACAAAGGTGACTTCGTGGAGACTGGAGCAGGAAGAGGACAACAGTCTGCATCCAGGAGAGGGACTCTTTCATTCAGATTTGTACTGATGCTGACTCCTGTAGCTACTGGTTTAGTTTGCTGGAGCTTATGGACTTTCATTTTCAGTTTTCTTCTCCCTGATACCCATTTCTCTCTAGATTTTCATGACACTGCTCTCTCCTGGTTCTCCTCCTATCTGTCTGACCACTTAGTCTCTTTTGCTGAATCTTTATCCAGGTCAGGCCTGCTGACTCTAGGTGTCTACCAAGGCTCTGTCCTAGGCCTTTTTCTCTTATTCCTCTATATCCTTTTTGTTTGGTGATCTCATCTCATCTGCTCCCCTTCCTTCAATCATCATCTCAATGCAGATGTCTCTCAGATCACTTGTCCAAATCACTTTCTCCTGACCTCCAGACTCCTATCCCCAACTGCCTACTGGACATCTCAAACTAGATATCACATAGACATTTCAAACTCACTATGTCCAAAATGGAATTCGTTATCTTTCCCCCCAAACCCTCTGCTCTTCCTAACATCCTATTTCTCTCTAGGACATTACTATTCTCCTAGTCACCCAGGTTTGCAATTTAGGTGTCATCCTGAACTCCCCACTCTCTCTCATCTTCCATATCCAATCTAGTGCCAAGGCCTGTTGATTTTGTACCTTTGTAATATCTCTTATGTATACTTCCTTCTCTTCTCTGACACTGATACCACCCTGGTGCAGCTTCTTAGCACTCCACACCTGAACTAATCAAGAGCCTACTGGTTGTTCACCTAAAATCTCTCCATTCCACTCCATCCTCCACTTAGCTGTGAAAGTGATCTTCCTAAAGCACAAGTCTGACCATATCACTCCCATTCAATAAACTTCAATGGCTCCCTGTTCCCTCTGGGATCATATATCAAATCCTCTCTTCACACCTTTCCAGTCTTATTAGACTTCACAACCCCACCATATACTCTGTGATCCAATGACATTGTCTTCCTTATTGTTCTTACACAAGATACTTCATGTCCTGACTCCATTCATTTTCACTGGGTTTCCCCTATGCCTAGAATGTTCTCTCTCTTTGATTTCTCTCAAATGTCAGCTAAAATCATTCTGCAAGAAGCCTTTCCAGGTCTTCCTTAATGCTAACACCTTCCTTCTGATAATCTCCAATTTTTCCTACACACACACACACAGAGTTTCTACATAATTGTGTGCATGTTGTTTCCTCTGTTAGAATGTGTGTTCCTTGAGGGCAGAAATTTTTTTTTTTACCTTTTTTTGTTTCTCCAGAGAGGTGATGCAGTGGATAGAGCTCTGGACCTGGATTCACAAAGACCTGAGTTCAAATCCAGCCTCAGACACTTAGTAGCTGTGTGACCTTGAGAGACTCACTTAACCTGTGTCTGCCTCAGTTTCCTCAACTATAAAATGGGGATAGTAATAGCACCTACCTCCAAAGGTTGTTAGGAGGATCAAAGATAATACCATAAAGCACTTAGACAGTGCCTGACACATAGTAGGCATTTAATAAATGTTTGATGACTTGACTTGACTTTATACCTGACCAGAGCACACTGTTCATGTCACGTTGTTCATGTAGGTCTGGGAGCACCTGGCCAACAGTGGCAATTGTGACGTGTGCTGGTTTCCAGCAACTGCCTCAGAGTCTCTGTCTCTCCTTCAACTGACTTGGTCCCAGGGGCCAAAAAATTCTTCTGTAAGGAATACAATTTTGTCATAGTTTCAAGAAATTTTAGAGACTGCTCTGCCCAATGGCCTTGTTTTAACTAGTGTTAGAATCTCCTACAGTTCAAACAGACATCATCATTGTCATCCTTTCAGAGAAGACAGCAGCTCATGTTCATATACAGAAGGATTCAGTCCTGGAGACACTTTCTCCTACCTTGGTACCAGGTGATTTGCTTGTCCTAATTTGTAGAAGAAACTCTCAGATACATTATCTCATTTGATTCTTGGTATTCCAAGTATTATTATTCTCATTGTACAAATGAAGAAACTAAGGCTCAGAGAAAGTTACAAAATCATTGCCCTCATAGTGAGGGATCTGGGTCCTAGGTTTAACTCTGACACTAAATTGCTGGGACCTTGGGCAAATCACTTAAATTCTCTGAATCTGGAAAGTGATAGAGATGATATCTAAGATTCTTTCCAGTTCTAAAATTCTGGAATCTATGTTTTACTATTTGCTCCAAGCCCCAGTGTAAATAAATGGCAAAGCCAGAATGCTGGAACAAGAGACTAAGTTCTTTGCCTAAAGTCTAGTGCTCTTCAAATTCCTACTTTTGCACTTTTCTACTTGGAAGAAAGGGATTACCCTTGGAGATCCTCTCTCCTATCTTGGCACCATGTGATTTGCTTGGCTTATTTTGTAGCAAACGTTCAATCCTGGTTTCTACTGTGAAATAAATCAGATTAGACAGCTCACTTGTTACATGAAACTCAAATAATTAGAGTATCTTTTTATTGCTTCAAACTATTAGGGGAGAACCAAATTAGAAATTCTGAAAATCAGAGGCAAGATTAATAAAACTGAAATTAAGAAAACTATTTAGATTAACCTTTGGTTAATTTGATTTAAAAAAAGAAGAAAAACAAATTAACAATATCAAAAATGAAAAGGATGAATTCACTACCAATAAAGAAGAAATTAAAACAATAATTAGGAGTTATTTTGGCCAACTGTGTGCCAATAAATCTGAGAATCTAAGTGAAATAGATGAATATTTACAAGAATATAAATTGTCCAGATTAACAGAAGAGGAAATAAAATACTTAAATAACCCCATTTCAGAAAAAGAAATTGAACAAGTCATCAATGTACTCCCTAAGGAAAAATCTCAAGGGCCTAGATGGATTTACCAGGGAATTCTATGAAACATTTAAAGAACAACTCATTCCAATACTATATAAACTATTCGGCAAAATAAGAAAAGAAGGAGTCCTATCAAATTCTTTTTATGATAGAAATATGTAAACCAGAAAGAGCCAAAACAGAAAAAAATTATAGATCAATTTCCCTAATGAATATAGATGCAAAAATTTTAAATAAAATATTAGCAAACAGATTACAGAAACTTATCACGAAGATGATACACTATGACCAGGTGGGATTTATGCCAAGAATGCAGGGCTGGTTCAATATTAGGAAAATTATCTGTATAATTGACCATATCAATAAAAAAATTAACAGAAATCATATTATTATCTCAATAGATGCAGAAAAAAACTTTTGACAAAATATGACACCAATTCCTTTTAAAAACAATAGAGAGCATAGGAATAAATGGAGTTTTCCTTAAAATGATAAGTAGCATATATCTAAAACCATCCGCAAGCATTATAGGTAATGGGGATAAGTTAGAAGCATTTCTAATAAGATCAGAGATGAAACAAGATGTCCATTATCCCCACTGTTATTCAATATTGTACTAGAAATGTTAGCTTTAGCTATAAGAGAAGAAAAAGAAATTGAAAGAATAGGTAATAGGAATAGGCAATGAAGAAAAAAACTATCACTCTTTGCAGATGATATGATGGTATACTTAGGGAATTCTAGAGAATCAACTAAAAAACTGCTTGAAATAACTAACAATTTTAGCAAAGTTGCAGGATATAAAATAAACCCACAGAAATCATCTGCATTTCTATATATTACTAACAAAGCCCAGCAGCAAGAGAAATTCCGTTTAAAGTAACTGTAGACAGTATAAAATATTTGGGAGTCTACCTGCCAAGACAAACCCACAAACTATATGAACACAATTACAAAACACTTTTCACACAAATAAAGTCAGATCTAAATAATTGGAAAAATATCAGTTGCTCATGGGTAGACCAAGCTAATAAAATAAAAATAACAGTTCTGCCTAAATTAATTTACTTATTCATTGCCATACCAATCAAACTATCAAAAATTATTTTATAGAGCTAGAAAAAATAATAACAAAATTCATCTGAAAGAACAAAAGGTCCAGAATATCAAGGGAATTAATCAAAAGAAATACAAGGGAAGGTGGCCTATCCGTACCAGATGGAAAACTGTATTATAAAGTAGCAATCATCAAAACTACTTTGTATTGGTTAAGAAATAGAGTAGTGGATCAGTGGAATAGGTTAGATACACAAGACACAGTAGTCAATGACCATAGCAATCTACTGTTTGATAACCCAAAGACTTCAGCTTCTGGGATAAGAGCTCACTATTTGACAAAAACTGCTGGGAAAACTGGAAAACAGTATGGCAGAAACTAGGTATAGACCAACATCTTACATCATATACCAAGATAAGGTCAAAATGGGTACATGATTTAGACATAAAGGGTGAAACTATAAGCAAATTAGGAGAGCAAGGAATAGTTTACTTGTCAGATCTATGGAGAAGGGAAGAATTTATGATCAAACAAGAGATAGAGAACATTATGAAATACAAAATGGATAATTTTTATCACATTAAATTGAAAAGTTTTTACACAGACAAAGCCAGTGCAGCCAAGATTAGAAGGAAAGCAGAAATCTAGGAAACAATTTTTGTAGACAGTGTCTCCGATAAAGGCCTCATTTCTAAAATATATAGAGAACTGAGTCAAATCCATAAGAATACAAGTCATTCCCCAATTGATAAGTGGTCAAAGGATATGAAGAAGCAGTTTTCAAATGAAGAAATTAAAGCTATCTATAATCATATGAAAAAATACCCAAAATCACTATTGATTAGAGAAATGCAAATTAAAACAACTCTGAGGTACCATATCACACCTATCAGATTGGCTAACATGACATAACAGGAAAATGATAAATGTTGGAGAAGATGTGGGAAAATTGGAACACTAATGCGTTGTTGGTGGAGTTGTAAATTGATCCAACCATTCTGGAGAGTAATTTAGAACTATGCTCAAAGGTCTATAAAACTGTGCACAGCCTTTGATCTGACAGTCTTCTAGGTCTCTATCCCAAAGAGATCATAAAAAAGGGAAAAGGACCTACAAAAATATTTGTAGCAGCTCTTTTTGTGGTGGCCAAGAATTGGAAATTGAGGGGATGCCCATTAGTTGGGGAATGGCTGAACAAGTTGTGGTATATGAATGTAACGGAATACTACTGTTCCATGAAAAACGGTGAGCAGGCAGATTTCAGAAAAAATCTGGAAAGACTTGCATGAACTGATGCTGAGTTTAGTGAGCTGAACCAGGAGAACATTGCATACAGTAACAGCAACATTGTATGATGAGTACCTGTGTTAGATTTCACCCTTCCGAGCAATGCGATGATCTAAGACAATTCCAAAAGACTCATGATGGAAAATGCTATCCACATCCAGAGAAAGAACAATGGAATCTGAATGCAGATCGAGGAATACTATTTTGTCTTTTTTGTTGTTGTTTTTTGTTTTTTCTTTCTCATGGTTTTTCCCTTTTATTCTGATTCTTCTTCACAACTTAGCAGATAAATGAGCCCAATAGTGAAGCAGTAGAGGTTTAGGACCCTCATTGCAGAAGGCAAGCCTGCAGGTAACCCCAAGGCAAGACTCTGAGGCTCTAATATGGGACAAAGTACACCACCTAAGTGCTGGCACCCTGTAACAAAATTCTGTCACCTCACTCTGGTTACAACTCTGTCAATCTGAGCATTTTAAAGAATTAAACAGATTTTGTCCATCAGGGACTAACATCTACATAGAGATCACACTCATGTATCCAAAGAAATTAAAAGCATTCAAGGCAAGGTGGCTAGAGGAGTACCAATCAAATAAAGAAATGAAATATAAAAGGTAAACACCTTCTACACAGTGAGTGGCCAGGGAAAGTGCTCCCCTCTCTCTATTAGAGTACTGTCTTCTGTGGGGATTAACTAAGAAGATAAAAAATAAAAAATAACCAGTTTTGAGTTCAAATTACTGGTTTGAAGTTCAGGCTTATTTTGTAGGATTGCTGAAGGTCTAGGATGGAATTGTTCCCTAGGCTCAAGCCCTCCTTCCTCATGAGTTCTGTCTTTCCCATATGCCCTGTTCTTTCATTTTACACTCTCCTCTTGCGGAAGTTTTGCCCTCTCAACCCCATCTTCTTGCCCAAATATTTTTGCAATCCTCAAACTGAGAAATCATGCAAAAAGCACTTCAGACATTAAAGTGGCAATTTCTACTTGAATCAGGGTCCTCAAGCTGATAGTTTCATGGAGACAATTCAGGATAAATATGCCATTGCTGGGCCAAGAAAATCTTATAAAACTTTAACAAGTGAGAATAAAAGACCATGTTAACAATACTTGAATGAAACTCAGTTTGTAGTAGAACCACCTTTTTCCAAGAGCTGCTTAATGATGTGCGAAGGAAAGTGTAATTAATGTGAGAAGAAAATTTTGTTGATGAGACAATCCATTTGGCATGAGCTCTTAGTGAAATAGGCTTAGAGCTTTGGTTTAGGTATTTGGTGTTGACAAAGGATGAGGCTAGAGGACCCCAAAAGGACACTATTTATTCCTGCCAGAGGCCAGAATCTACCTTGATGATGTGGACAGGGAGTTCATGACATTTTCATTTTGTAACTACATGCTTTTACAGTGAGAGAATGTGCCTTTAAAAAAAAGAACCAAGCATGTCAAAACATTCAATTTAGCAAACATTTATTAAATACCTGGTATGAATATGGCAGTGTTCTAGGTTCTGAGTTTACAAGGGCAAAAATAGATGAGCCCTTGCCTTCAAAAGGAAGTTACATTCTACTAGGGGAATACAATCTTCACACAGATCAGTAAAGTATGCACAATATAAAAATACAGTACTTTTTTTTGGGGGGGGGGAAGGAAGATTAATCACTGGGGCAATCAGGATGGGTCTTATGTAGGAGATGACATCTGTTGCTGACCTTTGATTGCAATTTGAGATTCCAAGTGTTAGAACTTAGGAGTTTTGTTTTTCAAAGGGCTACCAATTTCCAATTCTTGGCCACCACAAAAAGAGCTGCTATAAATATTTTTGCACATGTGAGTCCTTTTCCCTTATGATCTCTTTGGGAGAGAGACCTAGAAGATTGCTGGATCAGAGGGTATGCACAATTTTACAGACCTTTGAGCATAGTTTCAAATTACTCTCCAGAATGATTGGATCAATTTACAACTCCACCAACAATACATTAGTGTTCCAATTTTCCCACATCTTCTCCAACATTTATCATTTTCCTGTTTTGTCATGTTAGCCAATCTGATAGGTTTAATGTGGTATCTCAGAGTTGTTTTAATTTGAACTTCTCTAATCAACAGTGATTTAGAGTATTTTTTCATATGATTAGGTAGGGGCCAAAATTAAAATAAGCTGAACTTCTTCGGACCACAGATAGATTAGACTAGAGACAGACTGATGATGATTGATTGTCATGGGTCAAATGACAAATAGGCAAAAGTGCACAGTGGCAATCCTACATTTTTCATGGACTGCCCAAAATCCTTTGGCAGGCCGCTTGCAGCCTGTGGGTTGTATGTTGTGAAGACCTAACCTAGACTATTTTGACAGCCTTATAATTGTTCTTCCTTCCCAAGTCTCTCTCCCCACTCTAATTCATCTTCCACATAGTTGTCAAGGTGATTTTCCTAAAGTATAGGTCCCACCATGTAACCTCCCACCTCAATAAACTCCAGTGGCTCTCTATTACCACTAGAATAAAATAGAAACACATATCTGGCATTTAAAGTTCTTCACAATCTGGCCCCTTCATATCACTAGTCTTCTTGCACATCATTCCTCTCCATGAACTTTATGGATCAGCCACACTGGTTCCACAGATGTTCCTCATACACAGTGTTCTATCTCCCATCTCTGGACCTTTGCATTGGCTGTCCTTCCTGCCCAAGATGCTTTTCCTTCTCATTTCAACCTTTCAGAATCCCTAACTTCCTTCATATGCCATCTTTTGAAGGAGGCCTTTTCCTGTTCCCCCAGCTACTAGTGCCTGGCTCTCTGAGATAACCCCTCATCTACTCTGTACACATTTTGTCTATTTATGTACATGTTGCTTCCCCCATTCAAATGTAAGCCTCCGGAGAGCAAGGACTGGTTTTTTGTTTTTGTTTTTGGTACCCCCAATGATTAGCATAATGTTTGGCTTGTAGTAGTCACTTAATAAATGCTTGTTAATTTATTGATTGAAACTAATCCTCTTGGGAGATACAATATTTACTCAAATGGTACTGTTTTGGTTCAAACCATTTAGGGAACTCTTGTCATGGCGTAGCAGCATATTCAACTCCAACTGTAGTAGCATATTCAACTCCAGTGAGTTCAAACGGAAGTACAAACATTCTTGGGAATATCTTCTCTCTCCAATAGTGGCAAATCTATCCTTCAAAAGGAGATTTTTCAGATATAATCCCATCATTCAAATCCAAGGATGGTGATAAGGGGAGGAACGATTGATCAAGTTGATCAATATAATTTTTGCTAAGAACCAAACTGTGGCTCTTAAGTAATCAAACTAGTTTTCTTATTTAGCTTTCCCTGAAGAAAATTACAAAAGAAGAGTTTTTAAAATGTTTTAAACAATGACATCAGTGCTGGAAAAAGTGTACAACCTACCCAGGTAGTAATTTTGAAGGATAACACTCATTTGGATTGTCCAAGTTTTGGAGTGTTTCTTTAAAATACAGTTATCCCTTCCACATCACAGGGGTTGGGGTTGTAGTGCCCCCATGATCTGGAAAATCCACATAACATATTTTGGCCCTCCTTTCCTACCAGAGAAGAAGTCTGAATATTTTTTCTTTTTCTTTTATGAGGTGTTTATAGTACCTCATTGTAAATTTTAGGGTAAATATTTGGTCACAGGCTATAGTATATAGTATATTGAGTAGGTCAATGTTAAGTAAAAATACATTTTCCATGTTATCTTCAGCTTCTGCAAAATTCCTCCAAAATTTTTACTTAATTTCTTATGCTGACCCATGACATATTGAAACATCGATGGGGAAAGTCACAATGTGGAAGGAATAATTGTATTTTTATTAGAGCCATATTTCATTGAAAGAAGGCAACTCAACCCCATTCTTCCCCTTCCCCTCCCCCATTTTTCTCATCTTCATCTTTTGTCTTATTAATCTTTTTGGTTTTATATCATAGTCATTTCCTGATATAATGCCATTCATAGAACCATCACTTGAAATAAAAAAAAATTTAGACAAAGCTAACCAACAGAGTTTGCAGTCCTATTCAGTATATTCTCTCAGAGACAAAACCAGATTTGATAACATGAAATCATCAATAAGAATCATTTACTGTAATGAAAACAAGGTAGCAAGGTAAATCAAGGACATTGAGATGAGCAGCCACATTCTGGGTACTGAAACAACATGCCTCTCCAAACCAAATGCCTCCTGGAAGCAATAGTCCATTCCCCATTTAATTCATCTCCGCATTGGAGCAGGACATGGTCAGTCTAAAGCCAAGGCATGGGTCTTACAGCTTGGAATTACCAGCTGTCTTTCTGTTAAAGAAAATTCCATCCTATTTCACCACAGTAGCAAATCTTGAGAGTGCTGGTTTCTTTATGGGGATTTCAGATGAACCATTCTCACTGAGCACTCAAATAAACCTCTCTCAGGATAACAACTAATAATGTGTAGAGTGCTGCTGCTGCATCTACACTAGCACTGACTTGTAGATGCTTACAGTCTTTTCTTATCTTTCTGTGTTCAGTTCCCAAAGGCTTTCCCCCCTAACACTTTTCCCACACCTCCTCTCTTGAGAATTGTTCATATTGCAAACTCATGTACAGCCTTCTGGGAGACAGAGTTCTTTTTTCCCAGGCCCCCTGAAAATGAATTTCTACTCAAACATGTTTACTTGCACACAGAAATCTTTTCTAATATGATAACTTCTACCAAAACTTGGGCCCCACTGGTAAAATTTTCAATAGCTAAGGGTCACCTTCCTGCTACATATGAAGTATTGGAGCAGGCTCTAGTGGAGGATATTAATGATACAAGAAAGAATGAATGAATGAAAATTTTAAAATGCTTTTATGATCATGACCTACACCTATCTGGAATTCAAACAATATGACCCTTTTTAGAGAATAATTGTCATCCCTTCCTGAGTGATAGAAGCAGTGTGCTACAAAGGAAAGAGCACTGATTGTCAGAGTTCAACCCTGTTTGACCTTGGACAAATCACTTAACCTCCATGAGCTTCTGCTGCTGCATCTATAAAATGAGGGAGGTTTTTCACACTTCTTGATATATGACCTTAGGGCTCCATGATTTTTGAAAATTAGATTTATATCACAGCACAGTGTCCATCACAAATTAAGTGCTTAATAAATCCTTATTGATTGATTGAATAACAATTTAGTCATTTTAGAAGTCAGGAAGCTAAAAACAATGCTCACTCCCCTCCCTACACTGGACCAAGCAGAGCAACTTGGCCAAATTCTGTGATATTAGGCCACCAAGCAATGGCCTAATATCTGTTTGGCTAGGGAGATGGAAGAACAAAGAAGCAATGCATAATCCAGCAAGTATTTATTGATCATCTTTTATGTACCTCTTATCTAACTCTGGGGTACTTGTTATAGTGGATACAAATATAAAAGAACAACAAAATTCTCTTTTCACCTTACTACCTATTTCTGGAACCACTCAGGGAGTACACTTCTCTTCATCTGCCAAACTCTTCCTTTTCTAGAGCTGTGAAAAGCAGCCTAGAATCATCTGCATAACCCAGCCCAATTTCCCCAGAGGAAGTGGGAAGTAGAAAGATCAATGGGAAAAAAGCAAGAGTACCTTTTAAAATTCCCTCCAAAAGACTGAGGTATTGACCAAGCAGGAGTTTAGGCTATTATGTGAGCTGTTTAATGAGTCAGATGTTGGGAGATAATTAGCGTCATCTACTAAGAACTAGTAACCAGAGGGGAGCGACTTGGTAGAGAGCCAGAATGAAGGAGAGCCCAAAGAAGGGAAAACTGGGGAGTAATGACAAGAGGTGAGGTTGGCAAAGGAGCAATGTTGCAGGGAGGCAGAGAGAAAAGTAATTATTCCTGGAGAAGGAGGAGTAAACCTTAAATCCCTTCTCCTCACTCTGGGTCATACTGTAAGTTACAAAGACTATAAAGGTCCCTGGAAGGGAATTAATGGTCCATCAGAAAAGTCTTTGGATTTGCTATTGTTTGACATGCTAGTTCTTTCTGCGTCCTTCACTGGTGAAAATAACACTGTTCTTGTTTGCCATGTATATGTACACATTCATTCACCCACCCTTATAGAATGGCAGGGAAGAGCAAGTCCTGGCATTCTGGTCATTGTGGATACTGGTTTTGTGGAGATGAGGGAACTTGTGATATAAATTCACTCCCTCTATTTTTCTTCATGACTCAGTTTTTTTTATCTTTTTGTTTTCTTCCCTTTCTCCTGTGTGGAAATTACAAATCAAAGGTCTTTTTCTTTAATGTAAAGTGTATTTATTTAAAAAAAAAATACAATATAAACTACAAGTTTGTCTTTGTTATAAAAAAAAAAGAAAGAAAGGAAAGAAAACTGTTCTATACTTTGAAGTCTTGTGAGTCTTAGTGCTTATTAGGTGAGTTGATCAGAGCACCCTTAGGGGAATGCCAGATACTAAATATCCCAGTTTCCCCCACCCCAAATGGGAATAATGAGTCATAGTAATGAGAAGTCTCCAGGGCCTTTGTGTCTAGAGAAAGTTTAGTATTCGGGTGGTGTGTAGACAGCTTTTTGTGGCCAGAGGCATCTGTTTTCTTTCTACTCTTTTGGAAAAGTAGAGAGTTGTTTACAAGTCACCAAGTATTTGCCCCAAAGCCCTCAAGTGCAGTTTTAACTGAGGCCTTGGCCTAACAGTGCTTTGATTTGTAAGGCTTTACAACATAATATAAAATCTCTCTCTTTGAAAGAGGTTTTCCACACTCATGGGTGATTTGATTTTGGTTCTTCTGATGCTTTACTGTCCCTTCTCTTCCTTTTCGTGCTGTGTTCTCTGCTGAGGGTTGTTTGTATCAGTGGTGTGTTTCTGTGCAGACAAGGCTTGATTTTATAAATCTAATAAATGACAATCACTCAGCTAGGCCTTGAGAGGCACACAAACTTGATCAGACTACAGGGGTCTCACTGAAGGAGCGAACTGCTGCAATTATGCTTCAGGGTACCATTTAGTTGCCCGGAAGAGTTAATGGCTTTCAGTTGCTCCCAGGGATGAACGCAGGTACCTAGAGAGCCTGACTCAACAAAAGTGGCTGTCTTATGGAATACAATCACTCCCTCGGTGCCTACATTGGAAATCAACAAAGAAATTAGAAGAAGCTGCTTTGCTACTTCCTTCTCTTTCTGACCTACAGGAAAAAGGAAAAACCACAAGGTAGCTCAAAGTATTCAAGGTGGCCTCAATGTATGATAAACTTCTTCATGTAATCAGTGACATCAGATTGTCAATAGCAAATTTAAATGTTTAATTAAAAAAAGAGTGTGAAATTTAAAGTGAGAGGCTCTGCATTTAATCCCCAGCACCATCTCCTTTTTACATGTGTGACCTTAGATAACATCTGGGACTGTTCTGGGACTCAGTTTTCTCATCTGTAAAATGAGGGTTCTAGATTAGGTGATTCCAAAAGCTCCTTTCTAGCTGCTAATCTACGATCCTTTGATCTTATGAACCTTTTCTCTTCCTGCCCTTTTTTTTCCTCCTCTTTTCTTTTCTTTCCCTCTCAAATCATATAAAATTTGGTGACAGAATTTTAAAATCTGGATTCAATGAAAAATTGTAGGTTTAAAAAAATTCCAATTGATGCTTTTTGTTTTTAAAATCATATTAATTTCCAAATACATTTTTTACATCATGTTCATTTCTTGCTCCCTTCCCCAAGAAAGTCCTCCCATGTAACAAAGATTTTTTTAAAAAAAAGTTTAAAAAAAGTCAGTTCATCAAAACCATTCAGAACCATGTCACATATGATAATATATGTGTGTATGTATATATGTAATATTCCATATCCATAGACCCCTACCACTGGAATGAATGAAAGGAGGTTAATTTTTTTTTTTTTACATAGCTGTAACAACCCCAGGCTTTTAATGACTCTTTGTCCTTCATACATTTTTCTTCTCAACCAACTTGTTTCAAAGTGTCCAGTAAAGCCAGAACAAATAAAATGCTGGAAATACTCCTGGTTTGCAATCAACTGGCTGAAGAAAATTAACCATGTCTTCAACCTCAGAACCAGCAGTATTAAATCAGTGATGAGGGGGAGGGACGAGTCTGCCATGTTAATTTTCTAACTCTAACAAATGAGAATGTCATAACATAAAGAAACACCTAATAAAACTATCTCCACCCACCAGATTCAATGCTGTTGTTAAAACCTGTTTCATTGACAATACATGTTCATTGCAGTGGCCTATTTTGACCCTCCTTTAGGGCATGCCCTCCTTAGGTATTACAGCTTTCAAAGAAACCAGTAGACAAGGTACAGATTCCCTTAGATAAAATAGAAAAAGGAGTAGGAAAAGGAGAATAGACTTCTTTTTTTAAGATAAGGATGAAAAGGCTCAGCCTAAAAGACTTTTTACTTTTCTCATTTACTCATGAAATACATTGAATAACATTTTGTTTCATTGGTTAGTATTCTCCCTCTCTCTTTCCCTCTTCCCTATCCCCTTCCTTCTCTGCCTCTTCCTGCCTTTCTTTTTCCTTCTCTATCTCCTCTCTCTCCCCCTCCTCCTTCATTTTCTTCCTCTCCTTCTACTTCCCTTCCTTTCCCTCATTCCCTCTCTCTTTTTTTAAGTAATTAATTTATTTTTAGTTTTCAACATTCACTTCCACAAGATTGAGTTCCAAATTTTCTTCTTATCTCTCCCCTCCCCTCACCCCAAGACAGTGTGCATTGTAAATACCCTTTCCCCTGATCTGCCCTCCCTTCTATCACCCCCCTCACTGTTCTATTATCCCCTTCCTTTCCTATTTCCTGTAGGGCAGGTTAGATTTCTATACCCCATTGCCTGTATTGCCTTATTTCCCAGGTGCATGTAAAAACAATTTTTAACACTGGTTTCTAAAACTTTGGGTTCCAAACTCTCTTCCTTCCTCCCTCCCCACCCACCCTCATTGAGAAGGCAAGCTACTCAATACAGGTTATACATGTGTAGTCATGCAAAACACTTCCATAATAGCCATGTTGTGAAAAACTACCTATATTTCCCTTCATCCTATCCCACCTCCCATTTATTCTATTCTCTCCTTTGACCCTGTCCCTCCTCGAAAGTGTTTGCTTCTGATTACCCCCTCTTCCAATTTGCCCTTCCTTCTATCATCTCCCACTCTCTTATCCCCTTCCCCCCTATTTTCCTGTAGGGTAAGATAGATTTCCATACCCAATTGAGTATGTATGTTATTCCCTCCTTAAGCCAATTCTGATGAGAGTAAGATTCATTCATTCCCTCTCACCTCCCCCCTGTTCTCCTCCACTGTAAAAGTTTTTTCTTCTCTCTTTTGTATGAGATAATTTACCTCATTCTACCTCTCTCTCCCTTTCTCCATCTCCCAGTATAATCCTCTCTCACCCTTAATTTTATTCTCCAGATATCAACCCTTCATCTTCAACTGTGCCCTCTGTCTATATATATTCCCTCCAACTACCCTAATAGTGAGAAAGGTCTCATGAGTTACAAATATCATCTTTCCATGTAGGAATGTAAACAGTTCAACTTTAATAAGTCTCTTATGAGTTCCCTTTCCTGTTTACCTTTTCATGCTTCTCTTAAGTCTTATATTTGGAAGTCAAATTTTCTATTCAGCTCTGATCTTGTCATCAAGAATGGTTGAAAGTCCTCTATTTCACTGAATGTCCATTTTTTCCTCTGAATGATTATACTCAGTTTTGCTGGGTAGGTGATTCTTGGTTTTAATCCTAGCTCCTTTGACCTCTGGAATATTATATTCCAACCCCCTCAGTTCCGTAATGTAGAAGCTGCTAAATCTTGTGTTATCCTGATTATGTTTCCACAATACTTGAATTGTTTCTTTCTGGCTGCTTGCAATATTTTCTCCTTGACCTGAGAACTCTAGAATTTGGCTACAATATTCCTAGGAGTTTTCCTTAGGGGATCTCTTTCAGGAGGTGAACAGTGGATTCTTTCAATTTCTATTTTACCCTCTAGAATATCAGGGTAGTTTTCCTCAATAATTTCTTGAAAGATGATGTCTAGGCTCTTTTCTTGATCATGGCTTTCAGGTAGTCAAATAATTTTTAAATTATCTCTCCTGGATCTATTTTCCAGGTCAGTTGTTTTTCCAAGAAGATATTTCACATTGTCTTCTATTTTTTCATTCCTTTGGTTTCGTTTTACAATGTCTTTATTTCTCAAGGAGTCATTAGCTTCCATTTGCTCCATTCTAATTTTTAAGGAATTATTTTCTTCAGTGAGGTTTTGGACTTCCTTCTCCATTTGACCAATTCTGCTTTTTAAAACATTCTTCTCCTCATTGGCTTTTTGAACCTCTTTTGCCATTTGGGTTAGGCTATTTTTTAAGGTGTTATTTTCTTCAGTATTTTTTTGGATCTCCTTTAGCAAGCTGTTGACTTGTTTTTCATGATTTTCTTGCATCACTCTCATTTCTCTTCCCAGTTTTTCCTCTACTTCTCTTACTTGCTTCTCAAAATTCCTTTTGAGCTCTTCCATGGCCTGGGACCAATTCATATTTTTCTTGGAGGCTTTGGATGTAGGAGCTTTGACTTTATTGTCTTCTTCTGGTTCTATGTTTTGATCTTTGTCACTAAAGTAAGATTCTATGATCTGAGGTTTTTTTTTTTTTTTGCACTGTTTGCTCATGTTCCCAGTCAATTACTTGACTATTAAACTCTTTGTTAAGGTAGGGGTCTGCTTCCAGTGTGGAGAATATATTGTCCCAAGCTTCAGAGGTTTTGGGCAACTGTTTTCAGAGATACTTCTAGAGACATGTGAATTTTCAGTTCTCCCAAGGTGGTATGATTAAAGGAGAGGTGTTTACTCCTTTCCTGGCCTGTGTTCTGGTTTACGAGTGACCACAAGCACTCTTTTCTGCCTTAGAACTGTGAGGAGGATTCCCTCTCCACTGCCACCACAAGTTCCACCATGCCAGCACTCCTCCTCACCCAGGACTGTGACCCAGATCCAAGCATGGGCAAAGCAAGAGAATCCTGCCTCAGTGCCAGCAAAGAGATCCCTGCAATCTTCCTCTGATCAGCTGCTCAATCCCCACTCTGTTTTCTGTGGGTCAAGAGCTCCAGAAGCAGCCACCTCCCTGGGGCTGTGCCAGAACTGGGGCCAGACCAAACTCCTCTCTCACCCAGGTCTGACAGACCTTTCCTACTGACTTTCTAAGTTGTCTTTGGCATTTGTGGGTTGAGAAGTCTGGAAACTGCCACAGCTCCCCTTGATTCAGTCCCCTGAGGCCTGTTCCAGGTTTTCTGAGGTACTGTCTTTGCCTGCATGGCCCATGCTGAACAGGGCTCCTCTCCTAGCCATTGCGGTAGACCTTTCCCATCAACTGTCCAGGTTGTCTTGGGCTGGAAATTTGCTCCACTCCATCTTTTTGCAGGTTCTGCTGCTCTAGAATTTGTTTAGAGTCATTTTTTACAAGAATTTGGAGGGGTTTGGGGGAGAGCTCAAGCAAGTCACTGCTTTTACTCTGCCATCTTGGCTCTGCCCCCAATCAACATTTTCTTCATCATTTTCTTAAGACTAGACAACTTACAAAACAATGAATCAAGCCTTGATCTGTTGTGTTTGCCAATTCCTGAAGTATAAATGCTCAGACTGAAATTTTAACAATCCTAGAGCTGTTATCAACTGGCTTCAGAACATTGTTGTTTATCAGAGAGACACCTGACTCAATCAATTAAGCTCTAATATTTTAAAATCTTCCACTAACAATTTGTAAAACTTTTAGTATTGCCATTCAAGGCTTTCTACAATCTGGCACCAACTTCTCTTTTTAGCCTTATCTCATACTACTCTCCTCCACATGCCCTATGTTCTGGTCAGACTGAATTTTTTGCTGTTCCTCATGATTTCCTCCAGCCATGACTTTCTTTATTCTGTTGCTTTTGTCTGAAATGCCTCTTCCTTGCCTCCATTTGGAATGAAAATCA
This sequence comes from Vombatus ursinus, assembly GCF_900497805.2. Taxonomy (NCBI): domain Eukaryota; kingdom Metazoa; phylum Chordata; class Mammalia; order Diprotodontia; family Vombatidae; genus Vombatus; species Vombatus ursinus. The sequence continues at coordinate 51,067,434 of NW_020954599.1, forward strand.
TTAAGACGATTCTAGAATTTCTGATCTGAAAGAGCCCTAGAGGCCATCTAATACAACTCCCTCATTTTACACACACGGAAAATGAGTCACAGAGAAGCAAAATGATTTGTCCAAAGACATACAGTTGGCAGAGTTACTAGAAAACCTCTTTCAAACACCACCTGCTTCATGCAACCTTTTTTGATTCTCTTCTTTTTCTCCCCTTTGGATCTCACATAGTACTTTGCACCTTTTATTGTGTAAATGTCATATTCCCCTACTACTTTATAAGTTCCAAGAGGGCAGGGGCCATGTCTTTCATTCCCCCTCTCCTTTCCCTGAACCAGCACAATGCTTGGCATGCAGTAGGGAGTTAATAAGTGATTGATAAATTGAGTTGAATCAGATGCTGAAAATCTTATAGTGTGTATAAAGTGGATTCCTTAGCCCTGGATGAGGTTAATGTTCAGTGCTTAGCATAGTGCCTGGCACATAGTAGGTGCTTAATAAATGTTCATTAATTAATAGTTAAATGAAAAGAAAATAGCTATGATTCAGTGTCATACTCCAGTTCTCTTTGTGTTTTTTGTCCCCCTTTCCCTCATCTCCAACCACCAATTATGCAAACCTAGGAGTGGCAACCCAAGGAGGGAATAGAGTTTGAAGGATCAAAATTCATCATTAAATAAAATAACAAAAAGAGAATGAAGACTTATGAACGGGAAACCCAAAGAGTAGTAGTTAAAGGTATCTCATAATTATAATTCACTGTCACAGTATCTTTTCTTCACAGGATCTGTATAAGGTATCAAAATTGCTGGTAAAATTGAAAGCTGGTTTTCGATTAGTTAAACTGCTGAGTGGCCAGAGGCCTTATAAAGTCTGTGATCGAATCAGAATCAAATGAAATCCAGAACCTTACAAAATTAAAGCAATACTACTCCTCTTTGGTTTTATCTTGCTCATATGGTACAGAAAATTGCAGTTTTTCCAAGATGAGCTTCTGACAATATTAGCTAATAATAAAGTTAAATGTGTAGAATCAACAGCTGGAGGTTGGGCTGTGTAATTATAATAACCAAACTTGACTCAAAAGAAGAACTGAGAAAATTAACCTCCTGGAAGGGGGGGGTGGAGCCAAGATGGCAGAGTAAAAGCAGTGACTTGCTTGAGCTCTCCCCCAAACCCCTCCAAATTCTTGTAAAAAATGACTCTAAACAAATTCTAGAGCAGCAGAACCTGCAAAAAGATGGAGTGGAGCAAATTTCCAGCCCAAGACAACCTGGACAGTTGATGGGAAAGGTCTACCGCAATGGCTAGGAGAGGAGCCCTGTTCAGCATGGGCCATGCAGGCAAAGACAGTACCTCAGAAAACCTGGAACAGGCCTCAGGGGACTGAATCAAGGGGAGCTGTGGCAGTTTCCAGACTTCTCAACCCACAAATGCCAAAGACAACTTAGAAAGTCAGTAGGAAAGGTCTGTCAGACCTGGGTGAGAGAGGAGTTTGGTCTGGCCCCAGTTCTGGCACAGCCCCAGGGAGGTGGCTGCTTCTGGAGCTCTTGACCCACAGAAAACAGAGTGGGGATTGAGCAGCTGATCAGAGGAAGATTGCAGGGATCTCTTTGCTGGCACTGAGGCAGGATTCTCTTGCTTTGCCCATGCTTGGATCTGGGTCACAGTCCTGGGTGAGGAGGAGTGCTGGCATGGTGGAACTTGTGGTGGCAGTGGAGAGGGAATCCTCCTCACAGTTCTAAGGCAGAAAAGAGTGCTTGTGGTCACTCGTAAACCAGAACACAGGCCAGGAAAGGAGTAAACACCTCTCCTTTAATCATACCACCTTGGGAGAACTGAAAATTCACATGTCTCTAGAAGTATCTCTGAAAACAGTTGCCCAAAACCTCTGAAGCTTGGGACAATATATTCTCCACACTGGAAGCAGACCCCTACCTTAACAAAGAGTTTAATAGTCAAGTAATTGACTGGGAACATGAGCAAACAGTGCAAAAAAAAAAAAAAACCTCAGATCATAGAATCTTACTTTAGTGACAAAGATCAAAACATAGAACCAGAAGAAGACAATAAAGTCAAAGCTCCTACATCCAAAGCCTCCAAGAAAAATATGAATTGGTCCCAGGCCATGGAAGAGCTCAAAAGGAATTTTGAGAAGCAAGTAAGAGAAGTAGAGGAAAAACTGGGAAGAGAAATGAGAGTGATGCAAGAAAATCATGAAAAACAAGTCAACAGCTTGCTAAAGGAGATCCAAAAAAATACTGAAGAAAATAACACCTTAAAAAATAGCCTAACCCAAATGGCAAAAGAGGTTCAAAAAGCCAATGAGGAGAAGAATGTTTTAAAAAGCAGAATTGGTCAAATGGAGAAGGAAGTCCAAAACCTCACTGAAGAAAATAATTCCTTAAAAATTAGAATGGAGCAAATGGAAGCTAATGACTCCATGAGAAATCAAGAACTCATAAAACATCACCTTGACATCATTTTTCAAGAAATTATCAAGGAAAACTGCCTTAATATTCTAGAAACAGAAGGTAAAATAGAAATTGAAAGAATAAACCAATCACCACCTGAAAGAGATCCCCAAAGGAAAACTCCCAGGAATATTATAGCCAAATTCCAGAATTCCCAGGTCAAGGAGAAAATATTGCAAGCAGCCAGGAAGAAACAATTCAAGTATTGTGGAAACACAATCAGGATAACACAAGATTTAGCAGTTTCTACACTAAGGGCTTGGAGGGCTTAGAATACAATATTCCAGAGGACCTAGGATTAAAATCAAGAATCATCTACCCAACTAAACTGTGTGTAATCAATGAGGGGGAAAATGGATATTCAATGAAATAGAGGGCTTTCAAGCATTCTTGATGAAAAGATCAGAGCTGAATAGAAAATTTGACTTCCAAATACAAGACTCAAGAGAAGCATGAAAAGGTAAACAGGAAAGAGAAATCATAATGCACTTATTAAAGTTGAACTGTTTACATTCCTACATGGAAAGATGATATTTGTAACTCATGAGACCTTTCTCAGTATTAGGGTAGTTGGGGGGGGAAATATATACACACACACACACACACACACACACACACACACAGACAGAGGGCACAGGGTGAGTTGAAGATGAAGGGATGATATCTTAAAAATAAAATTATGGGGTGAGAGAGGATTATACTGGGAGAAGGAGAAAGAGAGAGGTAGAATGGGGTAAATTATCTCACATAAAGAGGCAAGAAAAAGCTTTCACAGTGGAGGGTAAGAGCGGGGAGATGAGAAGGAGTGAATCAACCTTACTCTCATCAGAATTGGCTCAAAGAGGGAATAACTCAGTTGGGTATAGAAATCTATCTTGCCCTATAGTAAAGTAAGGGGGGAAGGGGATAAGAGAAGGAGGGGGGGTCATAGATGGGAGGGCAAGTTGGAGGAGGAGGTAGTCAGAAGCAAACACTTTTGAGAAGAGACAGAGTCAAAGCAGAGAATAGAATAAACAGGGGGGGTGGCAGGATAGAATGAAGGGATATATAGTTAATTTTTCACAACATGACTATTATGGAAGTGTTTTGCATTACTACACATGTATAACCTGTATCAAGTTACTTGCCTTCTCAATAGGGGTGGGTAGGGAGGGAGGAAGGGAGAGAATTTGGAACCCAAAGTTTTAAAAACAAATGTTAAAAACTGTTTTTACATGCAACTGGGAAATAAGATATACAGGCAATGGGGTATAGAAATCTATCTTTCCTTACAGGAAAATAGTAGCGGAAAGGGATAAGAGAAGCCGCAGGGTGTAATAGAAGGGAGGGCAGATTGGGAGAAGGGGTGTTCAGAATGCATGCCGTCTTAGGGTAGGGAGAGAAGGGAGATAGGGAGAAAATCTGGAACTCCAAATCTTGTGGGGGTAAATGTTGAAAACTAAAAATAAATAAATAACTTTTAAAAAATGTTTATTAAACTTAAAAATGGGTCATTCATTTTCAGAGAGCCAGCTGTTGTACATTTACCAAGACATCTCCTCCTTGCTGGTAAGTAGCTAGTGCTGAAACAGTTGCATGACCTTTTTTATACTATTAAAAGATCATTCGATACTTTTCAGAAATTACATTTTTCCTGGGGGAAGAGAGAAGGAGAGATACTTTTCAGAAATCTCTATATTTGGTGAAAATTTCCACATTAATGAATGATTTGGTCACTCTTTGGCTTTTAAAGACCTTTATAACCTGGCCACTTCCTACTTTTCTATCTTCTTAGACCTTACTACCCTCCACCTACTCTTTGGGTGACACTGGCCTCTTTGCTGTTCCTCATATATCATGCTCTATCTCGCAACTCAGAGTGTTTTTGGCTGTTCTCATACCTAAAACTCTTTCCTTCCTCACCTCTGAGTCCTGGCTTCCCTGAAGTCCTAGTTAAAGTGGCCCCCCCTTTTTTTTGGTGAGGCAATTGGGGTTAAGTGACTTACCCAGAGTCACATAGCTAGTTAGTGTTATGTGTCTGAGGCTGAATTTAAACTCAGGTCCTCCTGAATCTAGGGCCAGTGTTTTATCTACTGCACCTCCTAGCTGCCCCTGAAGTGCCTCTTTTGCAAGAAGCCTTTCCCAATTCCCCTTAATACTAGTGCTCTAATACTCTGAGACTATATCTGATTTATCAGGGACTTTTTTTCTCCTTTCTTTGTATGTCCAATGCTTAACATAGTGCCTGGCATATAGTAGGTGCTTAATAATTTCTGCTTGTCTAACAATCACGAGTATCATTAATGCTAGGAACTAACTCTTAAATATCCTTTTAGGGCTTAGAAAGCACTTTCTTCATCATAACCCTGTGAGGCAGATGTGGTAAATATTATTATTCCTGTTTATAGATGAGGAAATTAACATTCTAAGTGCAGAAGTGACTTGCCAATAGTCCCCAGTAGTAAACTTGAGATGTAGGATTCAAACCAAGGTCTCCTGATTTCACATATAGCATTCAAATATAGGCCTCAAATGTGTTGCCTCCTTAAGGCTATAGCCAAAATGAATGGACTGGCCAGATAGTAGGCCTATTGTGAATAGACACAACTTTTCAGCAAAAGGAGGAGAGAGCCCAGGGACTCTTAGAAGTATGTCTATTAGGTAAGTATGTCAAATGTAGATTCCTTGAAGACAGGGACAATCTTGTTTTTGTCTTTTTGTCTCTAATCTTTAGCATAGTGTCTATCACATGGTTAACATTCAATAAGTGCTCGTTGAACGGATGAATGAATGGATGAAGGTAAAGACAGCCAGGGAAAGAATAGGTATTTACAGAGTATACAGTATTTACAGAGTATACGGTATTTCAGAGAAACTGAGACCCACCATGTAACAATTTCCCCAAGGCCACACTGGGAGCTAGCGACAGAAAAAAAGCATGGCAGTCCTCAACTCTACAAATAAAAGACCTCAAAACTCCCTATTAAAGTTACAATACTGTGCCATAGACACCAGGCCAGAGAGCTAAAGATGTGGGCTGTCAGCTGGGTTTTTAACTGACTTGGGCATCGAGGGAAATAATCATTTCACTTATCTCCCAGAGTGAAATTGAGAATTTTAGTCCTTGGGGTAATGGAGCAGACTTGAGGAAGTCTGGTTTCAGTGGCATGCCAGGAGCTGAATGTTACATTTCGTTCATTACAGGAAGTCCTGGCATCTTCGGGTGGCCAATCCATCCACATAGCCCATCTTAATGATGGGAAAAAAAGACACGACTGGTCCTGCAAAGCAGCTTGTGCTGGTGGGGGGAAGAACAAAAGGCACAGGAAGGAAAAACTAAGAGAATCTGAAGCAGCTTCTGACTGTGCAGTGGGGGGAAAAAGGGAGAGCTGCCCATCAACTGTCTGCTGGGGCTGGCAGCGAGGTGGTTGGCAGGAGAAGATAATCCACAGGAGCTGGCAGGCATTGTTCTCAAAAGGTATGTGATCTGACAGATACAGGCAGAACTCTGGCGGGGGAACAAAAAGGAGATGAAATATGAAGCCCCAAGAAAAACGAATTTGGTTTTTCCCAGGTCAGAGCTAAGTTGTTGGGTTGGAAGCCAACAGAAGCATTTCATGGGAAATAGGTGGAAATGGTCCCTCTGTTCTGGAGTGGATGGAGTGTGAATGATACAGTCAGTATTTTCAAAAGCTTAAAAGTCAGCAGCAGATTTGCTGCAGTCTGTTGAAAAATACTTTATCCAAGAGGATTTGGATTGGGGTTCAGGCTCAGAAGAAATACCAACTTTTTCTCTTATCATGATTGCCTCTCCTTGCAGGAATCTAAAACTCTTATTTAGATCCCTACATACACATTTCTGTGAAGGAGGATAAACTCTGGATTTGAGGAAATCCTCCCTAAAGCTCTGATTCACTACAATATTGCTGTCCCTGCAATTCTGGCAATGTGTATGTGATCAGCATAGCTTGTGTTTCTTAAACTGTGGACCTTCTTGGGTAAGGGTGGGGGGCAAAGGGGGAAGAATGAAAGTAAGACTTTGAACCAGAAGTAGAGAATGCTAGTCTGCTTCAGGTTATGCTAAGTGAGCCAACCTACAGTGAAGTACATAGAGTTTTAATTTGAAATTACTTGAGAATAGTGACTAAACAGTACATGATCTTTGACCCAGTGATAATATTATTAGAGATATACCTCCCACCCCCCACCCCAAAACAGGTCAGAAACAGAAAGAAAATATACCAAAATATTAATAGCAGCTTTTTTTTTTATCAGAGTAAAGAACTGGAAATAAAATGTCAGTTAGAAGAAGAATGGCTAAATAAATTGGTATCTGAATATAATGGAATATCATGGCATCTTAAGAAATTATGATGATGGGAAATTCAGAAAAATGCCTGTATGAAGTGATGCAGAATGAAATGAGGAGAATCAGAATAATATATACAATGAGTACAATAATATTATCAACTAATAACATGAGTTATTATTTGACATAAGTACAATACCAAGAACATAATAATATAATAACAATAATGTAATAAAAGACATGAAAAGGGAAGTTAAACTCTACATAACTATAATAACTCATCTTGGTCTTTTAAAACAGATAATGAAAGCTGTCTCCTTCCTCTTGGAAGAGAGGTGAGAGACTACAGGTTAAGATTTTGCATACATTGTCAGAAAGTTTCCATATTGATTTTGTTTAATTATTTTTTCCTTCCTACATGCAATGGTTCGATTCCCCAGGACAGGGAGGAGTATATAACTAGAAATTATTGTTTTGCAAAAGCAAAAAACATTTATTATTTGTTTTGTCTTTTGCTTTTACTTAACAGTTATTTCTGGTTATACTCCCCTCTCCCTCCTGGGAGATCTCTTGTGGCAAAGAAAGGCAGAGAACATAGGAGGCTGTAAACAACCTTGGGCAGGGGTGGGGACCCTGAGGCCTCAAGGCCACACGCGGCACTCTAGGTCCTCCCGTGGGGCCCTTTGACTAAATCCAAACTTCACAGAACAAATCCTCTTACTAAAAGGATTTGTTCTGTAAAACTTGGACTCAGTCAAAAGGCCATACCCAAGGATCTAGAAGGCCACATATGGCCTCAAGTCCCCACCCCTGACCTTGGGCATTCCCTAGGTATGGAGTGACAGTTCCTAAGGCTGTACCAAATCAAATCACTTCCCTAAAAAGCAGTAGACCTAAAAGAAACAATGATTCTGACTGTATTATCTGGGATGTTATTCATTTTTCATTCTCAAAGAGAACCAATAACATCAAGAAAGTGATGTCTTGATTTACAAGTGAATTAGAAGTAAGACAGAGCTGTGTAAAGTCATCAACCTCACTCTCTCCTTAGAGTTTCGGAGTCCAGTGGCAAGACATAGGTCAGGATGATTGGTGATGGCCCACCTGCACTCCATACCTAGAATGCTCTCTCTCTTCATCTACACCCACTTTCTTCTCACAGTTAAGGGACAGAATGTGGAAGGAAGCAGGAAGTGATTCAATTCTCTTTGCTCTAAGAAAATGTATATCTCACCACAAGAAAGAACTGAGCTCAGTGGCCTCAGCATTTTATCAGTGACTCTTGAGTCTTGCATGTGACTTCAAAATAATCACTCTAGGCACTGAGTGTCTACTATATGGAGAAAAGACTTAGTGCCTTTTTTGCTCACCCTTCAATCTAACCCTTAGTGAGGCCTTTGACTATGGAGAAAAGAGTCACTCAAGCACCCTAAAGACCACATTCCCTTGTCCCCTGACTTGGTCCAGCCTCAGACTTTTAGAGTCCTTGATTAGCATCCAACTTTGAATATCTCCTTCTAATACAATGATGAGCAGGAATGACCCCAGGCCTGATAAAGTGCAGGGCTACAGCATGTATTGTCTTTTGTGTCTATTGATAACTAGGGATAGATATATTCTCAGACTGTACATAAGACCAAAACACCAACAATCGGCCTCTGCCCAGAAGTTGCCAGGAAAGTGCTTGTACTAGCACTTGAGTAACATCTTTGATAATATCTGCTGACTCCCTACACTATGCATCAGTTGAGTCATGTTTCCTAACCTTTTCTCTCCATGACCATCAAAAATAATATTTGTATAGTACCTTGAAGTTTGTGTATAGCACCATAAATTTTGTAATGCACCTTACACACATTATGTTGTTTGAGTATCACAATATCCCTATAAAGTAAGTGCTGTGGCTATTATTATCCCCATTTTACAGAAAAGGAAACTGAGACTTAAACAGGTTGTGATTTTCCTGTACTCTCAATTGAACCTCAAAATAGCTTCATGATCAAAACAACCCTATGAAATAAGTACAATGAATATTTTTATTTTTGTTTGACAGAAAAAGAAACAAGTTCAGGTTTGTGACTTGCCTAAGGTTACATAGCTAGGTGGTAGCAAGGACTGGATTTGAATTCACATCTTTCTGGCTGTAAGTCCAGCACTCTAGCAACTTTGCCAAGCTGCCCTTCCCATAGACCAGTTACTAAATTCTGTAACTTAGAGTCAGTGTGGAGTAGTACATAGAAAACCATACTTGAAGTCATGGATTCAAGTTTTGCCTTTGACACATAATATCTGTGTGGTAGCCTTGGACAAGTCACTTAACATTTCAGTGTTTGAGGCAGCTCTCCATGACTATAAGTTTCAGTGAAAGTGCCAACTTGCATTTGTAAATGGAGTTTCCTCATGGGCTGTTTCCTCTGCCAGTGAAATGACAGGTCCAATCCTTTTCCTTAATTCCATATGCAAAGGATTAGACATAATCAAAAAAGGCACCAGTCTGAGACCTCATACATTTGATATCCTAAGTCCATCATTTAGAACAGAATTTCAGCTTTTGCCAGCCGAGCCTCTTACTCATTGTAGCTTTGGCTTAACCAGAGCTGATTAATTTACGAATGTTTTCTTCCCGTAGCATTATGGGAATCTAGGTGTTACGGTTGATAAAGCACTGGGCCTGGAGTAAAGAAAATCTGAGTTCAAATTCAGCCTCAGACATTTAGTAGCTGTGTGACCCTGGACAAGTCACAACCTCTGCTGCCCCAGTTTCCTCATCTGTAAAATGGGGATGATAAAAATAGCACTAACTTTCCAGGGTTGTTGTGAGAATCAAATGAGATAGCTTTTAGGACAGTGTATGGCACATAGTAGGCTTAATAAATGCTTATTTCCTTTCTTCTGTCCCATGAACCCTGCCATTATTTCCCAGTTATTACAGTTAATGTTTGCTTTGAATTGTACTTTAAGGTGACTCTGAGGAAGTCCCTGTCCAAAATTTCTCTTCATCAGTCTATCATATGAAGGTTGGGGCAACTACCATCCAAGCCAGTCAGTTTCACTGTCACATATAGGGCACCAAAGCCCAAAGGGACTCTGAAAAATTAAGTCTGGACATAAGGAAAGATAAATTGAAGAACCCAAAGAAATATGGGAAAACGTGAATGAAGTGATATGGAGTAAGGAGAACAGAACCAAAAGAATAATATCTATACTGACTCCAACTGTTTAAGCAAAGACATAAAAGGCAACAAAACCTAGGTCAAATGCAATGGACATAGAATTTATTCCTGAAGGCAGGGACTATTTCCTTTTTGTCATTGTGTCAAATGACAAAAAGCAATCTACTGCTTGGGGCACTTACTAGCCATGTGGCCCTGTGCAAGTCATTGCCTCAGTTCCTCATCTGCAAAATGGGAGAAGGAAATGACAAACCACTCCAGTATCTTTGTTAAGAATATCCCATGGACAAGCTCATGGAGTCACAAAGAATCAGAAGTGACTGAACAATAACAATACTAATGCTTACTGTAGTATCTGCCATATGATATTTAGTTGTTGTTCAGTTGTTTGTAGTGCTGTCTGACTCTTCATGACCTCATTTGGGATTTTCTTGGCAAAGATATTGAAATGGTTTGCCATTTCCTTCTCCAACTCATTTTACAGATGAGGAAAATGAGGCAAACAGGGTTAATAATAGTTGCAAAATAAATGCTTGTTAAAATGAACCAAATTTAATGTAATTGGCTCCTTAATAAAATAAAGCACATATTCTTTCTTTTTTAACTAATAAAGTTAAAATTTTTTAAAAAAGGGTAAATTACAAAAGTACACTGATTTGCATGTACTATGAGTCCCAATCTTTCTTTTAGACTGTTTTGCTTAATGGTGTTTGGAAATACCCTTTGTTGGTGGTTTATGTCTTTATTTATCTTTATTTATTTTTATATCTTTATTTATCTGCTGTCATAACAAAAGTAATCAATTTAAAAAAAAAAAGACAGAGTTCAACTCAGAAGTCACAGAGGGGTAACCAAAGAGTATTGTATTAACCCTGAAAATTTTATAACACTGCATTTATAAATAATATCTCTTTTAACAACTGTCTACACTTTCAGGAGGCAGTATGGTACAGGTGAAAGAATACCAAATTTGAAGTAGCTTCTGCTACATGTGTGAACTTGGGTAAATCATTTAACTTTTGAGGGGCCTCAGTTTCCACACTGGTAAAATGAGAGTGTTGAACTAGATAATATACCTTTAGCTCTAACTCTATGATCAATCAATTAATCAATGCTTATTAAGTGCCCACTATATGACAGGCATTGTACTAGGAGATCTTGTTGAAGATCAGTTCCTTAGTTTGCTGAGGATATTGCATATGTATCTTTGATCTAAATGTGCAAAGTGGAAAAGGCAATGGGGACCATTTTCTTGAGTTGCAGTCTTGAATTCCAATCACCCTTCAACACTTAAAACTCAATTTGTCTGAAACAGAATTCATCATCTTCCCCTGACTCCAGCCCCACCTCTTGACTTACCCCATTCCTTTAAGAAAGAGAAAAGTATTACCATTTTCTCAGCCAGCTCGATTCAAAATCTTGGATTCATCTTTTAACTCTGTTCTCTTTGATTTCTATATCCAGACTCCCAAATCTATATCTTGAGCCTAAATCTCTTTCCTGAATTCTAGTCCTATATCACCAACTGCTTCCTGGGCATAGCAATCAATCAACAAGCATTTATTAACACCTATATTTTAGGCACTATGGTAGAATACAAATACCAAAACTATCTACCTGGATATCCCATTGGCATCTCAAAAATCAATAAGTGCAAAGTAAAGTCATTAGCTTGTTCTCTAAGCCTACCCTTCCTTCCACATTTCTCTATTTATGCTGAGGGCACAATAATTCTTCCAGTCACTCAGATTCCTAATTTTGGAGCCAACACTGACCTTTTCCTGTCTCCATTCGCTCAATACCCAATAATTTATCAAGTCTTACCAATTCTACAGTCACAACATCTCTCATATCCCTCCTCTCTTACCTAGACTAATAATAATAGCTCATTATTATATTGAATTAATATTATATTATATATATAATAATTATATATAATAATATAATGTATTAATATAATGTATTGTATTATATTAATACAGTACTAAAGATATATATGTATGTGTAATATATGATAAATATAAAATATATTTGTATGTATTATCATAATATGTTATTTATGTGATAAATAATATATTATATATGTATATGTAATCTAGTTTAATCCTTACAACAATACCATGAAGTAGGTACTATTATTATCATTATTTTTACAGTCCATTTGGGATGTGCCAAATAGATATTTATAAAAAAAAATGAATTAAAAGAGTAAGTTCAAATCAAAACAAGAGAGAAAGCATCTATCTGCTTTCCCCCTACCTGTTTCATATGCAGAAACAATGCCCAAAAAGCCCCTGCATTTGGGGAGGGAGTTATCCCTATCTGCTGCCAGCTAGTTAGTTACTAAAGAATAAAATAGCTCTTTCTTGAATTTTTATGACAACTGTTTAGAGATTTGGGAGTAATTTTATTCTATCATCTCATCAAATTACACTAGAACCAACCTAACATTGATGACCATGCAAAGACATAGCTAGGAATTTTGATACCCCTGGGAAATTCAATTTGGGAGTATGGTGGTAACATTGGAGTTAGAGAGAGAAAAAACCCTTATGGAGGAAAGTGAGATCTGGAAGGTGGGTGTGATTATTTTTGTGGCACCTCATAGTATAGGGCCCATGACATGCACCAGAGAGTAAGGTATTATTGGGCTATTAACATCATGGATTAAAGTTCTAGTTGCCTCACCTTAGTTATGGTTCTATGTCCATGTATTAAGGCAATCACTTCAGAGAAAGAGATTTTGACCAAATACCTCTCACTGGCATTGTGAGACTCAAGGAGAAAATATATACAAATATATACAAATTTCCATACATTTCCAACATTGCTATATCCCTTTTGTCTGTTTTTCACTTTCACCCCCCACAAAGCAGTTTTCTTCTCTTACATAAGTCAGTGAAACTTTTATTTAAGATTTAACTTTTTGGTGACCTTACACAAATATTGGGAGAAATTCTTGGAAAGGATGACATTGTAATTGGTCTTTTGGGGAAGGTCCATTGTGGGATAAAATTTCACACTATCCATTTTTCCAGATGGGCTTTGGTCTCCAGAGTGGTCATTCCAAGGACCTTTTCTCAGCACTGAATTCATTCCAAGAAATAAAAATAGTAGCTTAAGGCCTGATTGCCTCACAAAAAGCTTCTCAATCTTGGTGCACAGTGGGAGGAGGTGCAGCTGGGAAACAGGATGAAATTCTGATGCCTACAATGACAGGAGAAAAACTGCTGGTCTATGTAAAGTGGAGGATGGGGGAACAGAGAATGCTGGCCTGAGGAGTCTAGGGTGGGAGGTAATGGAAAGAGGAAGGAGATCTCTTCCAAATGCAGTATCTACTAGTTTACATGTCTTGAGTGGCTAGAAGTCAGAGCTTTACAAAGCAATGTGCCCTTCATAATCTGGTTAATAAGTGGCCAATTATTCATGTATCTTAGCTTTAGCACCCATTAGAGCTAGTTCACTCCATGGGTTAGGACCATGTATTAGTGAAGACATAGTTCTAGGCTTGAACATTACTATACTGGCCAGTTAACCCTTAGCTGTTCCATGACTACAGACTGTACATTGACCTGAATGCCTAAGGTTAGCTTCAGGATGAGAGAGTAGATACATCCATCACTTTACCTGCATTGAGTGTGGTTCTGTGGCATTATTCTTATGAAATTCACATTACTTAGGAAAGACAACAATATAGATTTTCTGATTCTTTTAAAAAATTAATACATATTTTATTGATGCTTTTTTGACATCACCCTCATTTACCAATGTTGCCTCTCCATCACCACATCCTTCCCCCACACCTCCAACCCTACTGCTGCCTCATCTCACTTCTGTGAATATGGTTACACAGAAAAAACCAGCAAATCATTGGCCATGTCTGACAATGTATATCTCATCAAGAGGTATGCCAAAAGTAGCATACCCCTTGTGTGCTTGGAACTAGATTGTTACAATTTCAGTATGAGCATTTACATCTAGGAAATAGACAAATGCTACAAATGAGGGCTTGAGTTATTGTTTATTGATCATTTAGACTTGGAAAGTAATACAGAAAATTTAAATAGTACAAATTAAAATTAGAAGTGTTGTTTGCACATTTTGTTTGACAGAAAGTTGGAGGTTAAACATTTTCTAGGACACTCCTGGCCTCATCCTACATCCACTTCTACAGTCTACCACCTCTCTGCTGTGGGGAGGCATGCTTCTCCACGTGGAATTTCTCTCCTAAATATTAGTACTTTTTCTTCAGGATAAATTAACGTTAGCATCATTTTAATCTAACTAACTTTGGAAATCTACCGAAACATCTCATTTATGATGTAAATGAGTGAAATAACAAGAAGAGCCTACACATAGATCTATTAGGTGTTTAAAAAAAAAAAGAGCCTAGATTTATACTGGGATTCAACATAGGAAAATGAAGATCCCTGGAAAAATGGTTTCCATTTAATAAGTATTTATTAAGTACCTACTTATGTGCTAGGCATTATTAGACACTGTACATACAAAGACTAGGTACCAAAGTGAATAGATTGCTAGTCTTTGAGTTGGGAAGAACTGACTTGAAATCCTATCTTTGACACTAACTATATGACCCTAGACAAGTCATTTAACATTCTCAGCCTCAATTTCCTCATCTATAAAATGGGGGAGGGGACTTTTTAGCCTCTATGTTCCCTTCCAGCTCTAAAATGAATGATTTATGATTTATAAACAGTCCCTTCTCTCAAAGAGCTTAGATTCTACTGGGGGAAATTGTTTTTGTTCAGTTGTTTCAGTCCTATTTGACTCTCTGTGACCCAATTTGGGGTTTTCTTGGCAAAGATACTGGAGTAGTTCTCCATTTCCTTCTCCAACTCATTTGACAGATGAGGAAACTGAGGCAAACAGGGGTAAGTGACTTGCCCAGGGTCACAAAGTTAGTAAGTATCTGAGGCTGGATTTGAACTCAGGAGTCTTCCTGATTCCATGCCCAGTGTTCTCTATCTATTGCGCCTTGGGGAAATAATATATATATAGAAAATAAAGCTTATATCTATACACACACACACATACATATATGCACACATATATGTTTACATATGCATATATACATATATATGTGTATATGTAATTTCTACATATAGGTAGATATGTACTTATATAGTGTGAAAAATTATTCTCAGTGCTTCCCCCCAGCTAGACCCCTTCTGAAAAGTTCTTCAGGAGGACGTTACTAATAATAAGATTGCACTGAGTCTTCTCCTGGTCAAACTCTCACCCAGGCCTGAATTGATTTAATCTGTTCAGATCCAAATCTGAGTCACAGACTGAGATTCCCCCCAACAGAGTTGGCACTGGGTGCCCACAGGACTTCTTATTCTTCTGATGTTTCAGCCTTGAAGGGTGGATGAGTCTTATGTTCAAAATCCCTGCTCCTTATATATCAGACTCCCCAGTATTAGGTTGTAGTCTGTTTTTCTCTCCAAGTGGCTCTGGGGGCAGGGTCCTCAAGACAGGTCTCCTCTGAAAACATACCCTCTGTAATTTGGCTATGGGTCAGTTAGAGTAAATTGGCATGTACCTGAACTGGTTGCTTTTAGAAGTGTTGAGGTCTGAGAAATTTTGATCCCTCAAGGACCAGAGTATAGGGTGGGGTCATCTAGAAGGAATTCACAGACTCAAGCATTCTTTTTTTTTTTTTTTAATATTATGGGAGAGCCAGGGAAATGGCTAGTCTTTTATTGGAGGGAAGAAAACATTACAACACATCTCAAGTAAACCAGTCCAGGGGCTCAGTGGCTAAACTGGTGGGGTACCAGCTTGTAATGGGTTCCACAGTTAGGGCAAAACTGTGTCTTGCCTTTGTGAAGTCAGAACCAGATGACTGCACTGTTGTCCTCTTCACAGATACAGCCCACTATTTGCTTGTCAGTGATGGAAGGGACCAAGTTGGATTCCTCCTTAGTCCCTGGAGCTGCCTTTGGGGCTAGGAGATTGTATGGATCCCAATCATTCCTTGCAGCCATCATAATCTCTCTCTCCAAGCCAGTAGCCTGCTCCTCATCAGAAGGGACACCTCCTCTGGTCACCATGGAGCAAGTGGACACCCGAGCAGGGCCACAGGCCCGCAAGGCCTGGACTGCCAGCACCTGGCACCCTGAAGTAACCTTGAAGCTATCGCACCTGAGACAACTGAGACCAGTTGGAGCGGCGGCACTTCCGGAATCTCAAGCATTCTTTAAATCAAGGTGGCAAAGATTTATTGTTATGCAGTACAGCAGGCAGAGGTCCTTAAGGAATTCTGCCATGGAGGGCAGAGCTCCTTAGGGAACTTGCAACCTAACAGGAATGATGCTAAAGTTTATATAGGAAAAGTAGTAGATTATGTGGTAAGTATGCTAATTAGGTGATAACATATAGTCATTCACTACTGGAAACTGAGGAAGGGGTTTCCTAAACGGGGGGGAGGGGGCAGGTGGTTTATTCTGTTATGTCTGAAACAAGATAGCTTCAGGAGTTGACGTCTATAGCTTGACCTCTGGATTGCATATGGTAACTGTGGGCATCAGCATTTGATAGTTCTGCTGGTACAAATAGTCTTGTTCATACAAGCAAAATTTTACAGAGGTCAGTTTGTTCTTGTAACAGAGAGAGATAGTTTGGGCCAACTCATGAGTCATTGCCAGAGATAGGATCCTTGGGCTGGAGGGAAAATTGTAAGGGATAGCATTTCTGAGGCCAGGGAGAAATTGGGGTCCAAGCACAGGCACCCAAGCACCCCATCAGAAGGATGTGGAACTAAAGAATAACTCTGAATTTTGACAAGTCTAATTCTAATTCTAAATTGGTTTATCTTAAAAACAAACTAAGCCTAAAAAGCCAACAAGAAAATTAGATCTGTGCACACTCTGTCTTGTCATTCCATGTTTCTGTGTCTCTATGACTGTCATGTTTCATGTGAAAGATGTAAAATGCAGGTCAGAAAAACTTCTAAGGAACTTCTAAGTTCCATAATTAGAGAGAACATTGGGAAATAACTCTCACCTTAGGCCTTCAATGGGAGATTAAGACTTTTTTTGGGGGGGTCCCAATACTGGCCAAGTTGGGATACAAGAATAAAGTTGATAATAAGTAATGGAATTAAAAAGCGGCGTGAGAACCTCCTAGAAGCTAGTTGGGAAATGGAATCAGTAGCAGCTTTTAGACTGATAATAATTTAAACCAGGCAAGAGCTGAGAGAGAAAAAAACTGAGAGTTTGAATTCAGGTTTAATTAGATCATAAAGCTAAAGTTTGCAGATTATGTTTAAATTAAATCTAGAAAACTGTACCCCTTCTGCCAATGTATCTGATATCAGCACAATGTGTTTAAAACTACAAAAATAAAGGTTCTTCTGTCTTTTAAGCCATCTCTTTAGCATTTCAGTGATTTGTTAAAATGCTTATTAACATTACAAAAGCTGTTTGTGAAGAGTGTGGGAGAAATACAGCTCTCTTGACTTTTAAATTGTTAGGTGTTAACTCTCTCCAGATTCTAAAAGGTGAAGACAAGCAGGACAAATTGGGGTGAGTATGATTTTTAATTTGGAATGTAAAAGAAAGTGGAGGTAGTCTGAGTAATGGGTTCAAAAAATTAGCAAAGAGAAATAAAGGTTTGAGTGAAAATATGAAGGATAGAGAAAAAAACTGGTTTGGGGACAGAAGGAATTATGTCCACCTGCTTTTCAGGATAAATCTATAGGAAGGCCTTGTTGAATCTAACATTACATAAATTTTGGCTATGGTAAGGATATTGGTTATTGTGATTTGTGATTATTATACAAAATCTTAAAATTAAATTAAATTGTCACCATGTGTCTTTTTAAAGGAATATAAGAATTTATGGATAATATTTCCTTTTAAAGGGCCAAGAGTATTAGACTTTAAAAAAATTAAAATGTTTATTATTAGCGATTATAAATCCAGATTTGATTTGATTTAAATCAAAATCTGTGCTGAAGGAATAAGAACAGCATCTGAGAGTGCTCTTCCTATCAGGATTAAACACAAAAAGATATTGTTACTTGGCATTAATAAATTTATTAACTGTATGGTCCCGAGAAAGTTCTATTTAGCTCAGTTTACCTGTAAGGGGATAATATTAGAACCCACTTCCCAGGGATGTTGTGAAGATCACATGATCATAAGTAAAGTGCTTGGCACATTGCTTGGTATAAGGAAAATGCTATCTGAATGTTAACTGTTTAAATGTAATTGCTTAAATTAAAGTCATCTAATTGGTAATGAATTGGCTTTATTTCAAGTTTAAATACATGATAATTGTTTATGGTATTGTTATATTTCTGAATTTCCTTATATTGTGTAATTTGGTAACAATTGAATCACCTATGTTGTTAGAAAAGCAAATTATAATCTTATAATTTATATTATTTAATTAATTAATTAATTAAATCTTATAATCAAGATGTTGTTAGATTAAGAATTGTACTACCAGAGAAGAAAAAAAAAAAGAATGGTCAGGAAGCTGCTAGTTCCATTCTATCCGACCATGTATGCTGAAGTACTATAATTTAAGAAACCATAAACTTCCAAGTTTTGCCTATATTTTAGAAGGGAAGTTTCAGCTAAAGTTATTTGGTCTCACTTATGAAAATTAAGACTGTTAACTAAGCTATTTAGAGTTATTGTTTAAATCAAGTATTTACAAAAGTATTTTTGTGAAAAGGAATTGGGTAGTTATGCAAAGAAAAGACCTTGTAAAATCTCCTCGTAATTTTTATCCTGTCCAACAGGTTTTATGTTATGGAATTCTTACTGAGTAAATGAGTCCTCATTATAAACACCTTTTTGACTACAGAATTTAGGTATCTAGGAATTTTGTGGTAGTTAGGAATTAACAACATCAGGATAAATTGTAAGCTGTTTTTAAGAAAGGGAAATACTTCTATGAAGAAATGTTTTGCAGAATCTTTTGGGTGATTTTTAGAAGGCCTCATAAATTTCCATTTGCAAGCTAATTTGTTCCAGTAATAATTTGATATTGATGACAATTATGTCCAAACTTACTGTGAATTTCGAGTTTCATTCCTATATTGTTGTGTCCTGGAACTGGCCTTAAATGGGTCCTTTTAGAGAAACAAGAGTCGGAGTCAGCAGCTCAATGAGAGATAATGAGCTGTAAGTGGGAAAGATCTTGCTGTTTAGATCTGAATTCATTCCATGGCCTAAACAAGAGTTAAAATTAGTATTTGAAATTATTATATGTATAAGATTCAATTCCTGAAGTCTCTTGTTCTTTCAGATTAAG
This sequence comes from Vombatus ursinus, assembly GCF_900497805.2. Lineage (NCBI taxonomy): Eukaryota > Metazoa > Chordata > Mammalia > Diprotodontia > Vombatidae > Vombatus > Vombatus ursinus. The sequence continues at coordinate 51,086,648 of NW_020954599.1, forward strand.
TATGGTTAGAGAAGGATAAGTAAGCTTGAGAAACAGAGATGCAAATCTATTAGAGTAATAACTTAAGATCTTAACAGGAAATTTGATTTTGCTCATGTTTTTTATTAAATCAGGAACTAGTACATGTATATGAATGTAAACAAACTACTTAAGACTCACCTTAAGATATTCTCAACCAATGTGAGATTATAGTCATATATCTGAAACTCTGATTATTAGAACTTGCTATTGAAGACTTTATGGGACTGTTACCTGACTGTTATTCCGAGTCTGATTCCAGGTATGATTATCAAGTAATGCTGTTGAGTCACTGATCCATGATGCCAGCAACCCTGTAGAGTCTATGAACTGCAGAGGGTGCTCTCATGGGAAAAGTTGGGAGAATGACTATTCCGCATGAGCTGAGGGGGATTCTCCTGACTTAATTTCCCCACTATGACACCTGGCAGACTTTAAGCTTCAATGCACTTGGTCATTTGCCTCACTTTTGCCTGGAATTAACGTGAAGTTAGGGAACATTGTTCCCTCACTATAGTTACGTCCCTATTCTTTTATGGCAATTTTCCATAATCAAAAGGTTTTGTAAGCACAATATTAAATCTATTAAATAACATATTGATACTGGAACATCTGAGGTTATTATAGTAAGATGCAGGTATAAGATTAAGCTATTTGGCCTAGAATTTTAGCCCAAACAACTAAGTATATTAGCCTTGATATCTGTTATTAGTATATATTCCTGTATAAGTTAGGGTCCTTTAATTCCTCATAATGGTATGGGGATAATTTAGTCAAGTACTGATATGATATAACAGGACATTATTCTGTTACTTAGTTAATATCATACCTGTCTGTTTTGTTACAATTAGTTAATGTTAAAAGAAGAATGGCATGTGGTCTGTCTTGTAAATGCCTTAAAAGAAGCATCCACTTTAATTAGGGGTTATTTATTTGAATATGACCAGAAATTGTTTTATTACTTGAGATGTACTTTTTGAAATTGATTACTCAATGTATTATGTATGTATTGGAATCTGTTATTAAGTCCTTAGTGGAATCTCATCCTCCTGATGGGGGAATGAATAATGAATTAATGCAAAGTATAAATATGGGTTCTAATTTTTCTGTTTCTTTTTTGGTAATTGGGGTTAACTGACTTGCCCAGGGTCACACAGTTAATAAGTGTCAAGTGTTTGGTCTGAGACCGAATTTGGACTCAGGTGCTCCTGACTTCAGGGCCGGTGCTCTATCCACTGCACCACCTAGCTGCCCCTGTTTCTTTTTTTTTAATATGAGTTTCTTAGACATCAACATGAAAATTGGCCAAGGTTCTAATTTTGATTTTATAATAATAGAGACATAAAGGTTGACTTAACTTTCAGTATTTGACCTGATTATTGGCAAAGTAATTTAAAATTGTGTTAAGATCAATTTTGTAGGAGATTTTAACAACATAAAAAAGAGGATCTCTCTATAAGCAGTCTTGAGCAGATGGTCTGCTGGAGACTATTTGAACCACACTTTCATCAGAGGACTTCATTGGATGGTGTCCCAAGTACCTGATAGCTGTGTGGGATGGGACTTCTGAGCTTTGAATGGATAATTTTGTTCCTTGTTTGCCCTTTCTCTTTGTGACTGCCCCCTTTTGATTTGTCAATGTGTCAATCACTTTCTCCCTTTCCTCCCTTCCCATATTGTTCCCAAAACCTTTGATGAAGTGTTGACCCTCTCAATTAGCGATTCATTGAGAGGGCTACACCTCTCATTACAATCAGATAGGGGAATTTGAAAAATGATTCTCAGACCTTCCCCCTCAGTCAGCCCCCTTCTGAAAAGTTCTTCAGAAGGACATTACTAATAATAAGATTGCATTGAGTCTTCTCCTGGTCAAACTCCAACCCAGGCCTGAATTGATTTAATCTGTTCAGGTTTGGGTAGAGACAGATTCTTCTGCCTAGATGGCCCAAGGCTGAGAGTGGTGTGCTTGGAGTGTGGTCTGAGAGAACAGGTATTTCCTCTGTCCAGGAGGTAGAATGATGGTGGGTGATATCAGCCCCTGTTGAAAAGGTATTGTACCAGGATTAAGTGACCTAAATCACTTGCTCAAAACCTTTATTTTAATATAACCCACCTCCCAGTGTGTTGACACTATACTCCCAAATCTCTAGTTCTGGACTGTAACTCCTATGCAATGCATGTCAAGTCAGGTTGAGAGAAAGAAAACGTCGACACATGCCCTGATCAGCTTGTCTCTTTCTTAGAACAAATTCTGTTTTTGGGGTTAACAATAGTACTATTTTGGAAAAGTCTAAATCCTTCCATACTTATTGCTAGACACAGTGTGTAGTGGGGCTGGAATGAGGTTGATAGAGGATAATCATACTGCTTCCCTATGCCTGATATAATATTGAGATAGAATCTTTGTGCAATGGTGCCCTTTTGTAATCTGTTTGGTTAGCTACTCTAGCAGATTTGACCATCCCAGTGTTAAAACTGACAAGGAGAAAATCAAACTTTCCTTTGTTTTTCATGTCACACATGAATTAACAATTGCTTGGCAGCTAGTTAAAATTCATAATATTATCATTGTCAGGACTCAGCAGTTGTGGACATCATGCTGATGTAAGTGTGCTGTTGTCCCTGTTCCTCCCTCCCTGGCTCCTAGCTATCTAGCTAAGCTAGCTTCTATTTCCTGTTGGTGGTAACCTTATAGATAGAGGGGAGTAGAGGTGGAGGGGGAGGGAAATCACTCAGTGAATCTCCCTACTCTTTTGAGGGCTCATTGTTAGAAATACTAAATGGTGTTCTTTGCTATTGATACCAGTGAAAATTGGCTCCAGTTGAAACATCTACATTGGCAGAGACCTGAAGAAATGCTCTGCTTCTAGCAGCTGTCCTTTTGCAAGGGACATAATTACCCAAAACATATTACAAAATGACTCCTTTGCACTAAGATCCTGTCTCAATATTATATTGTCTATGTAATATAACTAAATATGATATGATATAACATAATATATAATATGATATAATATAAACACTATCATATCGTAGATATAAATGATATGTAATATTTTTATTAAGTTATATTGTCCCTTTGCAAGGAACAAATTTGTAAGCTGAAGAATGTCCTTTTCTCCAGAATAAAAGAGTCATCAATTAATGTGAATTTGATAATATTCAATCCTGTGAAAGCATAAATCTACAGAAGTCTCAAATACCTGGCCCTCAGGCAACATTCTTCAGAGAAGTATAACTGGCAAATGTTTAACAAAATAAAAATACAACAGAACATAGATGATGTCAATATGTGGTTTTCCCAGTCAATATGCAGCCTGCAAGAATCTTTTTATATGGTTTATGGCTCTGATTTCTATTTGAGTTCAACATCACTGCTGTAGACATTTAGAAATAGCCTTATACTAGCCATCTCTGTATATTCATTTACGGTTCCCTTACTAATGACAGTCTTTGTAAGGATGAGAATAAGTCATCATTTTTGTCATTGAGCACACTTTACATTAGCACAGGATTCATAAACAGTGGATCCTCACACCTGTGGACCATCTGACAATAGTATTCAGCCCTTCCTCAGCTCAGCAGGACATCATAAAGCACAGGTCTGGGAGAAGCAATTCTCTGCTTGAACTGTGCCTTGGTGCTCCTGGTAGCTGGAGCACAAAACTTTTTTTCCTCCTTGTGTTCTAGAAGTGACATGATGGTGAAGCAGAGATGGCTGCTGTGCTTTCTAAACAGTACCTCTGGAACACAGATAGTCCTTGCCCTTTGCAAGGCATGAAGTCTGGGAAATGGGATGGGAAGCCTCCCCACCCTGTGTCAGTCAACCTCGAAGAAATTTCCCCCCAAGGTTTATGTGACCTTTTTTTCCCTGACCCATAGGTCAAAGCCTTATGAATTTTAACTGGCTGCCAAGTAATTGCTAATTCATCCATGACTTTGGCATTAAAAAAATGAAATGTAAAAAGAAAACAAACCCAACAATTCACTAGGGAAAACAAAACCTTATGTGAGAACATCAGCATGGCTGCTGAAGGGATTTCTGAAGGGACAAAAGGGATTTGTAAATAAACATACAATTGTTCTGTAGCAAGTTCCCTTCCAGAGTTTTCCACTCCAAGAAGAAATTGAAAAATAGCAGGATTTACTTAAGTTTGTAAATCTTTTTTGCTGATTAGAAGGCAGCATTGCTACTGATTGAAAAAAAAAACAAACAAGTTACCATTTTAAAACTGGCCAGGCTCATTTTCATAATTTAGGGTCATAAATATAGAGATGAAAGAGACCTAAGGGGTCCTTTGGTCCAACCCCCTTATTTTATAGATGAGGAAACAGACCCAGAAAGGTGAAGGAACTTGAGTGATAGGTGGTAAGTAGCAGGACCATGATTCAAACTTAATCCTTTTACTCTATGTCCTGAGCTTTTTTCATTATTGCCTCAATTAGGTCACAAGGCAAAATGGTGTGAGCAGAGACACTGAGGGGATGAGGCATAAGAATTCTATTATAATTCTATTATAAGATTCACTTTTGATAGATTTCTGCGTACTATAGATATGCATGTACTTTTGAAATATGCATGTGTTAATCCTGTATGTAGTTATCATGTTGTCACTATAGCTGTAGTATCCTTTCAGGTGATACTCTATATAGTGCCACGTGTACTACATGTACTGTTTTTTTGTTTGTTTGATTGATTTTTTGGTGAGGTGATCATGGTTAAGTGACTTGCTCAAGGTCACACAGCTAGTAAGTGTTAAGTGTCTGAGGCTGGACTTGAACTCAGGTTCTTCTGACTCCAAGGCTAGAGCTCTATCCACTGCACCACCTAGCTGCCCCTACTGCATGTGCTGTTAACATGCATTTGTTTTATTTCAGTTTTAATGGTACTAAAGGTTGGTTACCTGAGGGGCCAGGAAAATCACCCATGTTTCAAAGCACTGATATTTGTATTCATGCTGTCCAGTTACAAGTTTTGGACTTGCCCCAGATGACCTTTGCAGGGGACTGCAAAGTTTCAGCCCAGGGGAGGAATGTAATCCCAATCTCAAAGCCCATTGGTATGTGACTCTCTCTTCATTGGTGGAAGATGAATGTACTGTGTGAACGGCAGCATGAAGTTGGTGAGAGTGGGAGAGAGGAAAATTCTTTAGTCATCTTCAGGTCTCTGTTTCTCTTTGGGCTCTGCAGTCACTTTTTGAGACTTAGGGCTTTTAGTTTCAAGAGAGAAGATAGAATATGTCAATCCTACTTCAGGTTACTGAAAAACAAGTCTCTGGAGAAGAAGCCAATGTGAGAGGAGGTGGCAGCCTCCATCATGACCCTATCTCCAGTTTGGTACACTAGAGACTTCAGGGAATTTTCCCTTGGGTGAGATTCAAGACTCTGTTAATCTGAGTTACCTTGTTCTCAATGAGAGAGCTCTTCACTCTGTATTGTCTGATATATATTCTCCTATGTAGGGTTTCTCTGATTTCTGCTTGCTATTGAATTGGTTAAATGGATTTCTTTGCTTTTTGCAAAAAAAAAAACCCCAAACCCTCCCCAAAAAACTAAGTAAATAAATACAAGAAGAGAAAAGAAAGAAAAGAAAAAGAAAAATGAAAAAATTAAGAACAAATTGAAAAAACAAACAAATGAAAACCCTTAACTTTGTTTTGCAACGATACAAAGGAAAAAAAGAGAGATCAGAATAGGGGTGATGAGATGAAATAAAGAATATTTGATGAACCAGAGGTCTTGATGAGTACAAATTTCTTCAGGTCCATTTCCTAGGACCAGTGACAGGAGTTTTGAAGAGCCTATGAATACTTTTTCTTGTTCTCTCCAACCTGATTTTTTCCTTGACTGTAATTAATCTCAAGTTCATTTGTTTTTCCTTTCTTTTAGATCAAGAGTTCTTAACTTGGGGTTCACACACACCCTTCCCCAAAGAGTTTGTGGATAGACTTCAGGGGATTGTCCATGAACTTAGATGGAAAAAAAATTACATCGTAATTTTCACTAACCTATAAATGAACTTTAGCATTTCCTTCAATTATTTAGAAACATTATTCCAGAAGGGGCCCATAGGCTTCACCAAACTGCCAAAGGGGTCAATGGATCAAAAAGAAGCTAAAAATCCCTGTTTTAGACCATGCCTATTACATAGATGGCATAATATCCCAATCAGTTATTTTTTAAAGATGTTATTTATGGTTTAATTAGGAAATCTAGATCTTCCTAGAGCTATAACTCCCAATTCTTCCATCTTCCACAAAACCACCATAAAATGCATGTGGAGTAGGAGAAATACCTAGGACCTTGGAGCACAGTTAGGGTTGTGCTGGTAAATTTTTAACAAGTGGTTTTCTGAAAAATAAAATATACATGGGACATACTTATACATTTGATTTGTATTATTAAAATTTTCTCCATTATTTTCTTAAATTTAGATCAGGGGTGGGTAACCTGTGGCCTTAAGGCCACATGTGGCCTTCTAGGTCCTTAAGTGTGGCCTTTTGACTGAATCTAAATTTTACAAAACAATTCCTTTTTTTTTAATATATTTTTGTTCATCTTTTATATTTTTATTTTTTTAAAAATGAATGTATTTTAAATACCAAGGAATAAAATAAGTTTCAATGAAATAATCCTCCCAGATTGACCAGCACAATTAGAACATAAGCCATAAAGGCTAAATTGATGGCTGCTATGCTCATTATTTAGTTCTAACTTCCCCAGCCTGACTGGCACCACTACCACACAAGGCTGGTTGGCAAAAGTTTATGGGGGTTCAGTACACCAGTCTGTTACCAGCTTTTGACAATGGTGCACTATGTTTCTGTTCGAAGTGGAAGCGACAGTATTTTTTAATTCTGTCTACTTAACAGCCCATCATGTCCAAGACGACCAAGAGAACACTGGAGGAAGAAAATAGATTTTTTAAAGAGGATTGGGAATTGCAATATTATCTAGTTTCTGCTAAAGATAAGATGATTTTCTTGCTTTGTGATACTGCAATATCAACATTAAAGAAATTCAGTGCTTATCAGCTTTATAACACTCAAAAGGACTACAAATATTTTAAATTAAAGGGAGAGGCACAAAACGTTGTATTGCAGAAATTAAAAGATGAAAAACAAAAGCAATGACAATTCTTTCAAGCAGCAATAAGACCTGGAAATAATGCCACTGAAGCAACTTATAAAGTAGCTTATATACTCAGGAAAAAAGGGAAGCCATTCAGTGATGTAGAAATTGTGAAAGAATGCATTGTCAAAGTTGTAGGATACTTAGACCCTGATAACTTTTCAAAGTACAAATAACTGCCTCTTCCAAGGGCAGCTACGTGGTGCAGTGGATAGAGCACCGGCCCTGAAGTCAGGAGGACCTAAGTTCAAATCTGGCCTCAGACCAAACACTTGACACTTACCAACTGTGTTACCCTGGGCAAGTCACTTAACCCCAAATTGCCTAAAAAGAATAAATAGCATTTCTGATTCTTTAAAAAAAAAAATAACTGCCTCTTTCAGGGAGAACCATACTGATCAGCAGCATGAATTAACCTTCAACTTAACAGCACAACTTCATGCAATACTTCAAAAAGAAAATATATATTATTCAATCTCTTTGGATGTATTAACTGATACCACTGACTTGGCACAGGTTTTATACTTCATTCGGGTCATAACAGAAGATTTTCTTTGCTACGAGGAGTTACTTGCTTTGGGCACTCTTACAAACATAACATGGGGGATAGATATCTTCAACAACTTTCAAGATAAACGTCATGAATTTGGTAAATTTAGTGAGTGTATGTACAGATGGTGCACCTGCCAAGACAGGAAAACATGAAGGATTATTGCATGAACAAAAAAAGTATTAACAGATCCAGATGTTCTCATTTCTTTTCATCGTATCTTGCATCAGTAAAATCTCTGTGCTAAAGCTACTATTTTAAGTGACACTTTGCAATAAGTTATAAGTATTGTTAACTATATTTGTTCAAATGCAACACCGCATCGTCAGTTTCATAACATGTTAAAGTTGAACAATGAAGTATTCAGTGTAGATTTGCTGTATCATTCTAAAGTGTGTTGGCTTTTGCAGGGACGGGTGTTAGCCAAAATTTTATCTTTTCGAGAACAGATAGTTAAACTTTATGAAGAACAGAATCAGCAATATGAATTATTGAAAAATTTCTTTAGGAATGCTGCATTTCTGTGTGATATCATGTCAAATCAAAATGACTTGAATATTTCTTTGCAAGGTAAAACTAAGTCTATATATGATGTAGGGCAAAAATCCAAGTATTTTGAAAAAAAGCCATCTTTTTTCAAAACACTTCTTCTTCCAAAGGAAATTTCAGATGAACATTTTCCCCAGTTAGCAAAGGTCACTGATGAGGAGAATGACATATGCGAATCATTTGAAAAATACACAGCTGTTACAGACCTTTTAATCAGAGAATGCAATGAAAGGTTCACTGACTTTGAGAATCATGATGTCACACTCAAATTAGCATTTCAGTCTCACCTAGTTGATATCACCAAGGCACCTAAAGAACCAAAGATGGAATTGATTGAGCTCTTAGTAGATGACATTTTAAAGTCATTGTTTGATGCTAAGAGAGATACAATTAAAATATGGAAAAATTCAGTAGAATACTCACGCCTTTCGCAATGTGCCCAAAAAATGCTTTCTTGCTTTTCAACTACTTCTTGCTGCAAATCTACATTCTCCCACCTAACCCAAATCAAGATGCCCTTAAGGTCACAAATGGCATACCTATCTAGAGGATCAACTGAAACTTCGATCTCCCTGGTGGAACCAAGTATCTAAATGCTTTCCAACAAAAAGCAGACACGGCAATATTATTAAAAGGTTAGTCTACTTTACAGTTACCAAATACTCTTCACTTTTTGAAATTATTAAGTACATAGTAGTAAGATTTTTACAAAATAATGTACATTTTTAAGTACACCTAATTGAAGTTTCTTGAATGCAGCATTATTTGATTACAGTTAAATATTATCTCGGCCTTCAAACATAAAAAGTTTCCCCACCTCTGATCTAGACAATCAACAGAATAATAAATCAAGCCCTGATTTGTAGCATTTACCTATTTCTGAGGTGTACATGCTCACAATGAAAATTTAAGAATTGGTTCTCCTGAGCTAGTTTGATCTGGTTCCAGCATACTTTGAACAGAGATGGATAAAGACAGAATCTCTTGATCAGGGACCCTGGGCCCTTGCCAGTGGAGTACTCAGGACATTGTAAGGCCACTTTTAAGGAGATCACACAAGGGGAGGGAGCAGGTGGGGCAAGGTCAGAACAATTCAACCTAAGGTGTAGCAATCGGCAAAGAAGATGCAATTAGGTAGCTTCCTTTTTAAACTAATTATTCTTGTTAACAGGAAGCTAAATTAAATTGTTTATACATGCAAAAGAAATTCAAATCTTGGGAGCACTCTGTAAATTCTGGAATTTCAGGGCAAAGCCCAAATTGCCCTACCCTAGTTACAGTAGCTGTGGAAATTCCTTGTAGTTTGGTGCACACATAGAAACACAATAGAACATGCTTTCAGTCTTATGAGGCTGATAGAGCTATTACACACAGGAAGTGCACATGACAATCCTAGCATGATAATCTAGGATGGTAGTTTGCAAAAATGTTCTGTTTTTCTATAAGTTCTACAGAGCATGTCAAGTTTAACTCTGCAATTTAATAAATTCCCGGGGAAGTTTGTGGAGGGGTGGATGCTTGACTCCTCTAGTGCTGTGGTATTTGCCCAAACATGGCTGCCAGATTATCACTTTCACATATTTTGCACACTGATCAGAGCCTTGATTAGAATGAACACTTTTCCACACATCTTGCCTGTGAGTAGAATCTGTTTTCTAACATAAACTAGGAAGTCTCCACAAGGACTAGGCTTGTGCTGAAAAATTCTAAAAGGTAACAGAAAAGTTTAGGCTTAACCACATATCTCATATTTAAACCTAAACCAAGGGTGAGGAACACGTGGCCTTGAGGCCATACATGGCCCTCTGGGTCCTCAAGTGCAGCCCTTTGACTGAATCCAAACTTCACAGAACAAATACCATTAATAAAAGGACTTATTTTGTAAAATTTGAACTCAGTCAAAAGGGCACATCCGAGGACCTAGAAGGCCACATGTGGCCTCAAAGCCGCAGGTTCCCCACTCCTGTTCTAAACATAAAACTTTCATGTCTATAGGAGGTCAAACACATATTTAGGGGAACAAACAAGTGCTTAGGACTATGGACAGTAAATGTTTAATGAGGGAACCAGATATGTCCTTAAAAATTCTTTTTTTCTAACAAGTGGGAGAGCAGCACACTCTCTGATCCAGTTCTGCCATCTCTGAGGCATGCACACCCTGTACATAGCTCTCTGGCTCTTACTTTGGTTGTCCTTTCTTTCATTCTTTTCTAAGCTCCTTTCCTCTTAGATCAGAGTATCAGACTGTCATTCTTTTTCTAGTTTCTTTTTCTAATGTAGAATGAATGTGGATCCACCTTAAGGTGCAATACTAATTATCTGTCAGAATGAATCATTCTCAGTGGCTACAGGAGATATTTTGGAAGCAAATGCAAAATTACAGAAGTTCTCCCCTTATGTTGTTTTCATGGGACCAAGCCAACAGCCTGTGGCTGGTTAGCTTAGTCAGTTGGAGCCCTGGGCTAAGAAAGCCAACATGATGGATGCAGTCTCTAAGTAGGCCAATGAGGAAGTTTTGCTCTGTTCTGGTGTAACAACATGAGTGCTTGACTTGGAATTGAGAGAGAACTGGGTTTGAATGCTGTCTCTGGAACTTACTAGCTATGTGAACATGGTAAATCACTCAATTTCCCTAAATTTCAGTTTCCTCATCTGTAAAAGGGGGCTAACAACATCTGTAGATGTGATGTGTCATAAGGGATAGCAAGCTGACCTTGTAGAGAGTAAGATCTGAACTCAAGTCCCAGCTCAAGCAAATGCTGCCTATACGGTTGGGGCAAAGTCCCTTAACCTCTTAGTGTCTCAAACAGTGACAACTATAAGTTGCAGATGAGTTACTGATCTGCTCAATACCAGTGAAATCATAGGCTATATGTATTGTAATTACGTGATATTGTTATTTTGTGTAATATTGTTATAGATTATATTACATTATATATTATTATATATTATACTATACTGTTATGTTTTACTATATTATGTTAAATATTAATCATATTATGTTACATTGTGTTATACTATAATATGTTATACTATATTATGTTATGTTACACTATGTCATATTATGTTACATTAATTATATATTTTATGTGTGTGTGGTTATAGTACCTACCTTGCAAGATTGATATAAAGCTAAAATGAGGAAATATATGTAAGGAACTTTGTAAGCTTTAAAAGATACATCAGTTATTACTATCATTCCTTCTTTTCTTGATCACAGAGTACATGTCTAAACCTGTCCAACTCTGCTTCAAATAAATCCTATTAGTTGAAGGGTGTAGAGGAGCAGAATGGGAAATTTTGATGAATTAATTCCCACCTATCATCACTTGTGGTCAGTAGATCAGTAAATTTATCTTCCTGTAAAAGAGAAACAGATAGCCATCCTTCAGGAATGAACTGAAAAACCTCCTCTTACTATGTATGCTCTGACCTGTTTTAATAGAAAGTGACCACGAAATACACTGCTGAAATAATCTGGTCTTGGGAAAACACTTACATGCTCCCAGTGTGTTCTTCCCTGAAATGGAAGCTTGTCCTTACAGAAACAAAGGCTACATGGCTGCAGACATTGTTTGCATTTTCACAGGATAAGACTGGCTCGATCTTATGTCATTGGACAGAACTGTTTTTCTAACCATTACTCATTTTTTTTTTCCTTAGGGTAAAGTACTGCCTCTTTCACATGTGAACTGTTCAGTTCCTGAAGGGGGCAGAAAAAGAACATTTGTGTAAGGAAAACTGATTTAACTTGTGATAGATAGATAGATAGATAGATAAAACATCTATTAAGCAGCACTTACTATAGGCCAGGCATTGTGCTAAACACTGAGGAAGGAAAAATAGCCTCTCATATAAAATGTTGATGAAAGACACAGACTGCTTGGAGGAACAGATAGAGAACTGCCCCTCAGAGGAATGTACTAAGAGTGCCTATTTAAAAGCATAGCAATGATTAAGATGACGATGAGTAGAAGGCATTATGGTCCATCTTCTCATTTGCATGTGACTCTTTTTTTGAGTTTCAAAGTTTAGAACTGGCAAAATTGCAAATCAAATAATTGCTTGGTGACTATGAGAAGATTATATAAGGACAGTGTGTTCAAACCTGACAGAAATATAAATGTTTTGAGTTTTACCTCATGAGGTAAAGATGTTATGATATGGAGGCTCTGGTTTGAGGCTTTAGAAGCCAGTAAGAGGAACTCTGAGAAGAAGCTATAAAAAGAGATAGAAGAAACAGGACAGTAAGCTGAGTATATAAAGAATACTCTGATTCATAAGAAGTAGGGGACAGAATACATAGGTTTCCAGCTGAAAAAGATGACTTTTCAGCTGTTCTGATGGAGCTTCCTGATTGGAAGATAGGCACTGCTTTGCCAATTGGCTGAAGAAAAGTTGGAGCAGTTGTTGAACACTCATAGGGAAGAGATAAGAATCCTGCTGCTATCTGAAGAAATATTGAGGCTTATTGCTCTTTAATGTAACCTATAGTCTGAGATGAAACCTCTCATTATGCCTCTTTTACCTTCTATTGTTCTCTGTTATTTGAGAGAGGGAAAAAGAGAGGGAGAGACAGACTTTGTATATGTTTTGCTGTAAACTGTATTTTGCTGTATGTAATAAGAGGTTTGGATCTGATTTGAACAAAGCAGAACTTCTTACTATTTGTAGGTCTGGAGTTTGGCAGTTCTTTGCCTTGAGGAAACTACTTGTCACTGAAAAAAGCCTGACACATTTTCTTAGCACTCTATTAAGGCTGGCTGTGTGCTAAAAGGGTTTGTCACATCTTGATTGGTTTGAAAGCAGAAGAGGAACAGCTTTTCCTAGCAGACAAGCATTGAGGACTCAAAAGGGAACAGTTAGCAGAGAAGTAGTTTCATATAGTGCAGATATTGCTGATGGAACTAAGGACATGAAGGCCAGTAGTCCAGAGTTATGAATAGCCCTGGGAGCATAGGTTTCCTTTCTCATGTAGCTTCCTGATAGGTTTCAATAAGTATATGCCCACTTTTCTTCATGGACACTAGATTCAGTGGTGGAAAAGTGTGACATAGGTTAATGGGTAGACATATTTTGATCATTCCTGATTTTGCTTTTTATGAAGTAAAATTTATTATTATTGTTGCTTTTGCCTTCTAATGAATAAATGTGATTCTTATTGCTTTTTATCTTATCATTAAGTAAATATTTTATGTTTGAGGGAATGGTGTCCAACATCTCATACCATATACCAAGATAAGGTCAAAATGGATACATGATTTAGACATAAAGGGTGATATCATAAGCAAGTTAGGGAAGCAAGGAAACAATTACCTTTCAGATCTATGGATAAGGGAACAGTTTATGACCAAACAAGAAATAGAGAGGATCGCAGGAAGCAAAATGGATAATTTTCATTACATGAAATTTAAAAGTTTTTGCACAAATAAAACCAAGGTAGCCAAAATTATAAAGGAAAGCAAGAAACTGGGAAAACATTTTTAAGCTATAATTTTTACACCTATCAGATTTGCTAAAATGACTGAAGGGCAAAGCAACAAATGTTGGAAGGGATGTAGAAAAATTGGGACACTGATTCACTGTTGGTGGAAATGTGAACTGATCCAACCATTTGGTGATTTCAATATTTATGCTGATAACCATCTAACATTCTGGTCTCTCACTTCCTCAACCTCTTTAACTTCCATGACTTCCATTTCCACTCTTCCTTAGTCACTCTCAGGGGTGGTCATTTTAAGACTTCACTTTCACTCAAAACTGTTCCATTTCCAAGATCCTATATTCTGATACTTCTCTATCTGATCACAATTTTGAACTTACATGTAGGAGCACTGCTTCCTTCCTTCTTGAACCTGTTTTTTGTCCCCCCCCCAAGACTTCTAATTCCTCAGTCCATCCCTGTTCTCTTAGTCCATCAATTGTATTCTGGCCTCATATAATCTCAAGCAGTTCAATAAGCTACTAGACATCCACCCTTGAATACATTGCCCCTTTAACCTTTTGCTGTTCACACACTGTTATTCCTCATCCCTGGATTACCCTCTTCTGCTCCTTCTCAGCTCCTTTTCCTAACACCTGTAGGAGATCATGAAATCATGGATCTGGGGCCACTACAAAATTCCCTTCACCTACTTTATCTGGGTTCCCACTGTTGCTCCACAAAACTTTTATTCACCTGTTTGATTCTCTATCCTATTCTCCACAATGGCTATTTAACCTTTACTTCCCTCAAACTCCCAAAGCTACCCTTACCCCTTGTTTCTCAGTAGATGACCTCACTTCGTATTTTACTGAGAAAATCAGGGCCATCCATCATAAGCTCTTTCATCCTCTCTTCCATAATCCCAAACCTCCTTACATTTCACTGTTCTTTCCTCTTATTATCCAGTCCCAGAGAGTGAGGTAAACTTTCTCTTTGCTAAGGGTAACCACTCTACTTATGCCCTTGATTCCACATCATCTCTTTTGGAAGTCTGTCCCATGGATCAATCTCTTTCCTTTCATCATCAATTTCTCCCTAGTTATTAGTTCCTTCTCCACTATGTACAAATATGCTTAGTTTTCTCCTAACCATGAAAACCTTCACTTGTTCCTACTGATGGAGTAAGGATCCAAGCCAACACCTTTGCCCCTTACCCCAAAAAGAATTTGGGTCCCATTTATTTGAGGGGGGAACAGGCCCAAGACGGCCCTAAGAAAACCTTCTTGAACTTTCCTTGAACTCTCTTACTTGGTCAAGGAAGTCTCCAGTGGTTGCCTGAGGCTATAATCTTATCAACTGGCCTTTCCTTTTTTGCCTATGCCCAATCTCCCATTTCTTTGTTCCAGATGGCCTCCTCCACTGCCTACCCTTGATCCTATCTAGACTCCATTCTACCTCCCAGTCACTCCCATCAAGATCCTAGACCCCTCCTCCAGTCACCCCAGCTTACTGTTCAGTCCAATCAAGATACCCTTTCTCCCAGACCCTTCCTCCAGTCACCTAAAACTACTTGGCCACTTCTAGAGTGTGGCCACTCCACATCCACAGTCTTTCTGTATATAAGGTCCATCTCGTCTCCATTAAGGTGCTGAAATTCTTTAAGAGTCTAGCCAAGAGTTTAGATTCTTAAAATATGGCCTGCTTTCATTAGCGATGCAAATGTTTAGATTCCTTAAGAGTCTGGTCAATATGGCGGATCTTTAACAAACCTTGTCTTTGACTGAAAGAAGGTTTGGGTCAAATTCATTTGGGTAAGACCTGCATGTCATGATTTTGGGGTCCCAGCACTCCTAAACCTCTAAACCTCAACACTACCATCCCTCAAGTTAACTCTCTTCTGCCTCTCCTCACTTTTATTGCTTAGAAAGTATTTTATACTTCTTGTCTCTGCTTTTTCACAACCCAATGACTCTTTAGTCCTTTGCAAACCAGATTCCAACTCTACTGAAACAGCTCTCTCAGAGGTTACTAATGACCTGTTAATTCCAAAATCCAATGACTTTTCCTCATTCCTCATTCTCTTTGATCCTTTCTGCAGATTTCAGCATTGTTGACCACACCCATCTCAGACACTTTCTTCTCTGACACTGATTGCTTCTGTTTCTCCTCCTCACTATGTTACTCTTCCTTTTAGTTTCCTTTGCTGATTTATTATTCATTTTCCAACCCCTAAGGGTTGCTATCACCAAAGGTTCTATCCTGGGCCTTCTTCTCTTTTTTATGTCCTTTTTCCTGGGGATCTCATAAGCTCTCATGACTATGCAAATGACTCCTTATCTATATATCACAACCTAACCTAGCTCCTACACTATAGTCTAGCATCTCCAACTTCCTCTAAGGCAACTCCATTTTACCACAATCAAAACTTATGTTTCCCTCCTCTTCAAAATCTGCCATTCCTCAAAACTTGATTTCTAGTGAGAACCTCACAATGTAGTCAAAAATTCAAAGCAATTTTTGACTCTTTCTTTCCCTCACTACTCCCACCCCACCAATATTCAATCAGTTACTAAATCTTGTCGTATCTCCTTCTATACCTTCACTCACATCTGTCCCTCATAGTGCCACCACCCCCTTTCAGGGACTCCCTTTGTCTGGACTTGAAATAGCTCTTTGTCTTCCTCCCTAGTCTCTCCCTTCTCCAATAAAATGTACAATTTCAATGTACATCCAACCATGTCACTCCCCAGATCAATCTGTGGCTCCCTATTATGCATAGGATATAATAAAAGTTTTTAGCACTGTTTTGCACAAGCTCATTCTAACCTGCTTTCTACCCTGTCTTAGTTTACTTTACTTCCTGTCATCTACAATATGTTCTATCCACACTGAATTATTACTTCTTCTCTTGTTTTGTTGTCATACCTGCTGCCTTCATGCATCTGCACAGACTGGACCTGGATTTCATGCCTTCTTCATTACCATTTGTTGAAATTTTTCTCTTTCTCCACAGTGTAGTTTAGGCACTACTTTCCTATGAAACCTTTTCCCAGACTCCTTGCTGAAAACATTCTCTTCTGTCTTAGATGTTCGTATCCTTCTCAGTAGAATAGATGTCCCCATAGGAGGCAGCAACTATACTTCTTCATTTTTTTGAGGACTGCTTCATGTTACACTTATTGTTGTAAATAATAGTAAATTCCAAAGTTTTGGGTGAAAAAAAAAAGGACAGATCTTTCAACAATTATATTCTTTTGGAATATCAACAGTAGAATATTTCTTTTCTCCATTGAAACTGAACTCCTCTCTGATGTCCTTAGGTGTTATTTTAATTGTTCTAATCTAACAATGAAAAGAGGTCAATAGAACTCCTGGAGGCGAGGTGACATAGAGGGCCTCTGTTCTTTAAAATAACCCCACAATCAACTTGAGAGACACATCAAGATGGGCTCATGAGATTTTGTTTTAGTTATGTTGCCTGAAAGATAACAATACATTGTTCTTTTCTGTTATTATTCTTCAGAGGAGCTCAAAGGGGCTTCACAGACAAATAATAATTAATTATCCCAACACCACTTAGGAGTGACAAGTTATTCTTGCCCTCATTCTTCAGAAGGGTAAACTGAGGTCAGGTGATTTTCTGTTCTTAGCAGGATCTTTAGTTATTCACATTTCATCATAGCCAGCAGATTTTTTTTTAAATCAATCTTTTTCCCACTGTAAGGGTAATTGTTTGCTTTGAGAACAGACAGTGAAAAGGAAACCACTTAATAAAAGGCTATAATAGACAACAGGCCTCTTACCTTTTTAAGCCATCTCTTTCTTACAATCATTTTAAAAGGCCTTTTTGTATGTAGGTTTGCTTCTAGGCCTATCTTAGTTTTCTCATCAGGAGAATTCTGAAAGTGGGGAATTGGGAAGACAGATGAGCAATCTAGGCTAAGTCTCATAGGATCAGGTAAGAAAGGCCAGGATCGGGACAAGTCAGGTACCTGATTCCACACAGGCTAAATAGAAGAAGTATATAACTCAGGGATGATCCAGATGGCACAAGAGAAAACAGAGGCTGAACCTGTGATAGGATTTGAGTAAAATCAATCATCTAAGCCACCTGCTATTGGACCTGTCCCCAGCTAATGGGGTCAGTTGGATCTGGAAGATAAATATTTCAGATTTTTTAAAAAAAAAATCCCATCCATAAGTGATACTCAGTAGTGAAAGATCAAACTCCAGCACTGCTGACTCATCAAATTTTTGTTTGCAATTCATAAAAAATTTTTTCCTTCTGTGGTAAATTCAGTATACCAGGGCAATTCTCTAAGGAATCAGATTAGGAAACGCCATTGCACTTTGCCGCTTTTTTGAAAAAATGTATTAATACCTTGTGTGTTTACATGACCTTCACTTCTAAATATATCTCTTTTCCCTTCTCTACTTAGCAAGCCCTCTCTCATACCAAAGAATAAAAAAAAAAAAAGTTCAGCACAGCCAACCACCACACCAACACAGCAAAAAGATAGTATCTCTAGATGATAGAGATAGATTAAAAATAGATAGCTAAATGGATAGATAGTTAGACAAAGCATTTATTAAGCATCTATTATATGCCAGGCACTGTGTTAAGTGCTGGAGATAGCAAAATATTCTAAAGGAGTTTACATTTTAATAGGAAAAGACAAAATACAAAAAGAAGCTGGAAAGGGACAAGGCAGCTGATGAATTAAGCAGGAAGTGAAGTAAGCAACATGGCTGGAGCTCCCCTAGTTATTACGGTGGTCAGGGCAAGGACTCACACGTCACTGAAGTCTAACAGCACATGCAATAATCCACACCTGTTGTCCCCCCTACTTATGACTTCTCAAACTTTTAATGAAAGTGGTTTTATTCTAGAATCTGGAGCACAGGTCTACACAGCCATGCTTCTTAATTTCTAACAGGGTAGACAGGAAAACCCTTGAGAAATCCAAATAGTTACATTTTCCCAAAGGTTCTACTGTATCTCACTAGAATTTTAAGATCTTGGTATTTTTCAGAAATGTGAATTCTTGGGTTCTAAGATGACATGTGCCATTGCATTCCTTTTCTCAAAACATTCTACCACATGAAAATCATCAGTGGTTGGCAGTATTTAGAGGAGGATTGTTTCTGCTAACCCCCTGTTGGAGGAAGATGCTGAAACTGTGTGTGTGTTTTTTATAAAGCTTTTTTTTTTTTTAATTAAGCTGTTACCAGTTTGATTATTTAGAATGAGTCTGTCAGTTTAACCAAAGGACTGGCCAATTCTGTCAAAAAAACTGGCTTGGTTGATCACACCCACTTCTCTCTCCTACCCCCCATCCCCAATTAAATTGTCTGGCTGTTGAAAGGGAGCAATCAAATTCACTGATTATATTGGCAGTGTGTAGGTAAGAGTTCAGTTAAGAAAATCAAGAAGGGCTTTCTTGTTACTATAGGGTCTAGTTGTGGGCAATGCACGGCATCAAGCAAGAGCCCCAAGAGGGAAATGTAGGCCCTACAATATGGCAATTTGTAAGCTAGTATGAAAAGCAGTGCTTTTATTAAGGAGTGCCTTAGGCCTGAACAAGTCAACCACTGCAGAAAAGTAAATTAAAAAGCAAGAGATAGTATTCCCAGGGAAAAGGGATTCAATACAGAAATTATGTAGTGGCTCCTTCTGTAACTTGGAACAATTAGATATCAGAAAGTAAGAAGACAGCCTTTGTGCATATGTGGATTCTGAATAGAGCAGGTGTAAGCTGTCTTTTAGGAAACTGAATAGTTCTTCTAGGCTCTTTATTTTCTGGGTGTTTGTCGCTGATCTGGTGAACCAAAACCCTTGAAATGCAAACATTTCACGTGATATGGAGGCTGAATAATTGGATTTTTAGATGATATTACTCTTGCAAGATTCTACCCAGATGTACTTCCTGGGGTATTTTCTGTCAAAGAAGGGGGGAAGAAATCTCTTCCCCTTCTGAGGTTAGAGGAAAGATCAGAGACATCCTCTTGAATGAAGGTGGGAGGTTTGGAGAAAAAAAAATCTTCTCATCCTCTAACCAATTTCTACTTTGTAGACTAAGAAAGGGTTGAAGGAGTTGTAGGTGAGGGGAGGTGAATGAGACTACTTATTGTTTGTCTGACAGAAAGGAATATGAACTTAGATGTTAGTAGATCATCATCCTTAAGCATTTGTAGGTGATACAGAAAACTCATGGGAACAATGGAAAGAAGGGAGGAAGGGAGCAGTATGGGCAGGCACAATGGACTTGAAGTCAGGATAGACCTGGGTTCAAATCCCACCTCAGACACTTACTAGACCCTGGACAAGTACTTAACCTCTTGGTTACTCAATTTCCTTATCTGTAAAATAAGAATATTCAACAAAATGACCTTTCTAGCTCTAAATATATGATTCAAGGAAGGGAAAGGGGAAAGGAAAAGTAGAGAGTTTATTTATTAGTTTACCTATAGAAAGATTAATGTTTTGATAAATTTGTAAACAACGTCCTATCTTCCCTACCTTCCCTATTACTGTAGAGGGCAACACTATCCTCCCAGTCCCTCAGGCTCACAACCTAGGTGTCTTCCTAGACTTTTTACTACCTCTCACCCCTTCTCTCCCCCTCCAATATGTTGCCAAGTCTTGTCAATTTCATCTTTACACTATCTCTCAAATATGCTCCCTTAGACCCTCATCATGTTATGCCTGGATTATTACAATAGCCACCTGGTGAGTTTGCCTGCTTCAAGTCTCTCCCCACTCCAATCCATCCTCCATTCAGCTACTAAAGCAACTTTCCTAAAATGCAGGTCTGATCAGGTCACTCAATAAACTCCTTATCACCTCCAGGATCAAATACAAAACGCTCCTTTGGCATTCAAAGCCCATAAGCTAGCCCCTCCTACCTTTCTGGTCTTCTTACATTTTACTTGCTGACAGGCACTCTTCAATCCAGTGACACTGACCTCGTGGCTGTTGCCCAAACAAAACATTCTAGTTTTTGGCTTTGGGAATTTTTTCCAGCTGTCCCCCATGCATAGAACACTCTCCCTCCTCCAATCCAACTACTGACCTCCCTGGCTTCTTTTAAGTCTCAACTAAAGTCTCAACCACTTTCTACAGGAAGCCCTCTTCAAGACCTTTTAATTCCAGTGCCTTTTCTTTGTTAATTATTTCCTATTTACCTGTATATAGCTTGCTTGGTATATATTTGTTTAGATGTTGTCTCCCCCATTAGATTGTAAGTTCCCTGAGGGCAGGGATTGTTTTTTGCCTCTTTCTGTATCTCCAGCGCTTAGCATAGTGCCTGGCAAATAATGGTCACCTAATAAATGTTTATTGATTGAATGATTGACTGGGGGTGGGGAGAATGTAATAAAGAGATTGAGTATAAGAGTTGGGGAATGTGACATCTACTCTAATTTGCAGGAAGAGGAAGATGTAAGAACATCAAGTGGTCAGAAGAAGAGCAAATAATCTCCCTGCATAGAGAAGCCAGGCTATTCTTCGTTGCAAAATACTTTAATCACTTGTATAAACTAAAAAGTAAATTTGAGGCAGTATGCTACATTTAAATGTGTTTTTGCAGAGTGCACCATACGATCTGAACAGGTAAATCTACTCCCACCTGAAGAAGGAAGTCCCATTTGTCTGAATATAAATCTTTTTCCAGTTAACACCTTCCTGGTAGATAGGCAGTGCCAAGTACATATCGCCAGAATGTATCCCTGAAGGATGTTGCCAGATGGGCCCTACCACAGTCATTGACAGGACGGCAAGGCTGCCAAAGCATATATACACATTCTAGTTGGGGCAATTGCCCAGTCACACAGTCTTCAAATCTATCCAACGGTACTGGCTTGCAGTTGGACCCAGTTACTGGCTCTAAAGATTGAGTGAAATCACCCATTTTAGGGCTTTACTAGGGGGTGTCAGGCATCTCTTTGGGTGCCACCAAGGAAAATAAAAAATGTGTGTGGATGCCAATGACACTGGCATCAATTGTCAGTGAGAAAGGAAGAGAGAAGAGAAAGAAAGGGAGGGGTTGATGAAGAAAATGTGGTTGAGGATGTTACTTCTGCATATCACTCATCAGGGTGTGGAGGCCTATGTGACAGCATTGGAGTCAGTTTAAACTGGGAGGGAATGTGAGAAATAGCTAGTTTTCATTTCCACAAAAGTCAATCTATTGGTTAGGTGGAAGTTGAACAAAGGAAGCCATAAATTAGAATAAGAAAACACTATTGGTGGGTAAATGTACTAACCGGCCCAAAACCGGTTCTGAGGTTAGGTATAGATTAACCTCCAAAGGGGTGTTCTCAAATAAAAGCCTGGGTCCCTGAATTGTGGGGAGTGGGAGATGTAATTAGAGGCAGAGAAATTAGGCACTTAGGAAAGGCTATAACCTCTATAGTACCCAGCTAATGGGGAAACAGGGGAGGGAAATTCAAATCCAGAATAGGAAATAAAAAGGTGTGTACCTGTCGGATACGTGTACTCCCACATGTGGGAAGCCCGGCCTTCCCAGGCTGTTAATAACATTCCTTCCTGATTCAAACAATGGCTTTGTGGAATTCATGGTAAAGCTAACAGTTGATAAGGGCAAGATGAAAATGAGAAAGAGAAGATAACGATGTGTGGAGATGGGGAATGGCTGGGTAGCACCGACACTACCTCATGTGCCACCCAAGGCCACCCTACTGGCTAAAGTCCAAGGCAAGAGCCACAAACTGTGCCCAGGGCAAGCAGCATGTAATTAATTTTCAATTAAAGGATGGGACAGTGAGAACTAGCAGTGAGAACCAGCAGCAGTGAGAAGGTCCCATGAAGGTGGGTGACTAACAGAGACTCCCGGGAAAACTACTAGAGAAATCTGGGAAAAGAACAGAGGAGCCTCTTCTCAGGTAGCTTCTTATTTCAGTTAATTATTCTTGTTATTTAGTTGCTAGGTTCTGTTTGTTTGCTTTTTTCCACTTGCTTACACTTTAAATTCAGTGCCTTGGCATAAAGCTCTGAGGATGCCACCCTAATTTTGCTCTGCTGAGGGCACAGGTTGCTTATTCCTGTTTTAAACTATTCAAGTGGAACTAGTGCATATTATCTGCATCTCATTAAAACCATGCAAAGAGGAAAAAAAAAAGAACCGTGTAAAATTCCAAATTTTTCCACTTAGGCCAAATCCACACTGGAGTTTGAGTACTTTGGCAACAAGACTGCTTTACAACAAGGAACAAACATGATAAACATGTCTTTACATAATTGTGTTACCATAGTTTCCTTGTCCAGGGTGAGCTAAAGTGCTTTTTTCCCCATCTTCTTCTCACAGCTGTACTTGATAAAACCACTGACTGATCCCAGGAGGAAGCCAGGTTTCGAACATAGCTGTAGCAGGCTGTGTAACTGTATTATAATGAACCGAGGCTGTCATTGGGTTTGAGATCTGTTTTAAACACTGCTAAGGAGATGGTGAACAGAGAGTCCATGAAGAACACTGAGCTTGTCTATATCATCTGACTCAGTCGGGAGAAGATGGAGATGCAATTATTTGACTTGTCTGAGCTTTCATGGGATGAGAGAGGTCCACCCCAGTCTTCTACTTTAATTCAATGGGAGGGCTTAAAAAAATCCCAAATTCCAGTATATCATTAGAGGCTGTGCATTTTTATTATGTTCCACCAGCTAAAATTTCCCCTAATTTAATATTCTGTTTGATTCTCCGAACTATTTATGATGTGATCCAAATGGGCTAAGTGGGGTTTTGGACATCTTCAAAAAGAACTGGAAAGCTTTTGATAACTTTCCCAAAGATGTATATTTGTTGATGCTAAAGGAATTAAAATTTGAGCAAGCAATCATGTTAAAATGTCACTCCTCTTCTCCCTCAGCCTACTTCATGTCTCATTAAGCCAATTGACTAGGTGTATTTAGACAATTCTGATCCTGATTTACTGCACTAATGCACAATCCTTGAGGGGAATTGAAGGGTAGGGGGAAGGGACACAACAATGAAGTCTTCTGTTTCCCAGCGAGGAAAGATGAAGTCCTCAGCTGCACAGCGTTAAACACAGAAGTGGAGTGAGGCGAGGCTCGTAAAGCATTTTCACTGCTGTTATGAGATGAGATATAAAATGAGATTTATTTGTGGCAAAGTGATAGAGAAAATTGAGTCCTGGGAATTGATGTCTCGGAAAGCTTTCCGAGTCTGCCAGGAGGTACTGGGGAGTACGTGACTCACACCACAAACTGCAAAACAGTTGGAAAGGTGAAGAAAAGCCAACTGGGTTTTGACGTGTTGTTTGGCTAAAGGAATCAAGCAGTTTGCACGATATGAGTTACAATCACTACTACGGTCTTCTCCTGACCTGGTCACTGTTAACAGCCATATTCTCTGTGCCCTGAAATTGGTTCCATCATTCAGCCCGTTGCCATTTTTTTTTCAGGAAGCCCTTATTTTACAAGTATGATATCAAAGCTACAATAAGACTTTTTCCTCCAGTTTTAATACTCGTTTGTTCATTTCAAAGAAAAGTAATGACTTAGATTATTGCTATAATAAAAACTGACTGAAAAATTGGCATTGCATTTGATAATGTAGAAATCCCAAAATTATATTTCCAGCTAGTGGTAGAAGCGGGGAGGATGTGGCAAAGTGGACTCCAAAATTGAGCACAAAGAAAATTCAGTTTGGTGGTGGTGGTAGTGGTGGTGGGTGAGTAGGTATGTTGTTTGTTTTTTTGGCAAGTGGAGTGGGGTTGACCATGCAGAAGATAGTAAAATGGGAAAGGAGGGACACAGGAATGCAGAGGATAATCTCTGTCCTTGAGAGTCCTGTGGAGATGGTTGCACCCCACCACCTCTCTACACAGGACCACAAGACAAGACTCAAAGATGGTGATCACTGTGAAGAGGAAGAATAGAAGTGCCCTCCCACAGAAGAAGCATTCCCTTCTGGAAGGGAAACATATCCTCCCTGGAAGTTGTCACCCTGGAGCAAAACCCCATTTACTCAGTGCTAGTTATAGCTCTGAGAGGTGGTCCATGTAGCTATAGGACCACCTGGCTCCAATATGTATCTGCATTCTTATGTTCAACAGCATCCAATGTGCACAACACCATTATCAGGCATACTGGATAGTATAGGGGACAGAGAAGAAATTACTGAACAATCCCTGTCTTGTTATAAGAGTTTCCTGGTTCAGATTACATACAAAAAGAAAGAAATATGAGCTTCAGAAGTTCACTAGCCCTTATTGTATGAGGGTTTGACTCCCATCATCTGGAATTCTCAGTTCTTGATCGCTGATCAATAACTGGAAACGCCCTTCAGATTCTGTGATACTAGTATAGAATGTCTGATACCACCACCAGGATTTTATAAAAGTATTTCATTCCTCCCTTTGCTTCCAGGCAGACTTGAAGGTCCCGGCTCAGACATCCTGACAGCCTATTCTCTCAACAACCCGATTTTCTCTTAACCTAATGATTCAATTTGATCGTTACAAACACTTATTAAATACCTACTCTGCAGAGAGCACTGAGCTGGGCTGGTGTGATGGGTGAAATTGTAAATAACTAAATAAACAAAGGTTTGACCTTCTGAGCATACTGAATTATTAAGCAATGCATATTAATTACATAACAAATCAGGACCAGGCCCCCTCAGGTTAGCACTTGGCCCTGAATACAGGGGGAGATAGATTTTTATGCATTAAAAGAAAACAATTAACAGGATATAAACTAGGATATGAGATTAGGTAATCTGATTTCTAATTGGAGGAAAGATTAGGTGCTTTCCAAGTTGCAAGGGGGAGAGAGAACAGGTGTAATTCCCTGAAATCAGGGAAAGAGGTATCCCACTCCCTCAAAGTGTCCGTGAACAATCAAAGGAACATGGAAATAGTAACTGATAGATTAGTACAGGGCTAGTTTTCAGATAATGCATACAGGTTGCTTGAGATGTATAATTGTGAGAAAATTCCTTGCATCAATCTTGGATCTGATTGGATTTCTGATCAGCATGACCTAGGTCCTTAGTTAAGGGTCTCTAAGCAATATGTAGAAGTGGTCCAGCCTCCTATCCACATAGGGCCAGGTTCAAACAATGCAATAAAGTTTCCTCCCAATTCTTACAACTGAATAAAGTTTTCTCACAAGACAGAAGTTGGACTAGACCTGTAATTGAATAGAAAGGGAACTGAGCTAGCTCCAGAATTGAGTCACAAGATGGAGTCAGTGTGTTTCACCCAAGTCCCACGATTCTCACACTGGGAAAGATAGAAAATTTAAATTAGACTAAATCCTGCTCTCATGGACTATATATTCTAGATTCAGAAGAACAATAAAACACAGATAACTATTTTACATAATATTACATGATAAGTGCATTAGTTACAAAATGAAGTGCTATTAGAGCATGACATGAGAGCCAGTAGAGGAGAGGTGTCAAACAAGCTTCATAAACATGCCTCCCAAAATGTAATTGGTAAATATTTAACAAAATAAATAAAATGCAATAAAATATAGATGTTAATGTTTAGTTTTCTAAGTCAATATGCAGTCAGCAGAGCTCCTTATGGATGCAGAGTAGTAGGTAAAGTGCTGGACTCAGAGTTAGGAAGAGCTGCGTTCAAGTCCTACTGCTGACACACACCAAGTGTATGGCTATGAGTAAGCCATTTAACATTTCCATTCCGTAGGCAACTTTAAAGTTTATCTACTAAGTTACTGAACTATTATGATAGGCTTTAGCAGAGGAAGTTTCCAGCCTCTGGAATTAGTTCACTTGACATTGTGATGTCTGAGGAAGATGACAGAGATGGTTATTGACAGAGGGTTAGGGATGGTCTTATGGAAGAGTTGTTGTTTGAGGTGGGCTTTAAAGAATGGGCAAGAGTAGGGGCTGCTAGGTGGCGCAATGGATAAAACTCCAACCTTGGAGTCAGGAAGACCTGGGTTCAAATCTGGCCTCAGACACTTGATACTTACTAGCTATGTGACCCTGGGCGAATCACCTAACCCCAACTGCCTCACCAAAAAAAAAAAAAAAGAATGGGAAAGAATTCAGCAGGCCTTTCTTTTCTAGAGTGATAGTAATGGAGCAGAAAGGCTGCTTGTCAAGACACAGTCTCTCTGGACCTCAGTTTCTCCAGCAATGTATTAGCCAAAATGACCTATAAAGTCCCTTCTGCTATAACATTCCATGATTTAGAGCAAGTCAAAATGGGTTACATTTACAAGCACAAATCATTATATGATTTAGGAAAATTACTTGACAGTTTTTTACTTGAGCTTTTTATCTGTAAAATAGGTTTATCATCTTCATTAAACATTTATAGTGCTTGTTTACTACCTCCCTTCGACATTTCTGCACAGGTGAAGTCTAGTAAAATGAGTATCACAGCTTGCCTTAAAGGGACAAAAAAAATCACAAAATGATGCCCTATAGTCCTGGGTTTGGGGTGAGGTGAAAGGGGAGAAGAGGCTGTTCTGCCTACTTTGCCTTGGCCAAAATGGAGGTGGTGCAGTATTCTGGGCTATTTTATGTATATAAGTCTTTACTTTTTTCCCCCAGCCCTATTTAGGGTCGGACTTATAAACCTGGGATCTGTGAATTTGTTAATATTTTGATAACTGTATTTCAATATAATTTATTTCCTTGGTAATCCTGTATATTTTACATATTTAAATACATTAAATACAGTCTGATAAGGTGTTTATAGGCTTTACCAGACTGCTAAAGGAATCCATGACACACACAAAAAGATTAAGGATCTCTGAAAGTTCACTTCTCCCCCTCCTCTCCTTCCCCTTCTAGCTGACTCCCTAATTCTCTGCTCCATTGAAGCCTGATACATAAGATCTCATGTGATTACCCCAATATGTATGTTTTACTCAAAGGGTAGTGTAAGACAAAATCTTAGACTACTATGTATTTATAGCTTCCTTTGGAATTAATTTTGTTTTTATCCAGAAGATTTCTAAGAATGATATGCTTTTATTTCAAAGAATAATGTCTGGTAAGATTTAGACTATATTAATATATTGTGGGTAAGGTGAAATAGGATGATAAAATATAGTTAATTCAATTTGACACACTTCATTTCAATGAAGTGTTGAGACATAAGCTGCTGGTTCCCAGCCACAAGTTCCCTTCAAACCACCAAATTATACACTGCATTGTTCCCATTTGGCTCTCCTATAGTCATTATAGAACCAGCCTTGGCACTACAGAGCAAAATTTTTCCCTTTAGGTTTTCAATAATAATAAAATAGTCCAGAAATCAAGAATAAAAGGAAAGATACTATTCAACTAAAGATTAGTATAAAAATGAGCATAATTTTAATTAATTAATCATACTCATCTTAAGTGAAATAATAAGAAATTAGAAAAAATAATTTGGTTCCAGTACAAAGGAGCTTATAAACATTCTGAGAGAGACAGAGAAAGAGAAACCACTACCCCTCTGCCCATTATTTATCACATTAGTTCAGATGATGGTAAAATACACTGTAGTTTTTGCTGCTAGTCTCTGGAAGGAACACCTGGTGTGCTGAATCATCCCACCTCTGTTTCTGATAATCCACTTTGATGAGAGATTAAAAATGGCAGAATGGTCCAGAGAGGTTTCTGGCATATGAGAGGTTTATACTATTTAATAAGCTTGTGACTGGTGACATATCAAGTCAATACAATAGTTTGTCTGAAATAAGCAGAAAGATAAAAAAGGGTCCATAACGACTAGCTAGGTGGCACAGTGGGTAGATCACGGGCCTGGAATCAGGAATATTACAGCTAAAATCTGGCCACAGATGCTTACCAGCTGTATTACGCTGGGCAAGTCACTTAACCTCAGCCTGCTGGTTTCCTTATGTGCAAAATGAGGATAATAATAAAACCTATCTTCCAGGGGTGTTGTGAGGATCAAATGAGATAATTATCTATAAAGCTCTTTGCAAACCTTAAAGTGCTAAACAAATGCTAGCTATGATTATTATCTGTATACTGTGCCTCTGAAAAATGAGATGCTACCAACTTCCCCTATGGCATAAAGATATACTGTATGTCAGTGAAATAATACTGTATTTTCTATTAAAGTCAGATCAGACAATATGTATCTTGAGGTAACTGGTACCAATTCATTTAAAAAAATTTTTTTTTGGCATGGGTGGAGATGAGCAGATTGTTTCTCCTTTCCTATAGCTGGCCACAGGGTATTTACTTTCTAGGTCCTTAGAAATCACCTATCATATATCATATGTGTGAAAATTAATCATGCTCTGCCTTGTGATGTTTCTCATGGTGTTGTCTTGTATTATTTAACTCTTGTATTGGTGGGAGGAGAAAGTGGGCTGGTGACCTTGCACAGCCCTCCCTCACTTAAATCCAATTCACTTGCAAGTCACAGCATCATCTTCTGGATGTCAAGGTCCTCTTCAAGAACAAAGGACAAACCACAACTTGTATTGCTATATAACTTTTTGTTGGAGCCCACTGCTTGGACTAAAAGGGGTTCACAGAAGATGAGCCACATGACACTGAAAAGAATGGGACTGTTTATTTGGGGCATTTGTGGACAAGCCTAAAAAGGAAGGCCATGTGGATCAAGTGGAAAAAGACAAGGGAGAGGAAGGAAGGCAGGAATGACAAAGAAGGGCACTAGGACAGTCTCCTGGGACCCTCAGACTGAGTCCTGAAATAATACCTCCAAAGTAGGGCAACCCATCAATCTCCTTAAAACGAGTCTAAGATTGACATTTTCAAAATAGGATAGTCCATTTATCTCTCACACAGGGATTGGGACCAACACCTCCAAAGTACACTTGGATAGGAAAGGGACACGTCAGGAACCTCAGATATGATAGTCTAGACCATGTTTAGAAGAAGGAGTCCATGACGGTTTAGAATTCCTGGGCCCTTACTTCAGGCAGCTCAGGGAATTCTGAGCTCAAGGTGGTTAGCTCAGTTCAGGGACCATGGTCACTTTGGGGATCAAGGAAGTTCTTGGCTGAGGGCTGCTCAGGTGTTCTATAGGAAGGAAAGGGATTGAAGGAGAATTTGACTGGCTTTTTACCCCTGAAAGAAGAATCAGAGAGCTACCTAGTTTCCGGAAAATCACAATTAAAGCACCTTCAAAATATAAGGAGGAGGAGAGGATTCCAGAAATAGGACAAAGGAAAAAGAAGAGGATTCCAGGTAGGAGAGGGGTAATGGCTAGAAATAATATTTTGGTCAAAAATGTCTAGCTCAAGGGGGAGAATTCTTAACCAAGCAAGATACAAAATAGATGATATCACTCACATGAAATTGAAAAGCTTTTTCTTATACAAAAACAATAATTCATATAAGAAGGGAATGCATGAATTGAGGAAAAAAACTTTAAACGAAACATCCCCAATGAGTGTTTGATATCTGAGGGATATAAGGGCTCAACATAGTATGCTCAAAAGAACTGCAAACTATTAGCAAGGATATGAAATCTAGCTCCAGACTACTAATAATGAGGATCATTCCACCTCACAGGGCACACTCTTCTTATATGTGGGATCCCTGAAAAGCTATCCCAGGTCAGAGATACTCTCTGGGTTCTGTATCCAAAAACCATAACATATAAGCCCTCACTGACTTGATGACCTTTACTAGAAAACAAGGGGGTTCTGCTTCCAGGAGCCAAGATGACAGAATAAGAAGTAAGTTGCTCTCATCCTTCCTTATTGACCTCTGAAAGCCCAGAAACTGTTGCCCCAGGAAAAGCCCTGGAACAGTTGAGCCAACAGAAAAACAGGGTACAGTAGTCTGGTAGCCTAGGAAACTTGGGAGATTAATAGGAATGGCCCGTCTCACCTGCAGTGAAGGGGAGAAGTACAGGATGGGAGGCATCCCAGCAAGCCAGTGGCAAGCCCCACCTCGGTAAACCAAGGGGAGATCTGGAGCCGCAGGGTGGTGGAGCAGGCAATCACCCACACCAGAACCCCCCAAGTGCCTCAGCACAGGCAGGGGAACCAGTAGACAACAGCTCAGAAAATTACCACGTGGACCGGTGTTTTCCAGCAGCCAAATCTCCCATTGCTTCAGCACAACTCCAGGAGGCACAGCTGGCAGACATCCTCCAGCAGCCAAACATTCAAGTGCAAGGCCCAGGTGAGCAGGAACCAAATATTCTAGTGCAAGGCCTGGGTGAGCAGACATCCCCCAGGGGTCACACTCCCTACCCCAACCGCAAGAGGTCCAGTGTTACTGACCCCAGCTCAGCATTAGGTAAGCTGCCAGATCCCTACGGTCTCCAGCTGGCAGCACCTGAGGCCCCAGCACATAAAGCCAGTGACCAGGTCCAGGGCTCCCAGCACAAGAAGCTTGGGTCAGTGCCCCCTGAACTAACAGCAAGACAGCTCAACTCTAAAAGCCAGGAATTAGGCAAATGCCATGAGCAAAAAGCAGAAACAGACAATGACAATAGATTCTTATTATGGGGAAAGGGAAGATCAAGGCACAAATTCAGAAGAGGACAACATTGTCAACATACCCGCATGCAAAACCTCAAAGGGGAATATGAATTGGTCTCAAGCTCAAAAAGCCTTCTTGGGAGAGCTCAAGAAGGATTTTAAAAGTCATTTAAGAGAGTTAGAAGAAAAATTGGGAAAAGAAATGAGAGGTATGCAAAAGAGAGTCAATAGCTTGGAAAAGAAAGGACAAAAACTGACTGTGGAAAACAAGTCCTTAAAAAGTAGAATTGGCAAAATGGAAAAGGAAGAACAAAAACTCACTGAAGAGAACTTAAAAAGTAAAACGGGCTAAATGGAAAAGGAGGTACAAAATCTAACAGAAGAAAACAATTTGTGAAAAATTAGAATTGGGCAAGTGGAAGCTAATGACTATGAGATATCAAGAATCAGTCAAACAGAAACAAAAGAACGAAAAAAATAGAAGAAAACATAAAATACTTCATTGGTAAAACAACTGACCTGGGAAACAGATCCAGGAGAGACAATTTAAAAATTATTGGTCTACCTGAAAACCATGATGAAAAAAAAAAAAAAAAGAAAAACATGTATAGCATCTTTCAAAAAATCATCAAGGAAAACTTCCTTGAGGTCCTAGAACCAGAAGGTAAAATAGTCATTGAAAGAATCTACCAATTACCTCCTAAAAGAGATCCCAAATTGAAAATGCCAAGTAGACAAATTCCAAAATTACCAGGTCAAAAAGAAAATACCGCAAGCTGCCAGAAAGAAACAATTTAAATATCATGGAACCACAGTCAGGACTATTCAGGACCAACAAAAGATCAGAGAGCATGGAATACGATATTTTGTAAGACAAAGGAGCTTGGATTACAACCAAGGATGAACTATCCAACCAAATTGAGCATAATCTTTCATGTAAGGAGATGGAAATTCAATGAAATAGGGGACTTCCAAACCTTCCTAATGAAAAGACCAGAGCTCAATGGAAAATTTGATCTTCAAATATAAGACTTAAGAAAGGCATAAAAAGGTAAACAGGAAAGAAAAAAAAAACCACAACATGTTATTAATAAGGGCAAATTGTTTACATCTCTACAAGGGAAGAGGACACTTGTAACTCTTGAGAAATGTATAGTTATTATTCCATTTAAAAAGGGCATAGACAGAGGGCATGGGTATAAGTTGATTTTGATGCAATGATAAAAAATCACACTAAGTGGTGAAAAGGGATTGTATCGGGAGAAGAGGAAAGGAGGAGACAGACAAGGGTACATTACATCACATAAAAAGGCACTAAAACCTATTACAGAAAGAAGGGAGGGAGATGGAACGTTATTTCAACCTTACTCTCATCAGATTTGGTTTAAAGAGGGGAATAACATAATCAGTTAGGTATACAAATCTAACTTACCCTATAGGAAGTAGGAGGGGAAGGGGAAAGAAGAGGGAGGAGATGGATAGAAGGGAGGAAAGAATAGTAAAGATAAAGGGGAAGAAAAGGGAGGGGGATGATAGACAGGAGGGCAGACTGAGGGATGCAGTGGTGGAAAGTAAAACTCTAGTGAGGGAGAGGAGAAAGGAGAGAGAAAAGCATAAAGAGGGGAGAAAATAGGATGTAGAGAAAGACACAGACAGTAATCATAACTGTGAATGTGAATGGGATGAACTCTCCCATAAAATGGAAGCAGATAGCATAGCAGTGTGGATTAAGAACCATAATCCTACAATATGTTATTTACAAGAAACACATTTAAAGTAGAGGGATACACACAGAGTAAGGTAAAAGGCTGGAGCTGAATATATTATATTTCAACTGAAGTAAAAAAAAAAAACAAGGGTAGCAATCCTCATCTCAGACAAAGCAAAAGCAAAAATAGGTCTAATTAGAAGTGATAAGGAAGAAAACTACATTCTACTAAAAGGTACCATAGATAATGAAGTAATATCATTACTAAACATATATACACCAAGTAGTATGGCATCCAGATTCTTAGAGGAGAAGTTAAGGGAGTTGCAGGAAGAAACAGATAACAGAACTACACTAGTGGGGGACCTCAACCTCTCCCTCTCAGAATGAGATAAATCTAATGACAAAATAAACAAGAAAGGAATTAAAGAGATGACTAAAATTTTAGAAAAGTTAGATATGGTTGACCTCTGGAGAAAACTGAATGGGAATAGAAAGGAATATACCTTTTTCTCAGTGATACATGGCGCCTACACAAAAACTGATCACATATTAGAGCATAAAAACCTCACATTCCAATGCAGAAAGGCAGAAATGTTAAATGCATCCTTTTCGGATCATTATGCAATAAAAATTACATATAATAAAGGGTCATGGAAAGATAGTTTAAAAATTAATTGGAAAACTAAATAATCTAATCCTAAAGAATAAATCGGTCAAGCAACAAATCATAGAAACACTCAATAACTTCATCCAAGAGAATGACAATAATGAGACAACATACTAAAACTTATGGTATGCAGTAAAAGCGGTTCTTAGGAGAAGTTTTATATCTCTAAATGCTTACATGAATAAAACAGAGAAAGCAGAAGTCAATGAATTGGGCATGCAACTAAAAAAGTTGGAAAAAGAACAAATTAAAGATCCCCAACTAAATACCAAATTAGAAATTCTGAAAACCAAAGGAGAGATTAATAAAATTGAAATTAAGAAAACTATTGAGCTAATAAACAAAACTAAGAGATGGCTTTATGAAAAAAACAATAAAATAGGTAAACCTTTGGTTAATTTGATTAAAAAAGAGAAAGAAGAAAACCAAATTACCAGCATCAAAAATGAAAAGGGTGAATTCACCACCAATGAAGAGAAAATCAAAACAATAACTAGGAGCTATTATGCCCAACTATATGCCAACAAATTTGACAGTTTCAGTGAAATGGATGCATATTTACAAAAAATATAAATTGCCCAGATTAACAGAAGAGGAAATAAAATATTTAAGTAACTCTATTCCTATAAAAAGAAATTGAACAAGCCATTAATGAACTCCCTAAGAAAAAATCTCCAGGGCCAGGTAGATTTACAAGTGAATTCTATCAAACATTTAAAGAACAACTAATTCCAATACTATCTGGGAAAATAGGTGAAGAAGGAATACTACCAAATTCTTTTTATGATACAAATATGGTGCTGATAACTAAATAAGAAAGAGTCAAAACAGAGAAGGAAAATTATAGACCAATTTCCCTAATGAATATAGATGCAAAAATTTTTAATAAAATATTAGCAAAAAGATTACAGCAACTTATCTTGAGGATAATACACTATGACCAGGTAGGATTTATACCAGGAATGCAGGTCTGGTTCAATATTAGGAAATCTATCAGCATAATTGATCATATCAGCAACAAAACTAACAGAAATCATATGATTATCTAAATAGATGCAGAAAAAACATTTGACAAAATACAACACCCATTCCTATTAAAAATACTAGAAAGCATAGGAATAAATGGAGTCTTCCTGAAAATGATAAGTAGCATCTATCTCAAACCATCAGCAAGCATTATATGTAACGGGAATAAGCTAGAAGCATTTCCAGTAAGATCAGAGGTAAAACAAGGATGTCCATTATCACCACTGTTATTCAGTAATGTTCTAGAAATGTTAGCTTCAGCAACAAGAATATGTCATTCCCCAACTTATAAATGGTCAAAGGATATGAACAGGCAGTTTTCAGAGGAAGAAATCAAAGCTATCTATAGTCATATGAAAAAATGCTGAAATCACTATTGATTAGAGAAATGCAAATCAAAACAACTCTGAGGTACCACATCACACCTATGAGATTGGCTAACATCACAGAACAAGAAAATGATAAATGTTGGAGAATATATGGGGAAAATGTAACACTAATGCATTCTTGGAAGAGTTGTGAAATGATCCAACCATTCTGGAGAGCAATTTGGAACTGTGCCCAAAGGGCTTTAAAATTGTGCATACCCTTTAACCCAGCAATACCACTTGTCTGTATCCCAAAGAGATCATACAAATGGGAAAAGAACCCATATGTACAAAAATATTTATAGCAGCTCTTTTTGTGGTGGCCAAGAATTGGAAATTGAGGGGATGTTCATCAACTGGGGAATGGCTGAACAATGTGGTATATAAATATAATGGAATACTATTGTGCTATAAGAAATGATGAGCACGTGGACTTCAGAAAAACCTGGAAAGACTTATATGAACTGAGCAGAACCAGGAGAACATTGTACACAGTAACAGCCACATTGTGCAATGACTGACCTTGATAGATTTATCTCTTCTCAGCAATGCAAGGATCTAAGACAACTTCAAAAGACTCATGATGGAAAATGCTATCCACATCCAGAGAAAGAACTTAGGAGTCTGAATGCAGATAGAAGCATACTATTTGCTCTCCTTTTCTTTTCTTTTCTTTTCTTTTTTTTTTGGTTTCTTCTTTCTCGTGGTTCCTCCCATTAATTCTAATTCTTCTTTACATCATGATTAAAGTGAAAATATGTTTAATATGAATGTATAAGTAGAGCCTATATCAGATTGCATACCATCTGGGGGAGGCGGGAGGAGAGGATGGGGAAGAAAATTCAAAACTCAAAATTTCATGAAAGTGAATGTTGCAAACTAAACATAAATTATATAACAAAAACAAGGGGGTACAATTAGCTCAGAGCACAGACATTTAATGAAATTGTAGAATAAGAAAGAGCAATAAAATATTACACACACACATACATACACACACACTCACACATACACCTCACACCCAACCTTGGACACACTCTCCCACAAATACACACATAATCACAGGGAAGAAGACTCTCCGGGAACAAGCATGAAGAGAACCATGTGTAGAACCAATGTGGCTGGCACAGTTAAGGCAGCAAAGGGAGGAGGAGGGTATCCAAAGCTCATGCCTCAGATGTGGCAGAGCAGTTAAAACCTTCAGGTGATGTCATCCTGCTGCTCCCTACTGAACTTGTGAAGTGTGTGGACTCTGCCAGTCACATATATAGTCTCTGCTAGAAGCTGCTCCATGGAACCTCTGGCTGGGAGTTTCTTTGTTACCAGCTTTTGGCTTCACCTGGAGTCCTTGGTAGAGAAGCCTTCTTCCCAATAAAAGGCCAAGGGGGCTCCGCAATCTCTCTTTTAACTTAAAAGACCAAAGGCTTGAATTTTAGCTCCTTTTAGGTAGGCAGGCCCTTGAACACCGAGTCATCAGAGTACAGGAAAACTCCCCAGGTGCTTTCTCCTTATAAGGAGAAATCTGACAATTCCCAGAGGCGTAGCTATGTCGCAATTTTTCTCTCCAGAAGGAGTCTTGCTTCCAGGGGTCAAACTCGTTTTGGAAACAAAACAAAACTATGAGGCAGAATTACCAGAGCATTTAATCCACCTTTGTGGTTATATCCTTCAGCTCCTCTGGAACAATGCCTGTTCCAAGACTATCTGAATTTGGGCTATAAAGTCCCCTTAAATTTCTGTTAATTCTTGATTACCAAATCACATGCTTTCAAAATCATTTCTATGGGCTGCCATTCAACAAACCACAAGGGACTGACTAGGTCTGAGGTGCGTATGCCCTTCTCTTTTTCACTAACTCACCATCTTTGGTTGTCCCATGCATGAATAAAAGACCCCAAGTGGTAAAAAGGGAAGGCATCTCTGTTTATCTCAATCTTTTGTTCCCAACTCTGGCCTTAATTACGTAGAAATTGCTACTCATAAGCTTCCCAAGCTTTGAACTGCCCTACATATTGTTCTCTTGATTCTTTCTTCAACTTGTATCAGTCCATCACATGTTTCTCTGAATTCTTTCTTTTCCTTTATGGTTCAATAAGAACCAATAATATTACAATACTTGTAAATACCACAGTTTGTTCAGGCATTTCTCATTCAATAAGCTCCCTCTTTGTTATGAGGAAGGGCTTTGTTAGAAGTGAGAAGGAAATGGATTAGTGGCTAATGCTAAACATAAAGAAGAACATTAATACAAAATATTTAAATGCAATGAAAAAATGAGCAGAAGGGGACACAAGTAAAGCAATTTTGTCACTACATGAGCTGGAAAAAATGACTTGTGATTTTTTTCTTGGGTTTTCGAGTCAAAACTTGGGCTGGTGCATTATTTTTAGATCTTTATAGAGGAGTTTAGATGGGGTGGAGAGCTTGGCTCTACTTCTGGACTACCACTATCTTTGCTCTTCTGCCCTTTCAGTCTCAATGAACTTCCTCTGGTCATTTGATTTGGGAAGAGGATTAGGCAGAAGGGGGTCAAGATTACATCAGAGATATTCTGTTTGAGGCACAGTGAATCATAAATGTCATAAGAGAAACAGATAAAAGAGCCATTCTGATATGAAAAGCTGGGAAAATGGGACAAGAGGCAAACCTTTCTTAAAGTTGTTGTCTGATTTTTCCATCCATCCAGAAAATGAGTTCTTCCTGACTGAGATTATTATAAGCACTTGCCTGCAAGTGTAGTGACACTCACTGATTTTTCTTCTAAATTTAAAATTTAAATGTTTTAGTTTTTTACATTCTAAGCAAATACTTTTTTTTGTTTTGTTTGGCTTATGAGAGCACAAGGGTCTGAAGGGGAAAAAAGACTATCCAAAAAGAAAGGGCTATTTCCCAAAAGATGATTGGTCAAAGTACAGGAATGGTCAGCTTTCAAAAGAAGAAACATATATAATAACATCATGAGAAAGTATTCAAGCCCTTCAATAGCCACAGGAATGAAACAATAACTCTGAGACAGCATTTTACACCTGTTAAATTAACAATGACAGTTACAAATGTTAAAATTTAATGCTGCTGGAAATATGGGGAAAATGGCACATTATATTACGTTATCCTACAGCTGGTAGAGTTACAAATCAGCTAACTAACCTAACATGTCTGCCTCAGTTTCCTCAACTGTAAAATGGGGATGATAATTGGACCTACCTTCCATGGTTGTTGCGAGGCACAAATGAGAT
The DNA here is from genome assembly GCF_900497805.2 of Vombatus ursinus. Taxonomy (NCBI): domain Eukaryota; kingdom Metazoa; phylum Chordata; class Mammalia; order Diprotodontia; family Vombatidae; genus Vombatus; species Vombatus ursinus. The sequence goes on from NW_020954599.1 coordinate 51,124,769, forward strand.
AATATCTGTAAAGCCCTTAGCACAGTGGCTAGAAGAGTAGGTGATATATAAATGTTAGCTGCTATCATCATCATCACTGTCATTACATTTTTGTAAAGTAATATATTATTATATAATAAATCAGCAAGCTCTTCATCTTTTAGTCATCATTTTAGGAAGGTCCAGACCTATGATTTCATTGGCATAGGAAACTCTCTGTGAAAAAAGTCTCTCTATCAATGCACATTAGGAACTCATGGTCTTAGCAGGTAGCTTGGGGCACTGTTAAGTTTCCTGTACAGGTCCATGTATGTGTCAGAGGCTGGATTTGAATCCAGGTATTTTCCACTCTGAGACCTGCTCTCTATCCATCATTCTATTATTGCCTCTGCCCATTATTGGGACTACATCCTAATGGGGGTCAATGTAGAATTGTACTGAAAATAGTGCTGAACTTAGATTTGAATCCCATCTCAATTGCGATAAAAAAATGGTTATAATAACACTTGCACTACCTACTTCAAAAGTTATTGGGAAGGGAGTGCTTTATAAATCTCAAAGGATTCTACAGATGTGAACTGTTATTGATAGGCACCAAAGAGCTACTTGTAGATATTTTTAGTTGCATTATTTATAATAGTAAAAAAAATAGTAAAAAAAAAATAGTAAAAAAAAAAAAAATAGAAACAACTTTTAATGTGCAATGACCAGGGAATGATTGCACAAATCATGACTATGAACATAATGGAACATTATTTTGCTGTAATAAATGTCAAATATAAAGAATGTAAAGAAATTCTGCAAGAAATGTTATGCAGAGACAAAAAAGTATAATCAAAAGAACAATATATACATGTATTACAACTATATCAATATTCACAACAACTAACAAAATCTAGAAAATACCCAGAAAACAAGAGGAACATGTAAACAAAGAGAATGAATTTGATAATACTTTGTTAAAATTAATTTATATTTTCTTAGATAAAAACTGTAAACTATGTGAGTTTAGAATTTTGTATAAAATTCTTTTTGTTTGAAGCCACAGAGGCAGTGAGGTGGTGCAGTGGATAGAGTGCTGGGTCTGGAGTCAGGAAGACCTGAGTTCAAATCTAGCCATAGACACTTAGTGTCTTGTGTGACCCTAGGGAAGTCACTTAACCTCAAGTTCCTCAGCTGTAAAATGGGAATAACAATAGCACCTACCTCCCAGTGTTGTTATGAGGATCAAATAAGGCAATACTTGTAAAGAACTTTGCAAATGTTAAAATGGTAGCTAATTGCTAGTTGTCATTATTATTGTTGAAGGTTTGTGTTTGTTGAAGACTTGTCAAGTTTATAATAAATAGCTTTTATGAAAAAGGTCTGATTTTTCTATGACTTTGGCAGAGTCACAAATTTTAACTTTAAAATTAAACTTTAAATTATCATGGTACAAGGATTAATATTATATCCAAAGGCATTTGGCATAAGATTATGAATTCTGGTCTCTTCATCTACTCACAGGCTATCTGGGGTCCCATAAATATTTCTCTCTGTTCTTCCAGGAAAAGAAAGTTATTTCTCTCACTTACCAATGGTGACTCATTCTTATCCTTTATACCATTTAGTTTCTGTTTCATTTCAACAAAAGATCCGTATTGCCCTCTCCATCACTTCCTTTTCTACTTCTCAATAGTTTGAGGACCTGAGGCTATTCAGAGACTAATGGTTTCACAGAGCCAGACATTTACAGATTTGATACGGATTGCTGTGCTCAGTTGTTCTAAAAGAGGAAAATACCAGTTTAGCAAAAACATACATTCCCTTAAAATAATGATAATTATACCTAACATGTATATAGTACTTTAGGGTTTGCAAATTCTTCTATTTAGAATCTGTCTGGGACATTTTCCAATTCCAGAATTATCTAGTTTTTCTTGAAGGAGACAGATAAGGTCTCCTAATTTATTAGTGAGGCAGAGTGGTATCTTGGAAAGAGGCTTTGAGTCTGGAGCTATCATGGAAAGAACCCTGGTTCTGATACCTACTATCTGTGTGACTTGGGACAAGTCACTTGAACTCTAAACCTCAGTTTTATTAGCTCCAAAATGGGGATAACAATGCTTTTATATCTAGATTGGACCTTTTTTAATGTAAAGTGTTTTCTAAACTTTAACATGATAAGTAAAAGTATTTAAGCCTAAAGTGTTAAACTATTATCATTGACAGAAAATTCCTCCCATTTAGACTCTTTGTAAGCATTTTATAGTCCAAAGGACCTCTGAATTCTACCTCTGAAGCTTACTACTTGAGTTATGTTGGGCATCACTTAACCTTCCTGAGCCTCATTTCCCCCAGCTATAAAATGAGGGGGTTGACCATCTCATGTCATATACCTAGATAAGTTCCTAGATAAGATATAAAATGTCTTACCATAAACAAATTATAGGAGCAAGGAAGAAAATACTTTTCAGAGCTATGGATAGGGAAGAGTTTATTACCAAACAAGGGTTAGAAAAGATAAAATGGGCAATTTTGATTTTCTTTGATAAAAGTGCCATATTGAAGATATATAGGGAACCGATTCAAATTTATAAGATTAACAGTCATTCCTCAATTGATAAATGGTCGAAATACATGAATAGGCAGTTTTAAAAGAAGGAAACCTAAGACATCAAAAACTACATTTTAAAAAAAGCTCTAAATCACTAATAATTAGAAAAATGCAAATTAACTCTGAGGTTTCCAGCTCACCCATCAATTTGACAATGTTAACAAAAAAGAGAAATGGCAGTTAGAGACCAGCAGGAAAACAGGCACATTGATGCACTATTGCTGGAATTCTGAACTGTTCCTGTCATTCTGGAAAGCAATTTGGAATCATGCCCCTAAAGTCATTAAACTCTGCATACTTCTTGAACAAATGCTACAATTAGTACTAGGTTTGTACCCCAAAGAGATCAAAGAAAGAAGGAAAGAACCCATAAATACAAAAATACTTCTAAAAGCTTTTTGTTATAGCAAAAAATTGGAAACTAAGGTGTCCATCACCTGGAGGAGCAGTTGAGCAAATTATGGCATATGAATATCATGGAATATTATTGCATCATAACAAATTAAAGAAACTGGGAAGACTTCTATGAGTGATACTGAGTACAGTGAGCAGAACCAAGAGAAAAAATGTGTACAATAACAACATTGTAAAGAAAACAACTTTGAAAGACTTAAGAACTCTTCAGAACAGTGGTGTCAAACTCAAAATATAAATGGTGGCCACTAATCCATACATAAGGATGCCAGTGTACAACATATTGATTTAGTTTTAAAACGTAATGTTATCTATGATTTGTTGTATTTTTATTTAGTTAGTTAAATATTTCCCAATTACATTTTAATTTGGTTTGGCCTGCCCTTGGGGCTCTGTGTTTGACACCTTGGCTCTAGAGTACTAATAATGAAGCATGGTACTAATCTCATGACAATGAGGTGAAGGGTTCAAGATACAGAAGGAGGCATAGTTTTTTGGACATGGCCAATGAGAGAATTTGTTTGCTTGACTATGCATATTTGTTATAAGAACTTTTCTTTCTGCACATACACATATAAAAATTTATACATACATAAAACAGTGTGTATGTATATGTTTGTGTGTATACGAGAATATATATACATTTATATATGTTTGTATGCATACACATACACACCACCAGCAAGAAAAAATGGAAAGGTCAATGCAACAACATAGATCAAATATCTAGCATTGAGTTATCAAGATACAGAAGATCTACACAAATACAGCTTCAACATGATTTTTAACATGTATCAAAGCAAAAAAATAAACAAATGGTATTAATATAATATTAATAATCAAAATGGTGTTAACTCTGAACATATTAATACTTCTTTCACTGAACAGATTTTACTCAATACTACAAACATCATTTTATAGATTTAGATAATAAAATAACAATTTTATAGATTTAGATAATAAAATAATTTAGATAGCAAAATAATTTATATAGACACATAAATATGAAGAACTATCAAAAAATACACTTGGGATGATCAGACTCAGCTGGTTCTCAGATCACATCTTCTGAAGACTCAGTTTCCCCATACTACTTTTCAGTGTTTCATAAGGCAATGTTGCTAACAATCTTTTGTCATCCTCCTCTGTAATAATGTTTTACACATGAGGTTGTATTTTAAATTCATGTTGCCCTTAACTGATATAGCAAGTAGAATAAGTATTTACTGGCTAACAGTTTCTGAGGTTTTTCAACCTCCATGTTGTGGTGTTTTTTGCATCAGTAAACTTCTGTAAGAGTTGTAAATAGAGGCAATGTTTTGACTTTTGTCTATCTTCCATTTTTCAGTGTTAACAACTCATGTACGTAATTCAAGTTGGAGCTACTATAATTACACTCACCTTTATCCTGTCCCTCTACCTTGATTAAGTACACAAATTGATTTTGAAATGACTATGCTATGTTTGTAACCAGTAATTTCTTTTCTGTTCAAATACAGTCAATGTCATTCTTTTTAGTGACATTGGTTGATGCTTTCCACATCTAGCACCAATTCTATTCTTAAAGTTATACATGTTTATGTTGCACAGGTAAGAGACTTCAGAGTAGTCTACAAGTTATTAGCTTTTTTATATCCTGATCCCCAACTATGTTTTCCAAAGTAATTTTTGTCCACTTTTTTTGGGCAACTTGACATTGAAAGCATTGAGTATCAAGGTAAATGTTATAACCGGGAGGTTCTAGTGAAGTTTTTTGTAGAATTTCATCCTATGGATGTTGGGGGAGTCAGAAAAGAGTTGAGTTTGAAGCTCACCTCTGCTGGGTGACCACTGAAATGTCACTTAATTTCTGGGCCTCAGTTTCCTCATCTATAAAATTGGGCAGTAATACCTTTGGTACCCACCTCCTCATTAGTGATCAAATAAAATAATGTATGTAAAGTATTTTGTAAACCTCAGTGTTATACAAATGTCAGCCAATATTACTCCCTTCGTTGAAGTCTGCTTACACTGATAACGTATCCTAGAAGGTCCACAAAATATTCCTTGTTCCTTTTGGGTGCATAATGAAACCAACTACTTGCCTGAGAACTTGTGAGACACCTTTCCATGCCTTTTTGTCTTCTGGTGTTTTTGTTCTATTTATAGCAAATATGGTAATATGACTATGGCTAAGTTCCTGCAGTGGTGTATTGCCTTGTAGGTTGTTAGATAGCTATTGCACACAAAGAATACTAAGTTATATTAATATTAATAAATTATGTAAGAGCTGGGAAATTCATAGCCACTCTTTGTCCCCTTTCTAAGCCACTGACCCTGAGAAGGCAGGAGAAGGCTGTACAATACTGAGGGGCATTCTGTATTTTCATGTTTTATGGGTCACCATGAGGAGGAAAATATGTGTTAGCTGGTGGTAAATCTTTCAGATACAGTCTTTTTTGCAAGAATCATACTCACAGCTTTTTCAGTTTGAAGAAGCATACTGGGTTTTAGTTCTTTGACATAACGTTTAAGAACTGGAGCCATGTGATCCTAGAGCAGAGGTCAGTTACATTTTTTTTAAAAATGTAAAAACTATTCTTAGCTCGTGGGCCATATAAAAACGTGTGGTGGACTATATTTGGTCCCCTGGCCTTGGTTTACTAACCCCGGTCTAGACGATGAACTATGCCATCCACTTCCTGGTAGGGAGGTAATGATTTGAAGTGCAAAATGAGATATGCATTTTTTAGATATTCCCAATGTCAGGATTTATTTTGCTTAACTTTGCTTATTTGTTAAAAAGGTTTTCTTTTTTTTTTTTCCAATTTGGAAGGAAAAGAAAGGGAAGAGGGTCACTGACACAATTTTTAAAATGTACAGAAAACAACAGGCTATGTTGTTCTTGTTCGTCCTTTGTTCTCAAAGAGGACCACTGACATCAGGTCAGAAGAAAACAATGAAGTGGGGCAGTTTAGAAAGTTAACGTGTTGAATTTATTATATACTTACAAGGAAAAACAAGCTGTATATAACAGAGGTTTAGTTTCATATGCAATCTTTTTCTAGTCTACTTTGTATATTAGAAATGCTCATTTTATTTGGTGTTTAAGTTCAGAAGTTTTTAAAAGTTAAAATAAAATAACAATGGCCACCTCTAAGCTATGAGGATGTGCAGGATAGGACTTCTGTTATAAAGCTATATTCTTTTTAATCTTAGTGCCCATCACAGTGCATAGTATCAAATGGATTCTCAATCAATATTTAATGATAATTACTGTCTTATAAAGTATTTCCTCTTCAGGTCAGCATCAAAAGCTTTAATTACAATTAAAGAAATTGTGAAAAGTACAAAGCACTCAAAATTAGTTGTCAATTAATTTACATAGCAACCTTTTTCTCACAAAAGAAATTTTTATAAAATAAGAGAATTTACTGCTTTAGTGTTTTTTGTTTTTTTAATTTTGGTCTCTTGTTTTTACAATCACCTAATTTCCTCTCTACATCCCTTTTCCCAACACCTCCAAGAAAGTCATCCCATGTAACAAAGAATTTCCTGCTTTAGATATAAGTTTAAAAAAAAAAAAAAGAGGGGAAGACTATTTAGTGATGAGAATCCTGTTACAAAAGTGACATTTAGGGTGAGGAAAGAAAGCTAAGGCAGGGTCATCCTGGTGGCTCACTCAGCTATACTGCTATACACGATAGACCCTTCTTAATTTACAGAGTTTTCACTTAATTATTAATTTACAAAGCTTTCATTTAATTATCAAGGGACTAATGAGAAGCTTCCCATGCCAGTTTTTCTTCCATCTAATATAGAGATAATGGCTGATAGGTTGTGAAGGGTGTATCTTCAGTTAGGGCAGTAACCAGGATGGTGTAAGAGGAAAAGAATGAATAATAGCCTTACGGTTTTCACCAGAATACAGGACTAAGAAAAGCACCAACTCAACAGTTTCCTATATATACAGAAGGATAAAAATTGCAAAAGCTGAGAGACTTTCACTGTCACCTCTTATCTTAGGTTAATGACCTCCCAGACACATGGAATAATTGCATAAAAACTATGTTCTTCAGCTATAACTGTGTAAATTGCAGGAAGAGGATCAGGTAGGGAGTTACTCTAGAAAAAGGTGAGGAAATTGTTTTGTAAAACTTAAAGTAATACATAAATCTGAGCCATTATTGCTTTTGCTAGATAAATGGCAGAAGCAGTCCAGCTAGTATGAACCTTTTAAGTGTGCTAAAGAGGTCCTAAGCTGGGTCCACAAGGTCTGTCCATCTTTGTTGTCATCTCTTCCAGAATAAACAGGATAACGATTATCTCATATCCAAGATAGCTACAAATGACTCAAAAAACAAGGGAAAGAAGTTAAGTTCTATACAACAGTGATTTTTAGTATTATCCTTTGGGAATTACAGGGCTTAAAGAATATATTTATCTTTTAAATTTTACTCTAACATTCTTAGATGCTCAGGTTTCAAGGCCCGGAAAAACAATGCTTGGGAGTTTCCCAAGCTCAAGAGTTTGAAACACACATGGTGTTTGTTAGGTCTGCATCACCAGGTGGTTCATCCTCTCACAAAATATTAATTCTCCAGATGATAATAGGTAGCACTTATATCGTTTCAAAGTGCTTTACACAGGTTCATCTCATTTGGTCCTCACAACAACAAAGTGAGGTAGGGGCTTAATTATTCTCATTTTACACAAAAGGAAAGTGATTTACCCAAAGTCACACAGCTAATTAGTGTTTGAAGGATTTGAATCCAAGTCTTCCTGACTCCAATTTGGGTTCAGTCTCACTTTGGACTTCAAATCAGGTGCTCTTTCCATTATACTCCAGGTCACTTCACTCTTGGCTCTTTATCTTTCCCCTCCTCTCAAATCTTTTTCCCAGCTTTCTCATTCAAGACTTCTATAAAACATTGCCTGCTTGAAAAACGATGGATCTAGGGGCTTACTTATTGAGTAGAAAATTGATGCTATTCTGTATTATATATTGTAAGTAAGGTGAATTTTAGTGTTAGTGATGAGGATTTTGTTATTCTTTTTAGATAATAGTTCCAGGATCCTAGATATTTCCCATGAATTATGGTTGAAACCATCTCCACCATGCTTGCATTGTGAGATATAAGGATGACATGATGTACGCCTGTGCTGTACTAGATCAGGATATTGCTAAAGTTAACCTGTGAGCTTAATGTTGGCAAGATGCCTTCTTTGTCTGTTGCCCTATAAAGCAAATAGGCAATGGTCAGTGAGGGGGGAACCCATTTTGGGATTTGGGTAATACATGGAAGAATGCATGTACCTGCTTTGATCAGCCCCCATCAAGACTTAGGGGGAATCTGTGTTTGCCTCAACCAGCCCCCACTGAGTCTTAGGGGATGAGGAGTTGTACTCCTATTCTTACCCACACCTGAGAGAAGTGAGCTTAAGGAATGCTGTAGAAGTTAGTGCTCCCATTAACAGCAACCCTATTGAGAAGACTAGACTAGAATAAAGTAAGCTTATTTAACCCTCTGAAGTTGTCTTCCTGTCTGACTGGATCAAAAATGAACCTGTGCTAGAATACCTGGTAGTGTTAGGAGCCCTCCTGTGTTCCCCTACCCAACAAATGGTGTTACCTGTGAAACATATATTCAGCACTTTTACTTTCTAATTGGTATTCTCTCTTAAACATTAGACAGAATATGTTCCTAATCTTGCTGTAAATGCCTTGGGAGCAGGAATTGGACCTTCGGAAAAGAAATAAAATAATAACTAATATTTCCATAATTCTTTAAGGCAGGAGTTTTTGACCTGGAGGTCTATGAACTCAAAAAAATATGAAAACTGTATTACACAATAACCAAAATCCTATGTATTTTGTTTTGTGAGATGTTCTGACAGTAGGGTCCATAGCTTCACAAGAACGTCAAAACAGGGCACAAAGAAGGTTAAGAATCCCTGCTTTAAGGTTTAAAAGCTTTTCCTCATGCCAATCCTGAGAGTACTATTAGATCACATTACAGAAGTAGGTATTTTTATACACACATGTATATGTATGTATGTATACACATGTATATCTGTATATATGTATGTTGTTCAGTTGTCTGACTCTTCATGACCCTGTGGGCCAACTGTCCATGGGGTGTTCTTGACAAAAATACTGGAGCAGTTTGCCATTTCCTTCTCCAATATTAAAAAGCCAGGGATTAAGTGACTTGCCCAGAGTCACACAGCTAGTAAGTGTCTGAAGTCACATTTGAACTCTAATCTTTCTGACTCCAGGCATAGTGCTCTATCCACTGTCCCACCTACAACAACTGTATATGTGTGTATATATGTGATCAGCAGAAATAGAGGTTCAAATCCTGTCTCTGATACTTAATAACTTTAATTTTAACTAAGTTACAAATATAGTATAATATATGAATATTATGACATACATATATGTATTGTATATTACATATTATATATCATACATACACATATACCTAAGTACATATTGTATAATATACATGATGTAATGCAATACTATATATACATGTGTGTATATATAATACCCATATGTATTGATGACTTAGTTAAAATTAAAGTTAAGCATCGGAGACAGGATTTGAATGCTTATCTCTGCTGACCCCAAGTCCAGCGTTCTTACTCCTGGCCTCTCTACCTCTGGACATTTATTTTCATCCTGGTGCATGTTCTTATCCCTTTTGGTCTGTATTACTGACACAGCAGATGATGACTTGTTAAAATTGATAAATAAATAATTCACATTCATATTGTTTGCTGTTTTAGATGCCTTCCTCACAGCAACTTTGCTCGTCGAAAGGTGGAAACTTTTATCCTACTTTTATAGATGAGGAAACTGAGATTCAGAAAAGGGTGCTTCAGATTCTTTGGGGAATTTGGATAATGATAGCTATGATTATGATGGTTATTAGATTATGGGACATATATAGCGTTTGCTCTGTGTCAGGGCTTGTGCCCAGTGCTCTACAATTATCTCGATAGCACCAACATCTGCTTCCCCTCTGAATGAGATCACGGTCATCCCAGTATAGGGCCTGCAAGGATAAAGATGGGGAAACCCTTCCTTTACTTTCATAGCAGCAGCTTCCGGTCACTGCTTCCAAACTCAGCTGTAGCTCCCGGATGACAAGAATTTATGCCCCGCCCCGCCCTAGACAAAAGACTACACATCCCATCATGCCACGCTCTCGCCCCCGAGCTTGACTACATACACTGGCATGCAGTGCACTGCCTTTTTCCTAACAGGGCCGCTTCCTTCTCCACCTTGGAGATGTCTTATTAGACCCGAGCCCGGATGCACGTAGTCGGCTCCTCCACCCTATAGTACGGGGAAGCGGGAGCACCGCGGAGACAACGTCATCGCGCTGACGTAAGGGTGGGGCTCTGACCTTGCTCTTGACTTTTCACTCGCTGCTGTCCCTCCTGGGGCTGCCCCGCGCTCCGGCGCTCCGCCTCCTCGTCTCGGTTCTGGTCAGCTCAGCCCTCCATGGAGAAGGTTGGCGTAGTTTTCGGCGGCTCTCGGGGCATCGGGAAGGCGGTGGCCCAGTTAATGGCTCAGAAGGGGTACCGGTTGGCAATCGCGGGCAGGGACTTGGAGGTCGCGAAAGCCGCTGCTAGGGACCTTGGGGGTAGGTATGGCGGGGGGGGGCTGAGTCCACGTGGATCACGCGCCCGAGGGCAGAGAGGGCGGGGCATACGACTGACTGGTGGTGCTTCACCTTCTGACCTCCGACCCCTGGTTGCCCCGCCCTCCTGCCTTGGACATCCTATGCACCATGTGATAATGAAGCGCCTACTGTGTAGGATGCTCATTTACCCCCTTTAACAAACAACCCCCTTTCACTGGAGGAGGCCGCCCTCCTTCCATGTCCGCGCCCTTGGACTCATTCATCTTCCAAGCCCAGAGGTCTTTCCATTATTACGATCAAGTCACAGGTCCTGTTCTCTTCCCTCTTCTTCACCTCTTTCCCCCACATCCAATCCAAGTCTTGTCCAGAACATCTCTGGGGTTCAATCCAGTAAACATTAAATGCCAACAAAGTGCCAGGTACTGTGCTAAGTGCTGGGGATTCAATTAATTGAAAGACAATCCCTGCCCTCAAGGAGCTTACAATATAAAACGGGAAACAGCACACAAAAAGGAGCAGGAAAAGTGTCGCCTCTACTCACACCACAACCACCTTGATTCAGACCCTTACCTTCTCTTTCCTGGACTGTTATAATAGCTTCCTGATTGGTCTCCCAGCATCTAGCTTTTTTTTCTTCTTCCCTACACAACTGTCAAATTGATGGATAAGGAACTCAAGTGGCTCCTAAACTTCTAAGATAAAACACAAACTTTTCTTATTTTTCTGCTTGTCATTTAAAGGTTTTCATAACCTGGCTTCAACTTTTCTTTCTAGAGGGGTTTTGCACTATTCTTTCTACCAGAAGTAGTGAACCTTACTCAGTCACATGCCCTCCCCGGCTTCCATCCTTTTGCACAGGTTGTACTCTGTGCCAGCAATATTTTCCCTGCTTATCTCTTCTTGGAATCCCTAGTTCCCATCGGAGTTCAGCTCAAGGACCACCAGAGGCAGTTCAGCTTGGATCCTGAGCTCCTTTGAGGGCAGGGATTATTTTCATTTTTATCATTTCATTTTAGGAGCCGACCACAGTGCCTGGCATATAAGTTTGATAAGTCCTTTTTGAATTGAAGGCACTGTGCTCACAGTTGGGGATATAGAAATAATAAAAAATGATCCAACTAGTGCCACCAAGCAGTTTACATTCATCACTGTTGAAATCAGTGCAACAATTTAGAGAGTGGGGAGGGGGGTATATTTAGAGCAGGAGTGGGAAATCTGTCACCTGGAGGCCACATGTGGCCCTCTAGGTCCTCAAATTTGGCCAGTTGACTGAATCCAAACTTCACGGAACAAATCACCTTAATAAAAGGATTTGTTCTGTAAAGCTTGGACTCAGTCAAAAGGCCGAACCCAAGGACCTAGAAGGCCACATGTAGCCTCAGGTCAGAAGGTCCCTACCCCTGATTTAGAGGATACAGTTCCTCATTTCGACACTTGAGAGAGTCAAGTTGGTGAAGGTAATAGGGGCAGCTAGGTGGCCTAATGCAGAGTCAGGAACCTTGAGTCAGGAAGACCTGAGTTCAAATATTGCTTCTGACACTTAGCTGGGTGACCTTGGGTAAGTCACTTAACTGCTATCTGCCTCAGTTTCCTCAACTGTAAATCCAGCTAATAATAGCATGTTAGCTGTTCATCAAGATAGTGTAATAGAAAGTGTAATTAGATTTGGAGGTAAGAACTGTGTTCATAGCTTGACTGCTACTAACTTTTTATCATTCTGGGCCTATTCTTTCATCTGGTTGAAGATATTCTGTACAGCCCCTTGTACCTCTACATTCTGTGATTGTTTTATTCACAGAGTATTTATAGCAAGAGAAGTTCAAAATTTAATTGCTAATTCATTTTGTACTTTTGGTGCTTTACTCACAATATGTCTTATGTGAAGGTAGTACAAGATAGTAAGAAGATATGTAAATTGAGGCCTATAAAGATTGAGTGATTTACTCTAGATCACACAGCTAATAAAAGTCAGAATCAGGGTTCCTACCCAGGTCTCCAGAATTTAAGTCCAGAGTTCTTTCTATTAAACTGTAATTACTATATAGGCCTTACCCTCACAAAGATTTCAGTTTAGAAGGGGAATGAAATTGGCCCAAAGATTAGTAGGGTACACAATAATGTATGGTATGATGTGTCAGTTTTAAGAGGGAAATCAAGATCTGTACCATACCAAACTACCAAAAAATTGTAGAGCTAGAAAAAATAAAAACAGAATTTATCTGGAAGAACAAAAGGTCAAGAATATCAAGGGAATTAGTGAAAACAAATGTAAAGGAAAGTGGCCTACCTATACCAGATCTCAGACTGTATTATAAAGCAATATTCATCAAAACTATCTGGTACTAGCTAAGACATAAGAATGGTAGATCAGTGGAATAGATTAGGTACACAAGATTCCACAGTAAATGACTAGTAAACCTAGTGTTAGATAAATCCAGAGACCCCAGCTTTGGGGATAATAACTCACTATTTGGCAAAAACTGCTGGGAAAACTGGAAAACAATATGGCAGAAACTGGGTCTACCACATGCCAAGATAAGATCAAAATGGGTACATGATTTAAACATAAAGTGTGATACCGTAAGCAAATTAGGAGAACAAGGAATAGTTTACCTGTCAGATAAATGGAGAAGGGAAGAATTTATGACCAGATGAAATAGAGAGCATTACTAGATGTAAAATGGACAATTTTGATTGAAAAGATTTTACACAAACAAACCCAATGCACCCAAGATTAGAAGGAAAGCAAAAAACTAGAAAATAATTTTTATAGCAAGTGTCTTGGATAAAGGCCTCATTTCTCAAATATATAGAGAACAGATTCAAATTTATAAGAATACAAGTCATTCCCCAGTTGATAAATGGTCAAAGGATATGAACAGACAGTTTTCAAATGAAGAAATCAAAGCTATTTATAGTCATATGAAAAAATGCTCTAAATCACTATTGATTAAAGAAATGCAAATTAAAACAACTCTGAGCTACCACCTCACTCATATCAGTTTGACTAATATGACAGAAAAGGAAAATAATAGATGTTGGAGAAGATGTGGGAAAATTGGGACACTAATGCACTGTTGGTAGAGTTGTGAACTGATCCAACCATTCTGGAGAGCAATTTGGAACAATGCCCAAAGGGTAATCAAACTCTGCCATACCCTTTGTTCCAGTAGTATCACTAATAGGTCTGAATCCCAAAGAGATTTAAAAGTGGGGTGGGGGGAAGGGAGAATGGACCTATTTGTACAAAAATATTTATAGCAGCTCTTTTTGTAGTGGCAGAGTTAGAAATTGAGTGGTTGCCAGTTGGGGAATGGCTGAACAAGTTGTGATATGTGATTGTCATGGAATATTCCTGCTATAAGAAATGATGAGTAAAGTGATTTCAGAAATCCTGGAAAGACTTAAATGAACTGATGCAAAGTAAAGTGAGCAGAACCAAGAGAATGTTGTACACAGCAATAGCAATAGTATATGATGATCAACAGTGAATGACTTATGTCTTCTCAGCAGTACAATGATCCGAGACAGTTCCAAAGGACTAATGGTGAAAAATGCTGTCCACTTCCAAAGAAAGAGCTGATGGAGTTGCAGATCAATGCAAACTATTTTTCACTTTCTGTATTTTTTCCTAATTTTTTTTCCTTTGGGTCTGTGTCTTCTTTCACAACATGACTGATATGGTAATTTTTTGCATGATTGAACATGTATGATGTATATCAAATTGCTCACTGGTTGGGGGGGTGAGGGAGAGAGAGAGAAAATTTGGAACTCAAAAATTTTTTTAAATGAATGTTAAAAATTATCTTTAAATGTAACGGGAAAAAAAATTGAAAAAGAAAATGTAGGGTAGGAAATAAAAATAATGGTAGTTTTTTTTTAAATAAAGAAAAGAGGGAAATCATGGAAGACTTCATGTAGAAGGTGGTTTCTACATAAGGACAATTGAATCAGCTTTAAAGAAAAGGGAGAAATTTAACAAGTGTAAGGGGGAAGGGAAGCCATTTTAGATATAGGAATTAGCATAACCAAAACATGGCGGAGAAGTACTAGTTGTTTTTAGAGTCACATGATGAAGCAGTGAGGTGGCTCAGTGGATAGAGAATCAGAAAGATTTGAGTCAAATCATATTTACTAGCGGTATGTCCCTAGACAGGTCACTCTGTGCCTCTGCCTTAGATTCTCCCACTGTCAAATGGGGGTAACACCTGACTCCTAGGTAGGTTGTGGGAATCAAATGAAATTTGTAAAGCTCTTAACATGATGCCTGACACATAGTAGACAAAAGTGCTTGTTTCCTTTTCTTCAAGACACTGAGGAATCCAATTTGGTTGGAGCTTAGAGAACCTAGAGAATAGTAATACAAGGTGAAATTTGTGTATAGACCTTTTTGTATTGTCATGTCAACTTCAGTGTCTTGAACAAAATTAGTGTTTGCTGTATTAAAGTGTTTATTGATCAGTGTGGCCATTTGAAAAGACAGTAGGGAGGAAGAGTGGACTAGAGCTAGGAAATCTCCAAGTTGGCAAGGACCTCAGAGGTAGTTCAGTTTATCCCCTATCTGAACAGAAACCCCGTCTACAGTAACAACCCAAGAAAGCTTAAAAGACCTCTTTATTTCTAGCCAAAATCTCTCAAAAACTTCCACGCATTGCTCGATGAAGTAATGCATGTAAGCTGTAAAGCTGTTTATAAATGTCAGTTATGATTATGATTATTACTTCTGGTTCTGCTTGCTGGAGCCAGGCAAAACAGCTCCAGTCCCTCCCTCTCTCCCCCATGACCAGCCCTTTAGATTCTTAAAGATAGCTCTTATGTTCGTCTTAAGTCTTTTCTCCTCCAGGCTAAATAGAGACAGACATAAAAGACATTTGAAAGATTAGTGTAGAAAAAATGAGAGTGAAACGCATAGACAAATGAGTAGAGACATATGAGTGACCAAGAAAGAGGTAGAGAGAAACAGAGTAAAAAGAAGAAAAGACAGAAAACTGTGTAGGCTGGTCTTACGTTGAATATTTAGGTGGTTGTTGTTCACTTGTTTCAATCATGTCTTACTCTTTGTGACCACTTCAAAAATACTGGAATGGTTTGCCATTTCCTTCTACGGCTTGTTTGATAGATGAGGAAACTGAGGCAAACAGAATAAAATTACTTCCCCAAGGTTACACAGCTAGTAAGTATCTTAGACTAGATTTGAACTCAGGCCTTCCTGATTGCAGGCTTGATGCTGTATCCACTGCACCACCTAACTGTCCCCAATTAAAATGCTGACATCTTGAGCAAGGATGCATTAAGCCAAGAGCAGTCTAGTTTATGGGCTAGTGGGGTTTAGTTTATCTGCTTATTTTGACTGCTAACTGAGATGATGGCTTCTCCAAATAGATTCATTTTGGTAGGAAAGAAGGAGAGGTAAGATTGGTGAAGAGTGGGCATGTGGAATGTGGGTGGAGAGAAGGTAGCAAGAGGATCCCGGGAGAATATGGTGGCAAGAGGGAGAGGGAGGGCACAGAAGTAGGTGTAGAGAATGATCAGGGAACTGGGGAAGACAAAGACTGGACTTTAGTCTCAACTTTATCTTTGACTTGGGGCAAAATATGTTATATCTCAGAGCCACAGTTTCCTCATCTTTAAATGAAAGGATTCGCTTTGTCATATTGACCTTTGTTTTCAACAAAATAGTCACTGTGATTCAGCATAATAAATAAGTAAACAGACCTTCTGTAAGACTAAATAAATAATATTTCTTGCACATATATGTATTGCTATTTGTCAGACATGTAGATGCCATCGTAATGAATAATGAATAAGCTCCAAACTCATTTGAAAGTATTGCTGAATTTGTAGCTTTTTGTTATATGTTTCCTCTATCATAAACAGTATTTGTTCAATTAAATGATATTTTGAGAACAGGGAACTTTGAGATATTCCCTCATTGCTGTGAAACAAGCATCTAGCAGCATCTATGGCCTGTAATGGTCCAATCAGTCAATCAACTGACTTCTTTATATTTTGTCAGTTAATTTATTGACTACTGTATTTTGTCTTGGGACAAGTATTGGGATTACAAAGACAAGAACGAAACAATTACTTTTTAAGGACCCTACATTCTAATGGGGAGACAGCAAGTACATAGATAAATATATACAGAATAAATAGAAGATAATTAGGGAGAGAGGGCGCTGGCAGTTTGGGGAAATCAGGAAAAGCTTCATGTAGAAGGTGGTGAAGTAAGGAAGGAGGGCATCTTAGGCATGGGGGCTAGCCAATATAGAGATGGAGTAGAGTCTCATGTGTGAAGAACAGAGAGAAGGCCATTTTGGTTGGATTTAAGTGCAGGAGAGTGATGTACAATAAATCTGGAAAGATATGTTGAGACCATGTTATAAAAGGCTGTAGAAATTAAACAGGAGTTTGTTGATCACAGAGATGATATGGAGCCATGCGAATGGTAGAGTTGGGGGTCACATGGCCAGAGGCCTGATCTTTGGGGCTTAAGGGAAATTACGTTGGCTGTAATGTGGAGGATATATTGTAGTAGGGAGAGACTCAAGGCAGGGAGACAAGTTAGGCTGTTGTAGTAATCCAGGGGACAGGTGTAATAGCCTGAACTAAGGTGTTAATTATGTGATTAAGGAGGAAGGGTTTGGATGTAAAAGATGTTGTGGATATAGAAATAGCAAAGTTTGACAGCAGACTGAATATTGGGTATGAGGAAGAATGAGAAATTGAGTAGAATACTGATCACAAAGCTGTGACACAAGAAGGATGATGCCTTCAGTAGAAATAGGGAAGTCTGGAAGAGGGGTAAGTTTAGAGGGAGAAAGACAATGAATTCTGTTTTGGATATTTTAAGTTTAAGATTTGTCTCATGTGCAGCATAAACTTAAGTCCAGTAGGTAACAGCTGGAGATGTAGGACTGAAGCACAGGAGAACTTGGGCTAGATATCTAGATCTAAATAGGTAGTCCTAAATTCTTTAACTGAGTATGGGAAATTAAAAAATAACTATTAAATTTTGATATGTTGAGTCATTTTTGTTGCCCTTAAACTCCATTTTTAGTATGTAAAAGAGAATTTTTTAATTGGTTGGCATTTTTTGAGTGAATTAATTACCTAAATTCTCCCCAAGCTTATTACCAAAAACACTAAGATAAGTTTCATGAGGGCAGAGTAGTGTCTCAATTAGTTCCTTCAGGATCTAAAAGCATACTTTTAGCATCACTTGGTGGAACTAGACCTAAATTTAGAGAAGTCTAGCTTATACTAGACTATAATATAAAATATCATAGAATATAAAAGTAGTAATAACAATTTTTATAAGTTGAATTGAGTACAACGGGACCAAGATGTCCAATTAGCTAAGATTATAAAATTAACTTTAATAATCTCTTAGTTTACCGAAAAGTTACATATCTTTTAAAAATATGCCTTATGATGAAGCAGAGACCCTGGATAGTAGTACCTTTAAAAGTTCCCCTTTTAAAAAAAATTGAAATACTTCAAAAATACAAAACGTTATCTTCAAAATGTCACTTTATATTTGTGTAGGAAATCATTTGGCCCTTCGCTGTGATGTTGCTAACGAGCAAGATATTCAAAACGCATTTGAAGAGATGGAGAAAAAATTAGGTCGTGTTAATTTTTTGGTAAATGCAGCTGGCATAAACAGGTTAGTCTTTGATTTCTTTCAGAATCTAATATATGCTTGGTACATGTTATTTGTACATTTAACATAAGTTTAATTTTGAATTAACAGTACATCTAATTCAAACCTTTGAATGTTGACATAGTGAAATTTTGATTATCCATATTGATTATTTGCTGCCAATTGCTCAGCTTGGCTTCTGTTCCACCATCACCTTCATCGTGACCTGCCTGGAATAAACTCATCATCAGGATAACAATAACAATCATCAGGAAACTGATCATCATGGAGATTGCTTCAGCTTGGCAACTCACACCCTGTTGATACACTCAGTTGCTTCAGCCCCTCTGATTGGAGGGCTGCAGGGTGGTACAATAGCCTTTCTTTATAGAGGGCTCACAGTGTCAGCCATCTCTTCATTTGTTACCAGCTGCTCTGTCTGACTTTGATTCTACCATCATTTTCATCATGTCCCAGCTGAGTACCTTCTGATGTTTTGCACCCCTGCCCTTTTCAGTTTCCTTTTGTGTATTGTCTCCCTCTAGATTGTAAGCTCCTTGAGAGAAGGGACTGTCTTATTCTTATTTGTATCCTCAGCACTTAGCACAGTGGGTGGCACATAGTAGGTACTTAATAGATACTTGTTTCTTCTTTTCCTCCTTTCTATATGGGGTAACATAATCAAGTAATAGCTGTCCAATCCAGATGACCAACATTGGAAACTCTTATATGAAAGTTATAAACCCTAAGTGAATCATATTTTACAGAAAAATTTTATCTCTTGTTCTTTGTAGGGATGCCTTATTACTAAGAACAAAAACTGAAGATATGGTATCCCAACTTCACACTAACCTCTTAGGATCCATGCTGACATGTAAAGCTGCTTTGAAGAATATGATTCAACAACAGGGAGGCTCTATTGTTAACATAGGTGGGCTTATTCATTTTGAAATACCACACATTACAAGAAAGTTTGAGTTCTCACGCCTTTGATTTGAAGTGAATTTTTACATAGTTAGGCCTAAAGCTTATTTTTATACTCTTTATGCAAATAGGAGTTTGATAAATTAACAGTATAAGATTTCTAGGTCACTTTGGACTTTTTCAAAATACAAATAAAAGAGCACCTTTTTTGACATTGTAATGGAAGTGAGAAACTTCTAGTCTATAGGGCAAGTATCAAGCAGGAATATCATGAACACAAATTAATCTGCCAAATCCAACAATATATGGGCTTTGAAATGCAATTACCTTGACAGTTGTAAAAAAAAATAGTAATGCCCTTCTCATAGGTGTCCCAAAAAACGCAGCTCCAACCTCTGATCCTGTGATCTCTCCCTACTCTGTTCTTATTCTATCCTAGCTCAGTTCCTATCCTAGGCACGGTATTCACAAAAACAAAAACACTGGACAAATATTTATTAAACATCTGATTTGTATAACAAGGGACTGGGAAATACAGAGATTAATATAATGATTAATATAATATATTCCCTCAAGAAGCTTATAGGCCAGAAATGAAATAATATAATTTGATGTTTTTATTGAATAGAATTTTTAAATTTTCTATTACTATTAAATTTTAGTGCTTGGGATATTTTGTATTTTTTTCCTCTCGATAGTTTTCTTTTTCTCTCCTTCAGCATTTACCAGAACTTTAAATATAGTAGGCCCCTATCAGTGGTAGATCAATAAATGAAATGTCAAATAATAAAAGTTAGGTTTCTTTTTTCCTTGGCGCTTGGACCATTTTCTATGATCAGTGACTCTGGGTAGAAAAACATGTTTTCTACCTGTGCTTTAGAAAGATCTGTCTATGTATATACAGTTCAAATAAATCCTTCATATCTAATAAACGAGATCATCTGGAGACCCTGATAGACAATACAAGTTATAATAGGTCCTTGGAAGTAAATCCTGCTTTTTAAAATATATTACATTTCTTAAAAATATATCTATAATTCAGATTTCCTGTCTCTTGACATATCCTGGCTGTGTGACCATCTGCCTGTCATTTAACCTCTCAGTCACCATGAACTACTCTCTAAGACTTTAATTTGCAAACAAGTTGCTGATCTGCATTGTTAGAG
Source organism: Vombatus ursinus (assembly GCF_900497805.2). Classification (NCBI taxonomy): domain Eukaryota; kingdom Metazoa; phylum Chordata; class Mammalia; order Diprotodontia; family Vombatidae; genus Vombatus; species Vombatus ursinus. Next base: position 51,145,127 of record NW_020954599.1, read on the forward strand.
GGAATTTCCTTACGAGGAGTTCCATACATTAATGAAATCACAGATCTGACCAAAACAACCTGAACAAAAACTCAATGAACTCATGTTAACCAATCCAAACTGAGATTTTTTCTTTATATAAGCCAGTTTCTACATCTATAATTCTAGTTGCATTAAAACGTCTTTAATTTTATGATTAAAGGCATTTTAATTAAACAATTATGTATTCTAATTGAGACAGTAAGGTGTTACAGTAGATAACTGTAACACTGGACCTGAAGTCAGGGAGACCCGAGTTCAAATTTGGCCTTAGTACTTAGTAGCTATGTGATCCTGGTGATCCATTTAACTTGTCTGCCTCAGTTTTCTCAGCTGTAAAATGGGGGTGATAATAGTACCTACCTCCCAGAGTTGTTGTGAGTATCAAATAAGGTATTTGTAAAGTGCTTGGCATGATAGATACTTAATAAACCTATCTTCCCTTCCTTCCTGTCAAGAAAACCTGGGTTTGAATCTTGCCCCTGGTAACACTGCTATATGAACATGGATTTTTGTAGGAAGTTTCTACACTTCTGAAATTACAAGTCAGTTGCTAATATAAACATACAATTAATTAATCATCCTGTCTCACATCTATCTACCCCAGGCCATTGTTCCTAGAATTTTCATTCAGCACTTTGTACTTAGAGACAGCACTTAGAGTAGCCTTCTTTTACCTTTTGGATCAAATCTCTGTAGCTCAGTTCTTTTCCTTCTCTCAAAGCTCCATTATCCATGCATTGGTGACCGACATTGAGCTTAAAATTCATTACAACTTTTTCTTAAGTCTTTTCACACGATCTGTTGTCTAAGCAACATACTTACGTAGCTGATTTTTTTTAACCTAAGTGTAAGACTTTAACATTTCTGTATATTAAATTTCATCTCACTAGGTTTGGAACTTTGTTCTTTGCAGATATTTTAGAACTTAATTATGTTGCCCAGCTTATTATCTATTCCTCCCACCTGTTAAATCTTAAATAGGACAGGTCGAGGACATAGGAAGAGCTGTTAGGTAGTTCCTTCTTGGTTGATATTGATTCATTAAACACTATTCTTTGGTTCTTCTATTTTTTTGTCCTTTAATTCAACTAATTGTTTTCTCATATAATCCGCATTTCTCCTTTTTTGGCCTCAAGAATTGTAGGATCATAGACATAGAGCTGGGAAAGACCTTAGAGGTCATCTAATTCAACCCATCATTTTACAGATGAGGACACTGAGACCTAGAAAGTTAAGTATCTTGCTTAAGGTTGTTGAGATCCAAGGCAGTGCTCTTTCCACTCCAGCATACTGAGAGACTTAACAGGAGAGCTTACAGTACTTGTCTTAAAGTGATTGGCCAATATTCCCTTAGGTTCTGCTAAAAGGCAGAGCTGTCTTTTTGTCAACCTCTGTCTCCGTGGAAGTCGTTACTATCAGCTATAGCTTTATGGTCTCTGTTGTCCTTGAAGTCAGCTAATAAGTGAAACCTTGAGAGTAAACATGAGCTTACCAAGCAAAGTATTGGCCCAGTAGAGCTGTCAATATTTACTTTAGAGCTGAATTTGACTCTCAGTTAATACTGTTCCTCTTGGGAAAATTATTGGCATTTCTAAATGTTAAAGCATACTCTAAAAATTCTGAAGTTTTCCACTTGTAGGTTAACTGAATTAACAAATGAATCATTACTTTTTAAAAAATATTTTCTCTCTGTTTGTGCAGGAAGTGTTGTTGGTTTAAAAGGAAATCCTGGCCAATGTGCTTACAGTGCTAGCAAAGGAGGATTAGTTGGTTTCTCTCGTTCTCTTGCTAAAGAAGTTGCAAGAAAGAAAATTCGAGTGAATGTCATTGCCCCAGGTCAGTGTAAGTTTATGGATATGAAACACACACACACACACACACACACACACACAAATGGTAATGGGAAGAAAAATATCTTGTACCTTTTTTTCTTTCAGTCCTAATTTTTTTTAATCTTTGGAAGAATGTTCTATGTTTTCTAGGAAGTGATGTTGATAAATAGAGTCTTCTTCAGATTTATTTTTATAGCATGAAAATATATAGATTCTTTTGTTTTTGTCTTGATTTTTGTCTGCTCTCAGTTTTCCAGGTACTGAACATCTGATTTTTTTTATTAGACCTCAGTTTCTTTTCCTTTTTTCTACTAATGCTTTCTTTTTTAAATGCTTGTTCTTCTGTATTGACTGTACTGTATTGATGACTATAAAGATAATATAACTTTTTGTAAAAAGTCCTTTTTATGGCTTATTAGGAAGTATACAAAGATTGGTTAAAGATTAAACTTTTAATGGAAGTTGATATTTCAGTGTAATCATGCCACTTAGTCAAAAATATTTTGTTCCCGGGGCAGCTAGGTGGCACGGTGGATAGAACACTGGCCCTGAAGTCAGGAGGACCTGAGTTCAAATGCGACCTCAGACCACTTGACACGTACTAGCTGTGTGACCTTGGGCAAGTCACTTAACTCGGATTGCCTCACAAAAAAAAAAAATTTTGTTCCCGACTACCAAAGATAGTTGATATTGAGTGTTATCAGATATAGGACAGCTATTATTTTTACCCACTGATTAGATTAGTATGAGGGAATAGACTTGTACTACTCTTCTTTTAGGAATTAAGGAATTCAACCATTCCTTAATGGTTGAAGATTGAATGGTGAAACTAGTACTCAGGATAGCATTTTAGTTGTTAAACTGGTAGACCATAAGAGATTGTTCAAAATGTTGTGTTTGTGGGGTGGAGTTCCCTAAGTTTTATATAGGGTTCTATTGGGTTAGTCCAAATCTATATAATTTAGTGAGTAATGGGTCAGGACCATTAGTCTTTATAAGTGACCTCATTCATTAGATGTATTGCCACCATCTCGGTACTGCCTTCATTGCATTATCCTAAACAGGAAGGTTTATGTGTACTTTCGAAATTAAGCTGATTTTAAAATTGGATTAGACAAAATAGAATCAACAAAGAAAATTTACCCAGAGTCATATATAATATTATACTTCAGACAAATGAATGATTGTGGATTATTGGCTGTTATAGATTAACTGTATTATTGTTTTCTGAAATTTTGGAGAAATCTATATAAGTGTGAATTATTATTAATTAAAAATTGACTAATTATAAATCCATTATATGCTCTTCTCTGCTACTCTAAGAACATGATCTCAGGAGGTTAGTGGGTTCTCTGGAGGTCATTCCCTAATAATTGTTGCATATTTTATAATACTAATATTGCTGAGTACCAAGAAATTTGTACAAAACATGGGATTTGATTAGGAAACTAGCTGAGGGTTTTCCCCTCCCAGTTTTGTTTTGTTTTTTTTTAAATTAAAGGGTCTATCCCTTGACTCACGTCTTAAAGAGGCCTATTCACCGAATGGGTGTTGCCTCACTCAGGGTCTCCCATTGCATCCTGGGCCATCTCCAGTCGTCCTGATGAATATCTGGCCACTGGACCCAGATGGCTCTGGAGGGGAAAGTAAGGCTGGTGACCTTGCATAGCCCTCCCTCACTAAAAGCAAAGTCAATTGCAAGTCATGTCATCATCTCCCTGATGTCGTGGGCTTCTTCGAGAACAAAGGACAAACACAACAAAACAACAACAAAAAAGAAATGAAGTCATTTTGTTAAGAATTATTTAGTGTTTAGCATCTTTTGCTGCTAATTTGTTCCCATATCTAAAGGCCCATTCTAATTTTACAAGATCCTTACTGCTTTCTGATTTTCTTTTTTAGGTATAATCATGTATCTGTGGAATGACTATTTAAAATCTATTTAAATAAAGACTGATCTTTGTTCTGCATAAAGATTTATTTTCCTGGAGTCTGTCCTTTTTCATAGTATGCATTTTTGTTCAGATTAGGTTGTGTAATGCTTAAAGTTATAATTGTTTCTTTAGTTGATACTTAAGTTCAGAACATGCTTTTTTGGAAACTGTTTTGTCTAATTCATTAAGTTACTTCATTCTTAACTTTTAACTGTCCAGGTTCAGACAAACAACATCACAACCAGTTATGATCAGAAGGTTTTTTTTTTTTCCTTTATGGCATAGAAAGAATTGCATCAAGTTAGCCCACCAAATCTTTGTCATGTCTGATTCTGCTGCTGTGATAAAGACATAGGCTTATTTTGTAGCTTGTAAATCTATGGGTTTCCTGAACTCCTCTAATATGGAACTAATTCATATCTTAGTAGACACAACTCAGCTAAATAACACAAACATTTCTTTTTTTTTTAAAGGACTTATCCATACAGATATGACTAAAGGGATGAAAGAAGAACAGTTAAAGAAAAATATTCCCCTTGGGAGATTTGGAGAACCTAGTGATGTGGCACACGCTGTTGTTTTTCTTCTAGAATCTCCTTATATTACAGGGCATGTTCTGATTGTTGATGGTGGATTACAGCTTGTTTTATAAAGTGGGCACTATTCAGTAATAATAGTGTTTTGAATTAAGATTATATTTAATTTTGTTAGCAACTACTGAATCATAAGTGAATGAATGATAATTAAACCTATAAAATAACTAGTTATTCCTTATTTCCAAAGTTCATTTGATGGTGTTTATGTGATCAAGTAAGACCTAAAAGGGATGATGTTTGATCAATACTGTGCAGATGTGAAATCAGTTCTTTGGTTGTCTTATGTGCCATGAAATGCATAATATGCAGAGTCATTTTCCAAAGGATGAAACCTTTACTGAGTTATATATAGGGTTATGTTCACTTGGTCATCTGTTTGTGCATTTAAATGAGAGAGAACATATTTTTTAATCTTCTTTTTATTGATTTTTTTTTCTACATCACATTCATTTTGAAATATATCCCTCCCCCCCATCCACTGAGCCATTCTTTGCAACAACAAATTTTTTTAAGAAGTGGGGGAAAAGTATATCCAACCAACCATATCCATGCAACATTCCACACTCAGTTTGCTGTCTCTGCAATGAAATGGAAAGGTGGCTGTATTTTCTTAACTTTTTGGAGCCACATTTAGTCATTAGTGATTGGGGAGGGGAGAAAAATTTTAAATTCAAAAGCATATGGAAGTGATTGTTGATAAATCAAAATAAATTAATTAAAAAAAACTACATTTATCCCATTCAACCTTCCAGTCAAGATTCTCCCAGGACCCTCCCCCAGTCACCCCAGCTTACTCTGTAACTTGAAAGGCATCCTAAAGTCCTTTCCCCCTAATCTTGAACCTGTACCAAAAAAATTGTTTTTGTGTCCCTTATCCTATGTTCCCCCTGTCCTTTAATTTTTAACATGTCCCCTCATGCCCTGTTCTTTAAAGCCTTAAACTATAAAGGATTCCATTTGTCCCCTTTATCTTATGTCATAAAATCCTTCTTTGACATGTCTCTAATCTTTAACCCCCATAAAAACTTCTAAAACTACATCATCCTTTTGAAACTTCTATATAAGCATAACTTCCCCAAATATCAGGGTCTCTTTAAGTTTTTACAATCTAAGAGAATTTTAGAAATACAATTTAGAAAAACAAACAACAAACTTCAGATTTTCAGATTATCACTTTTGGTACTTTTTTTTTTATTCTGAGTACCCCTTCCCCTAATCTGTCCTCCCTTCTATCTCCCTCTCTCTTCTCTTATCACTTTCCCCTTCTGTTTTCCTATAGGGCAGGATAGATTTCTATACCCCATTGCCTGTATATCTTATTTCCCAGTTGCATGTGAAAACAATTATTAACATTTGTTTTTAAAACTTTGGTTTCCAAATTTTCTCCTTTCCTCCCTCCCCACCCACCCTCATTGAGAAGGCAAGCAACTCAATATAGGTTATACATGTGTAGTCATTCAAAACACTTCCATAATAGTCATGTTGTGAAAAACTAATTATATTTCCCTTCATCCTATCCCGCCCCATATTTGACCCTATTCCTCCTTAAAAGGAAGTGTTTGGGTCTGATTACCACCCCCCTCCCCTTTATCATCACCCTGCTCTCTTATACCCTTCCCCCCTATTTTCCTGTAGGGTAAGATAGATTTCCATACCCAACTGAGTGTGTATGTTATTCCCTCCTGAAGCCAAATCTGATGAGAATAAGATTCACTCATTCCCTCTCACCTTCCCCCATTTCCCCTCCACTGTAAAAGCCTTTTCTTGTCTGTTTTATGTGAATTAATTTACCCCATTCTACCTTGTCCTTTCTCCTTCTCCAAGTATAATTCTCTCTGAACACTTAATTTTATTCTTTAGAATGCCTTAAAAAAGCAGAATTGGGCAATTGGAAAAGGAAGTCCAAAAGCTCACTGAAGAAAATACTCCTTCATCTTCAACTCATCCTGTCCCCTCTATCTATCTATCTATCTATCCATTCATATAATGTTTTCCCTCCAACTACCCTAATACTGACAAAGGTCTCATGAGTTACAAATATCATCTTTCCATGCAGGAATGTAAACAGGTCAACCTTAATAAGTCCCTTATGATTTCTCTTTCCTGTTTACCTCTTCATGCTTCTCTTGAGTCTTGTATTTGAAAGTCAAATTTTCTATTCAGCTCTGGTCCTCTATTTCACTGAATTCCCATTTTCTCCCTTGAAGGATTATACTCAGTTTTGCTGGGTAGGTGATTCTTGGTTGTAATCCTATGTCCTTTGACTTCTCGAATATTATATTCCAACACCTGCGTTCCCTTAATGTAGAAGCTGCTAAATCTAATCCTGATTGTGTTTCCACAACACTTGAATTGTTTCTTTCTGATTGCTTGCAGTATTTTCTCCTTGACCTGGGAACTCTGGAATTTGGCTACAGTATTCCTAGGAGTTTTCCTTTGGGGATCTCTTTCAGGAGGTGAACAGTGGATTCTTTCCATTTCTATTTTGCCGTCTGGTTCTAGAATATCAGGGCAGTTTTCCTTGATAATTTCTTGAAAGACGATGTCTAGGCTCTTTTTTTGATCATGGCTTTCAGATAGTCCAATAATTTTAAAATTATCTCTCCTGGATGTATTTTCCAGGTCAGTTGTTTTTCCAATGAGATATTTCACATTGCTTTCTATTTTTCCATTCTTTTGGTTTTGTTTTACAATGCCTTGATTTCTCATAAAGTCACTAGCTTCCATTTGCTCCATTCTAATTTTTAAGGAAGTATTCTATTCAGTGAGCTTTTGGTCTTCCTTTTCCATTTGGCCAATTCTGCTTTTTTAAGGCATTCTTCTCCTCATTGGCTTTTTGGACCTCTTTTGCCATTTGGGTTAGGCTGTTTTTTAAGGTGTTATTTTCTTCAGTATTTTTTTGGGTCTCCTTTAGCAAGCTGTTGAGTTGTTTTTCATGATTTTCTTGCATCACTCTTATTTCTCTTCCCAGTTTTTCCTCTACTTTCCTTACTTGCTTCTCAAAATCCCCTTTGAGCTCTTCCATGGCCTGGGACCAATTCAAATTTTTCTTGGAGGCTTTGGATGTAGGAGCTTTGACTTTGTGGTCTTCTGGTCTTTGTCACCAAAGAAAGATTCTATGGTCTGACTTTTTCACAGTTTGCTCATGATCCTAGCCAATTACTTGAGTTATAAATTCTTTGTTAAGATAGGGGTCTGCTTCCAGTGTGGGGAATGCACTGTCCCAGGCTTCGGGGGTTTTGTGCAGCTGTTTTCAGGGATACTTCTAGGGATTTGTAAATTTTCAGTTCTTCCAAGGTGGCATGATCAAGGGCGAGGTGTTAACTCCTTTCCTGGCTTGTGCTCTGTTCTCTGAGTGACCATAAGCACTCTTTTCTGCCTTGGAACTATGAGAATTCCCTCTCTCCACTACAAGCTCCACCACACCAGCACTCCTCCTCACCCCAGGACTGCCACCCAGAACTGCAACCCAGATCCAAGCATAAGCAAAGCAAGAGAATCCTGCCTCAGCACCAGCAAAGAGATCCCTGCAATCCCTCTCTGATCAGCCATTCAGTTCTCCCTCTGTCTGTGGGCCGAGCTCAGGAAGCAGCCACCACCCCAGGGATGTGCCAGGACTGGGACTGGGACTGAGCTTCTCTCTCATCAGGGTCAGAGACTTTTCCTACTGTCCTTCTAAGCTGTCTTTGGCATTTGTGGACTAAGAAGTCTGGAAATCACTACAGCTGCCCATGATTCAGTCCTCTGAGGCCTGCTCCAGGTATGCTGAGGCTTGGTTTTTACTTGCATGCCCACGTTGACTTGTGCTCCTCTCCCAGCCTGGTGCAATAGACCTTTCCAATCAACCATCCAGGTTGTCTTGGGCTGGAAATTTGTTTCATTCTGTCTTTTTGTGGGTTCTGCTACTCTAGAATTTGTTTAGAGTCATTTTTTTTATAGGTATTTGGAGGGGTTTGGGGGAGAGCTCAAGCAAGTCACTGATTTTACTCAGCCATCTTGGCTGCGCTCCTCCATTAACATTTATTCAGTGAAGGGAAAAGATTTTGTTTGTGACAAGCTGGCAAGGATACTTTTGAACTGTGATAGTGGATGGTAGTGTTTCCTAGAAACTCCCAAATCATACCTAATGTAACTCTAGCCCTGCTGATGGTGATGGGTTAAAAGTAACAATTTAGGATATCTAGGTGAGTGGTGAAATGGTCTAAAGTATCTTTCCATTGACTGACCAATGACCTATTATTATTATTGCCTAATAATAATAACTGGCATTTATATAATGCTTTAAATTTTGGAAACCACTTTACATGTGGTTTCATTTTGTCATCAACAACCCTGTAAGGTAAGTACTATTGTTATCCTCATTTACAGATGAGGAAACTGAGGCTGAGATGTTGAGTGACTTGCCGAGGGTCACACACCTAGTAAATTCTTGTGGCAGGATTCAAACTCAAGTATTCTAGACTCCAAGTGTAACACCGTATCCATAGAACCACCTAGTTGCTTTGGTTAGCAAAACAATAAATACTGTCTCAGCTAACACTTTCATTCATAGCTAAAGTTGTGTTTAATTCTTTTCATAAGTAAAGGATGTTTAGAAAAAATGCCCCAAGAATTGTTTATAAATATCCTTTATCACTATAAAGGATTCACAAATACTACTGTTGATAAGCTGAGAATCCTTAATTAAGACAACAACCATCAGTTAAATAGATCTGTCAAGCTAAGGAAAAAAGTAACTTAACACAGAAGTTCTGTTAATTTGCTGACTGATGGACCTTGGTTTTGACTAATGCTGATACTGAGACAATTTAAAATTCTTATGTTATCTATATTACCTTGAACCGTGGGTTTAAATGATTCAACAAATTGCCTTGGTATAAGAAGTTTCCATAGTAGGGACTCCTCCCGCTGATGAAACCATAGGTTCAAACTGTATCCAGATCTCAACAAAAACAAAAAACTTAACTGCACAATGTCAAGATATTAGGAGATAGCATGTTTTCCAGAGCTAAGACCCAGCAAGCGGGCTGTGCCCTGATCTTAGCATAACAACAATCCTTTGCGCTCACTCTCAGGATAATCTCAGTCATAGCAAAATCCCAGAATTGTTTCATACCAACTTCAAGTGGTCTCTGAGCTTGGACAAGCACCTGTAGTACCCATGTCCCACTCATGAAGTCCTACTATGAATCAAACTTGTCACATTGTTGCTGTCACCCCTCATTGTCAGGGCTACAGCCCACTGCACAGCCATGGGTATAAGTACTGAGATCTCCCCACACTGCCTTGGCCCGCCCCCCACTAGGGGCAGGGCTCTGGCACATGTGTTTCTTGCTTGTAAGCCATTTCCCTCACTTTCAAATTAAACTTCTGTTTGATTCTTGACTCTTCTGTCTCTATCCTGCTTTGTTCCGCTCTGGCCATCCATAAGTTAGAGACTGGTTCCAGTCCAGTTGACAACAATATGTCAGTTTTGTAGACAGACATGTCTTTTCAGCAATCTTGGACATCTCTTCTTGGCTTCCTAATAACATTCCCTTTCTCCAGTCATCTATTGTATGTACCTTGAGGGTAGTTATACCTCTTTATTCTACCTATGGAGGTCATTGGATCTAGTGCTGGAAGGCACCTCACCTGTTGTCATTCTCCTTTCTTTACAGATTAGGAATCTGAGGCCCATGAAAGGTAAGTGATTTGTCTAAAGTCACTCAAGTAGTAAGTCAGAGGGCTGATCTGAGGCCAGGCCCTTTAATTCCAGAGCCAGTGGTTTTTTTTCTATTCTATTCTATTATAGACTGGTCCTAAAAATTAGAGGTGCCAAGGGTCCTGTCCTTGATGGCTCTGCGATTGATTTTGTTAGTTTCATTTGTTTGACAAGTTCTGTTCATATGAATTTGTAAATAGTCAAGTGACAGCTATTCCAGAGAGGAATATTACTGAACAATAAATATAAATTCTGCAAGCTACACGTTAGTGGCATAGCTATTACTTTCCATGATCCATGATTGTATTTTCTTTGTAATCATTTTCATGCGTTCTTGAGCAAATTCTCTAAAATCCCCTCCTTTAGAAAAGTTTTAATAATTTGTGAAAATAATTTTTAATACCATAAATTCTTTATTCTAATTTTGCAAATGGACATGGTTTCCCCATGTGTCATAAATATTTGACATAGGATTTGAATTTAACTTAATTGTTTAAATTTACATCTACTATCCATAGGTGTGCCTAACTAGTAAGATGGTACACTCTGCCACTGCTGCACAGTCTCTTCCCATGAAGAGAATGGAAAGACCCAATGTTATGGCACAGTGTATTTTGGAACACTTAGAATGCTGTCTGAGCACACCTATGATCTTATTGAGAAAGGAGTCAGTTTCTGTATATAGATCTTAACTAATGTTAAGATGCCATTGGAAGTATCTATCTCCAAGGATTCAATTTGGATTGCTGTTATTGGGAGCTAATCCATATCTCTATATTACGATTAAAAAAAATTCCACTTTATTTGGTGTGAAAGACTCTTGATTCAAATATTACCTCTAACTCTTTGTCTATTATGTTGAAAAGGAGGAATAAGATTGACTCCGTCTTGGAGCAGTGGAACTTTGATAATTAGAGCTAATATGTCAATCATATTATTATTTTTAAAATCATAAATATGCTTCTAAAGCAAAACATTTTAGAATATAGAGAAATTGAAGAATGTTATGAGATATTTAATATTTTTTCATTGTTACTAGACTTACCACACTTACCAAACACCCTATCTATCAAAACACTTATGTGTAACTGTGCCATGTAAAATAGAAATAGTATTTAGAGCAATTTATCTCTGCTTCCTTTTGTAGAAACAAATAAAACCTTGGTTGGATCAGAAAACCTTGGTTTTGATCCATCATTTGTTTTTAGAGAATATTCTCAGTGTCATTTCTGAGCCTTACTTTCCTCTTCTACAAAAAGAGGGAGTTGGATTAGGTAGTCTCTAAAGTCACTGCCAACTCTAAATCTATGATTTCATGGTCCTTAGATCCTCTGTTTCTATGATACTTTGTATTGGGACTATAAAACAAGATTAATTAATTAAAGAGAATATTTTCATAATTTTGTAGTTACAGTATATACTGTTGCTCAATTATTCAGGGATAGATCATGCAGTTTATGCTCAAGTAAGACCATGTTCTTCCTCATCCTTCCTGATGTCAAACACTGTCCTGATCTAATTTTGTTCAGGTAAAAAGGGAAAATGATGGAAGAAAATAATTTAAATGATGTATTCCAAGTCAACAGTTAAACTACACTGCTGTTTTCCTCATCCTCTATTTAAAGTGAAAAATGGCTTTTGTTGGTATGTCAAATAATATCATCACTTTTCAGATCCCCAACCAGCCCCACGTAACATCCCTGAAGACTTATAAGAAAGAGATCCACAGTTCAGTTAGACTGACTGTAAATTTTATGTTTATAGGATCATTTTCTTTGGGACAGAAGAGTTGGATAATACTTGTGTTTTGCTACATGACAATTTACTTTTCATGGGCAGAAATCTAGAGAATCCCAATTGTTTAGCAGTTGAACTCTGTCCAGATTTTTTTTTTTAAAGTGATCTTTGGAATGGGGTTTGGTGCTTGTTTGGATTCCAGTGCACATACGTGTAGGGCTACTCTACATACACAGTGCACAATCATTTGTGCCCTTTCTTAAGTTTTATTGATGCTTTTTGCTTTTTATTTCTCTAAATACTGCCCCCCCCCAACCTTCCCTTAGAGCAAAGAAAATAATAAAAAACAGCTGGAAACAGTACATGCTTCTCACAGCATGTGCAATAGTTTACACTCATAGTCCTCCACCTTTCTTCTCAGAGGAGGGAGGTGTGTTTCACCTTCTGTTTCTTGTATTTAAGACTGGTCATTGCAATTAATCAGATACTGGCTACCTTTTAGCATTCCTTTCATCCACATTATTTGTGATTATGTATATTGTTCTCTTAGGGGCAGTTAGGTGGCACAGTGGCTAGAGTGTTGGGCCTGAAGTCAGGAAGACTCATCTTCCTTAGTTCAAATCTAGCCTCAGACACTTAGTAGCTATACAACCCTCGGGAAGTCCCTTAACCTTGTTTGCCTCAGTTTGCTCATCTGTAAAATAAACTGGAGAAGAAAATGGCAAACCATTCCAGTATCTCTGCCAAGAAAACCCCAAATAGGGTCACGGAGAGCTGGACACATCTAAACAAGAACATATTGCTCTCTTAGTTCTATATTCTTCACTTTCTTTATAGTGTTTTTCTTACTTAATTTCCCCATTGTCTGCAATGTTTTCCTGTTCTATATTTTCATGTTAACTCATACTTTTATTTATGGTGCCTCTCCAAATAATTTTCTTAGAAATCTTATATTTACTCTATTTTTCACTCTAGTGATTATTTAAATACAATTTCTAAGGTTGCTGTTTTATTAGTCACATATACTTCCACCACTGCAAACTAAATATTGGATTCCTCCAAAAAATTTATCTTAAGATCTCCAAGCACTTGGACACCACAAAAAGAAATTACTATGCATGTTTTAGAGGTAGGAAAGGCAAAAATTGTTCTGAAGCCACCACTCAGTGATAAAATCAGACTTGGGACTTATACCTTCACTGCTGCACAAACTTGTATAGATACACATCAATGAACTCCCATGAAAAAGATACTCAGATCCCAGCAAAGAGATACTCAGAGGAAACTAACAGTTGCCCAACTTTCTCTGATATATCCCACTCACTGACAGGGGAATAAGCTTCATAAAACACTGCTTTGATCATTTCACTCCCTAGGCCCCCAGCTTTTCTTTAATAACTCTTCATTGCCCACAGGCTAAAGTCCAAACTCCTTCACCATGCCATTCAAGGCCTTCAGCAGTTTGGCCCTACTCTGTCTTTGAGTGCTTCCCATGAGGAACCCTTCCCCCACTAAAAGATCACATTTATTCTTACCTCTGAATCATTACTCTTGGCCATACAAATTGGCTTTGGCCTTTAAGTCTCAGCTCAAGTCCCATTACTTAAATGAAGCACTTTCTGAATATTTTAATCATCTAAGACTGTTTCATATGCTTTTAACCATCTCCCTTGAAATCAAATTCTTTTAAAATATCTGGATTTTGTTCCTACCATCTGCTCTACATAAATGTAAATTCTGTAAGTGAATTCCCTTTCCTCAGTTACGTGCTGCTTTAGGATATAAATTATTTCAAATTTTAATCACAGAAATTAGTAGAATTGGAATTTAGGTTGTGTTAGGGAAATGGGCAAAAACTCAAACTATGGTTCATACTCAAACACTAGTTTCTCAGAAAGCTAGGGACTCTGCAGGTGTTAATATCATTTTTATATAGCAAAAGCAAGGAGAAATTTGTTCTGGAAAGAGACTAGGAAAAAGGGGCACTGGGAAGAGAAACATTGTTATAAAAACTGCTAGTCCTAAAACAGGAGCTCTCCTTGAAAGTAGAGACTTGGTTTTTTTTTTTTTTGCCTCTCTTTGTATTCCCAAGTGCTTAGTACAATGCCTAGCACACAGTAAGTGCTTAATAAATGCTCGTTGATCTACTGATTGCTGTGCTGCAAGGACAATGGGTGGGATGACCCCAATGCCTTATGTAAACCATAGGCCTGGGGGCAGCTAGGTGGCACAGTGGATAGGGCACCGGCCCTGAAGTCAGGAGGACCTGAGTTCAAATATGGCCTCAGACCAAACACTTGACACTAGCTGTGTGACCATGGGCAAGTCACTTAACCCCAATTGCCTAAAAAACAAAACAAAAAAAACCCCCATAGGCCCAACCTAAGTGATCCACAGAATCTCAGTTGGAAGGGACATAAGGCCACACAGTCCAATATGTATCTGAATAAGAGCCTACATCCTCCTTTAGTGTCCATTCAGTCTCTCTGACGACTTCACATGAAAAAAAGCACAGTATCTTCTGAGATGGCCCATTACACTGGAATAGATCTAATTGTTAGGAAGTCTTTCTGTACATCAAGCCAAAATAGACCCATCTTAAACTTACGTAATTACATTAATTAGTTAATATAATTAATTCTGTATTTCTAACTGGAATTAGTTTTTCGAGGTAGAACCAAGCAGAACAAGTTTAATCTTGCTTCAACAGGATACTCTTCAACTATTTAAAGACAACTCTCACATTCTTCCCTTAGTTTATTGTTCTCCAGGCCAAATAGCCCAGTTCCTTCAATGGATGCTGGTATAATACTCTCTAGGCCCTTGTCATACTAGTTTTCCTGCTTTGGACAGCCTCCAGTTTGTCAATGTCCTTTCTAAACTGTGGGGTCCAGTTCAAACACAATACTTCAGATATGATTTGAGCAGGTCAGAATACTTGTGTTAATGTTGCCTCATGATTGCTTTGGAGCAGTTAGATGGCACAGTGTTTAAAGTGCCAGCCCTGGAGTCAGGAAGACCCATGCTCAAATCCAGCCTCAGACAATTATTAGCTGTATGACTCTGGGCAACTCACTTAACCCTGTTTGCCTCACTTTCCTCATCTGTTAAATGAGCTGGAGAAGGAAATGGCAAACCACTCTAGTATCTTTGCCAAGAAAGCTCCAGAAATGAGGTCATGAAGAGTTAGACACAGCTGAAACGACTGAACAACAAAACAAGATGATTGCAGTAACTTTTTTGGCAACCATGACATATTTTTGACTGCTATTGAACTCCTTTTTCTGCCTGAATTGCCCCATCCTACACTTGTGAAGTTGATCTTTTGAACTAGATGGTATTATTTTGTGTTTGTCTATACATTTCTCCCTGATTAGTTTTGGCCCATCATTTTAAAGTGGTAAGATCTTGTCGGGTCCCGATTCTTCCCCCTGCCCCAGTTTTGTGTTATCTATGTTTATACAACTATTCCTTTGGGTAAAATAGCACTAGAATGTACTTTTGATGACACTGTACCTTTGCATTGAGAAAAAGACTAAAATACCTTGCTTCAGAAAATGACAACTATCTTACTTGTTAAATATTTATTGATGTTAAAACCACATGTTATCAACACGACAATCCAAAGCAGTATGCTAGTACATTGTTTCTTTATAAATACAAATAAAAGGTGGCAAAATAATGCTAGTGAAGCTAAAAACCAGTAAATTAGCAAGTCACATTCAGAAAAATTTGGCAAGTGATACATGACATATTTCTAAAGTATAGGTAGAATAGTTCCAGGACCGACTGGGTACTGCATCTTAAATTCATATTAGCCATGTGTATGAGTGTGGTCAGAAAACTGGTATCACTCTCCAGAGAACAATAGCTATCTTAAGTGTGAAAGTTCATCAATCACTTAAAACCTGGTTGGTGTTCTTACAAAGAGGTACAAAGCAATACATGTGTAGCCGTAATGCAAAATATATGGGGTGGTACACAATTATAAAATTCTTTAAAAAAACAAAACAAAACAAAGTAATAACTTGAATAAATGAGCTGAGATAGATTTCAACATTTTTATTATAAATAATGAAAGATATATGTGCTTTGTATAAGGAATACAGTGTTTTCCTTTCATAGCGAAGTACCATCAAAACCTCATGTTTTCTCGTTCAGCCTAATTATTTTTCCCTCATTAAAATGGCTTAGTTCTGAATTAAGACCTCCAAGTCTAGTCAGAATCTGCCCAGTCCAGTTTGATGTCGAATCACCTTGCATTTGGAAAGCAGCCTTTAATCTAACATCTTCATGTACTGCATGTAACATAGTCCCTTCTTAGAGGAGGGTCACTGGATTATAGCATAGCAGAGAAGTAAATTGATATTTAGCATTTGCCATGACCATGTATATACCATGAAGTAAAATACATTATGACACAAGTCTGTTTTTGCCCCTCCTCAAGCTTTATTTCCTTCAAATAGCCATGAAACCAGCTCCCACAGGTGCTTACTTGCCATTTCCATCAGTCTTACAGATTCAGTCCATTTCAACTTGCTCTATACTGTTCCAGTTCTCAGACAAGACAGAAATACCACACACACTGAAATTCCCTCCTTACACATACCCTAGACTTCTAGCTGACCCCAGCATTTGAGACTTGCGAATGGTGGTGTTTTATTCAAATAAATTTGAGATTCATTCACTCACAACAACAAAAACAGACCTGGTCTTTACCATCTTCCTGTTCTTTCCAGTTCATTTAAATGAATGCAGTACAATCACAATGGCAGAAAATTCTTGTATTCCACTACCTTCTTTCTCCTCTCCCATCCATCCTCCTAGAATAATATGCCATGGTTGTCATGGGGGTGTTTGGATTCCTTCCATGGAACAGACTGTACTATACACTTCAGACCTTATTCAAAATACATTAAATTATTGGTACTTAAATTAGCCTTTTTCAGTATGGATTGTAAATAAGCTTCCAGCCCAAGGGGAGGAGGAGGCAGGAAGAGAAAAAATACTACACATAGGAAAAAAAACAAAACAAAACAAAACTAAGGTGTTAACCTTGCTAGAAAACTGTTGATATCAATGAACATTTAAGGCAAGTAGTTCTTTCTCTATGATATAACAGGAAGCAATTTGCAGAAGGAAGAAAATGTTTACTTGGATGTATTTGTCCTTTTGGATTCTACCATATTGCACTTGTTCACTGTAGCTGTCTCAATGCATTGCCACTTTAGCATCATATTTTAGTTTTGACTTGTAGTCCAACTGCCTCCAATTAAGCATTTCACAGTATGCTGAAGAGCACTAGTGAGCTTGTGTTTAAAGGCATTTGGTGATGCATACAAACCGTGTTTGCTTTCACTCAATTGGTTTCCTTTAGTGCTTTGGCATTTCTGACAAAGATACTCATAGCAAATCTCAAAATTAAAAAATTGGATGAATGTGAATTTTTGGTGCAAGGTGTACATTTCTATGAATACCAGCTACTAATACTCTCCACTGGGTGTAATAGTAAGTTAAAAAAGTAAGGTTATGGTGTTCTTTATCTCTTGTATGTAGTCAAAGGTGTGTGTCTACCTTTTACATAAAGTGACAAAGGAATATGGTTGGTCAAGGCAATGGCTTTCAGTGTTTCTGTTTTGCAAATAACACAGGATCTACAGATCATCACTCTCTACCAAGCCTGAATTCAAAGTCAGGTGAGATGGGTTGGCTTCAGGCTGAAACGCTGCTTTGATGTCTAGTCCTTGATCTGAAAGTGCTGCGTAGCGACTGGCTGAGGGTCGTACTTTTTTTGGCTTGGTGCTCTGGGGCTGTTGATGCCACTGGGCTATAGAAAGGCAAAGAGAATAGGTTAGTGTTTAATCAGAGTGTAGATTCTCAGATGATCAAAGTAAATTTAAAAAGTTCTTGCTCAAATAACTTGGCCATGCATTCTATTTTGAAAACAGAGAATGACCAATTTAACTAACACTGAGACTGGGTGATCTTCCTGTTTTCTGTCCTCTGCCCCCTCCCCCTCCCACCTCTCAACCTAATCTTGCTTTATTTACAGATGGTAACTTCACCTACATTTTGTTCCTTTCTCTAGGGTGCTTTGGCCATCACAGCCAGAATATATATAATTTACCTTCACTCCAAAGGAAAGATTCTCAAGGAGAATCTTCTGAAATATCCTCTAAGCAACATCGCTCTCTGCTCCCTCCACAAATTTCCATCCCGTTTTCTTTTCCCTCTCAAAGCCTAGATCTCATAGGGTTGTGGTGAGAGCAATACTTTGTAAAGCTTAAGTTGTTGTGTAAAAATGAGTGTTATTGTGAAGTTAAAATGTGGTAACTTTCTCTCTCTCTCTCAAACCTATTTCTGCTGTCCATTGTCACAGATGTTGTTAGGTACCCTGATTGGGCATTTTTAAACTCCAATGTATGGAAAAAGGTTGGGTTGGGAGGTCAGTTTGAGTGAATCTTCCCAGGAGGGACTCCACAAAACTGTTTTCAATCCAAATTAAATTGAAAAACTGAAATAAAACAAGTCTCATTTTTTCTAGTGGTTATGTATACATAATCACTCATACAACACACATAAATATATACATATATGTACATACATAAAGGCTCTCGATCATATTATGCTGGTTCAACAATTTTATAGGAACATTTTGCCTGAGCCTAGGGAACATTACTAGTTTACTTACACAAATTCCTCCTATCTGAAACATAGGAATGGTATACTCTGGTGTGCATGCACACATCTGCACACACACAGACACACACTCACACAAATGCTGATGAAAATCCACTGCTGAAGCTATATTAATACACTTTGGCTAAGAAAGCAATAAGCTACAACAGAGTATATGCATTCTTGGCTCATTAGTGTACATTTCTAGAGTGCACTATAAGATTATAATAGAATTATGATACAAGGAGACATTAAACGTTGTCATTTGCAGAGCCTCGTAACAACAAAAACATATGAAAAATGAGTGTAATCATGCCTTTCCCTACTACTACAGATGCTTAAGTAAAAAAGCCAGTCATATAGCTGACTACACAAAGAAACATTAGCATGCATATTTTGCTTTTAATATTTCAAAAATCTTGACTTATACTTTGACAGTGTATTTGTTCTCCTGGTGTGGATCACTATTAGTGTCGAGAAACTACAAACAGAAAGAAAGAGAGCAACATAAACCTTTTTGTGAATGGATTGCTTTTATGGAGGTTGGTCAGGATACCTCCAAGCTGACTGATGCAACATTTAGCTATCTTAAATTTCAGGATAGAATGAATACAAGAGATAAAGGGGCACTCACTATAAACATCCAGCCTGGCAGTGCATGACACGATCCCAGCTTCATTCTTTGCCGACACAGTATACCATCCAGCATCCTCTTTTGTAGCTCCTTGAATGAGCAGGCAGATGTAGCCATGATTATCCTGGTGCATGCTGATGAGAAGGGGAAGGTCATTAGGACTCTAAATAAAATTTTAAAAATGGCTTTTGACATGCAGCATTATTTTTAATTAGATCATTAGAAGCAGAATTTTTCAAGTAGTAGATAATGGGGTCTACTTATTCTGGAGAGGCAGGCAAGCCCCATTAACATTAATGGGATATAAGAGTGGACATCAAGGGGTAGAATAAATCTATGTACTTAATTTCTAGCCAAGTTTTTGGCTTGGAAAAAAAACAAACAAACCACTAAACATTTCCCCTGGCAGGATATTAAAACAAATAGATTCATCTTCTAAAATACTAAGAAAAAGCTTTTTTTTTAAAAAAAAAAATATCACTGTTAGACTAAGCAAAACCTGTTTTTTTTTTCCCTCAGATCATTGGTAGCATCTCCTTCAAAGCTTGTGCCTCTTAATAAGGGACACTTCAGGATAGACTATGATTTTACTATGCTATGTTATTAAATATGAAAAGTCTTGTTTTTGGCTGAGTTCAGATTTAAACAGTTCTAATTTAACTTGACGGAATCACAGATTCAGGCCAACCTCACGCGGTCAGTGCTGTAAGTGAGCGACTCATTTTCTTTCTTCCAGAATATCTGAGGTGGAGGAACTCCAGAAACACGGCATTCCAGTCGCACTGGGTACCCATCAGCAACTCCTGTGTTCTGCAGCTTCTCAAGAAATGCAGGGGCTTGGTGTGCTTCCTTAGCTAGGAAAACATGAAAGGAACCATTTATCAGTATTTATTCTATGTTCCTGGGGCCACACTATGCAGGAGTGAGAAGCGCTTTTAAAATATAGTCTGAGTACATCTTTTAATTTTCTACTTTTGCTTTTCCCTTCTTTCTGATCTCCAGATCATTCTTTCACTAACCAAAGTGATGCTCATCTTCCCTTCTGCTAATTTATTTCAGCAGTTAATTCAAACCATTCAGCCCACACAGTCCATTGACCATCTGCTCTATTGAATGGCTCTGTCAGGTGAGCTGTGTAAGAGTCTCCTAGTCCCAACCCTAAGCATCTGTGTTAGCCTCACTTGCTAATTTCTTTTGCTAGGAATTCATTGCTTCTTCCAGCTAACGCCACCTAGTGACATGGATAACCATGGCATGCTTTTTTCCAAGGCCACCACATTAGCTGAAGTCAAATTTATTCCAGTTAACTTTCCCCAGTTATCTTCTGTGCTTGTTAAGCAGCCCTTGGAAAATGTGTACATTATCATTACACAGCAGGAGAGCCCAACCTATTTCGGTTTCAGGATTTAAAATAAAATATTAAAAATAGAATGTGGAAGATTTTAGGGAGGGTCTACACAGGTATGGATGGTTTGCTATATGCATCATTGGAGAGAATGCTCATATGGGTGAGACCACAGATCTATGGGAAGGAGTGCAGTATTTATAATCACCTCCTGATCTAGGATAGATAAATCTCTTAGTTTGATCAGCTGGTTTGATCTGTGCTCTTTGAAGTATGAAAAATTAGCTTTATTTCCTTTATCTCTGAAAATAGAAGCACAAACTGATGTCTCTAGAATTAATGCCTTAACTCTTGCTATTCATGGAAGGCCTAATGTCTTTCTTGAGTAGAAATAATTTTTGGATGTGTGCATGTCCATATCACCCCCTAGTGGTCATTCAACCAAAATGGAGCCGCTGACAAAAAAAGATTAGTGAATAGAGTAAGGTTCAAAATTCTCTGAAACCTCTTAAGAGAATTATACTTTTAATACGGCTACATTTGGCTGGGTTTTGTCCTTTTTGGTGGGAACAGGAATTAAGGGGAACTGAGTCCCAATCACAGCTCTGCCATTTACAATTTGTATGATGTTAGGTAAATCACTCAACCTCCCTGGGCTATAGACCATCAGTAAAATTAAGAGTTTGGAATAGGTGTTTTCTAAATTCTATGATACTGTCTATGACCTCTAAAGTTCCCTTCAGCTCTAAACATATGATCCTATGATTCAAGATGACCTTTAAGGTCCCTTCCAACCCTTAAGGTTCTATGATCTTGATCTGGGCTCCTAGGTTTCTAAATGGTGAACTTTTGCCATTTCTAGCTCAACCTAACAAGTGGGAATGTGGAGTAAGCAGTATATAAAAGTGTATTTGTCATTTTGGAAAGGACAACTCATAAAATTCACTATGTCGAGAAGTCTCACCCACTGACAAATATCTTGAGAAAGTCAAGACATCTGGCCCAAATTCAGTGGTCCCAGTATATGAGAACCAGAATGAACCAAAAGCACATTTAACTAGAACAAAGATTGCTGTATGGCTAATGGAAGAACACTTGAGTGTGAAGAATTATAGCATGTGTAAGTTTTTCCAAAGGTCTGTACCTTGGTCTGATATAGTACCATAGTTCTTTGTCTGGGCCTATGCTAGGTCCATATGATTATTTGGTTTTCAATAGAATGTATGCTCCTAATGGCAAGGACTATTTCATTCGCCTTTGGATTCCTAGTGCCTAAAGTAGTGTCATGCATATGAATAAGTGTTTAATGTATGTTTATTAAATTGAATTGCTTTATTTTTTGGGAGAGGAAAAATCAACATTCTTATTATGGTTTAGCTCATAAGAATGCTATGAAACTCCCCCTTAGACATAATATTGAGTTTTCATCTTAACAACAACACCAACAATAAACAGCTTCCATTTATATAGTACTTCAAAGTTAGCAAAGTGCTTTACATATATTATCTCATTTGATCCCAATAAGAATTGTATTCTGACACAACACTCTTCCTTATTTTGCCTACCATATTATCAATGAATACATTGCTTTGGCCAAATGTACTAATAATGAGGTGCAGACTATACCAACAAGAAGTTGGTAAATCATGTGAGAAGTAGAGTAAGGAATTTCATGCAGGGGATGTATGACTGGGAAAGGAAAAGGCATATTGATAGTGAGTGAAAAATAATACAGTTTGAGATTAATTTGAATCTGGCAGCAAAGTAGAGTCACCTCTGAAGTTAAATGCTATTCATTCATTTACTCATTCAGATAATACAAGGCATCTTCTTCTGTAAAAGATAATGTAAAGGTAAATTCTGTAAAGGTAATGGCTAGACACAAGCAGGCATAAAGCTATAATGGCAGTTCGCTGGAAGTTGTAGTTGTCATTCTTTCCCTCTCTTCCAGTAGAAAACAATCTTATACACAGAAAGATTAATGAACTGGCAAAAATGCTGCTTAGAATTCTTTCTCCCTTAGTTAGGCTGGTGGGAAATAGTCAGGAAAGAGGAAAGAAACTCTTATAAAAGCAATGGCTGATTATTAGCTGGTACAAGTCATTTGCCACGTCTTGTACCTGTACTGATTGTGTTGGCATTTTGATGGTACATCAAATGGTGATTGGATATGCAAATGGATGGTGTGGCAAAACATACAGAAAAGACTGTACCATAGAGTCTGGTGTTCTAAGAGACATATAGGTGTTCCAAAATAATTACCAGCAACAATGAGTTCCAGGCTGAATGAGTTCTGCCCAGCTCGGTTGGTGGCTACACATGTGTAGATGCCAGCATCTCTAGATGTGACAGGTTCGATGATCAAGGAGTGCACACCATTCTCACGCACCAACATCTTGTGAGCACTGTCAGGGCGAATTGGCTTTCCATCCAGTTGCCAACTTAAATCTGGTGTTGGTAATCCACTGACCTTAATCAGAAAAGTTATTAGTTAATGGAAACTCAGAATGCTTTGAACAAAGAATAGCTTGCTACTGTATCAAATTAGTAAAACAAAGTGGTGGTGGGAACTTGGGCTAGATGGCCTCCAAGGTCTCTTAGAGCTCTAGGTTAAGAAATTTTCCTTGTGTAAGATAGATTTTTTTTTCTATTTAGCAGTCAGATCCATTGCCAAAGATTCATGGAATGAATGACAGCTTTGGAAAGGTAAGATATTCAGTCAATACACATTTATTAAGGCACCAGGCACTGTGCTAAGACCTGGAGATACAAAAAAAGGTAAAAAAAAAATCCCTACCCTCAATAAACTAGCGATCTCATCAGGAAACAGGTGGCAGAAATAGGACTGAATAGCTTAGAGAAAATAAAATTTTAAGTAGACATAATCACTATCTTCAAAATATTTGAAGCAACACCCAGTTTTTATTTGGAAGAGAGATGACATTTAATTTATGTTGCCCAGAGGACAGAACTAGGACCAGCGGGATAGAAGTCACAGAGAGGCAGATTTTGGTTCATGTCTTTTTTTTTTTTTAAGGCAATTGGGGTTAAGTGACTGACACAACTAGTGTCAAGTGTTTGGTCTGAGGCTGGATTTGAACTTGGGTCCTCCTGACTTCAGGGCCGGTGCTCTATCCACTGTGCCACCTAGTTGCCCCCAGATTTTGGTTCAACAAAGAAAAGAACTTTCTCATAATTAGAGCTCCTGAATAATGTAATGGGTACCTTGTGAGATAAATACATTTCTTTCTCTAGAGATCTGAATGACTGCTTGGGTAGTTGGCCTACATCTCAGTGATTGAAAGCATTAATGCTTCTCATAGGACTTGGTGAAAGGAACTCCAGATTTTGGAATTAAGGGGAACTGAGTCCCAATTACAGCTCTACCATTTACAATTTGTGTGATGTTAGGTAAATCACTCAACCTCCCTGGGCTATAGACCATCAGTAAAATTAAGAGTTTGGAATAGGTGTTTTCTAAATTCTATGATACTATCTATGACCCCTAAAGTTCCCTTCAGCTCTAAACATATGCTCTTATGATTCAAGATGACCTTTAAGGTCCCTTCCAACCCTTAAGGTTCTATGATCTTGATCTGGGCTCCTAGGTTTCTAAATGGTGAACTTTTGCCATTTCTAGCTCAACCAAGACTCCACCCCCCTAACTGTTCCCTGGTCATCTTCACATTTCTGTTCCTGCCCTCCTGACTCTTTCTGTCTGAAAAGGCACTCCACTAAACTATACCCTAGGGCCTGGGATTCTGCTGGTATACATTCACCATTTTTAGACTGATCGAGACCCCCATGAAACTGTTACAGAGCCATCTTTATGGCATGCAACTGTGCATGCCCTACTCCTCCCCCACCCTTGACTTTTTACCTCTTGCTCTGGCAACAATAATGAAATCAGTACTACCATTCTCAGAAAGGATGTGCCAAATCATCTATTTGCTCTGACTGCATTTAATGTCCCTGTGACTTCCTTGGTCAAAAAAAAAAACCTCTCCATGGCCACTATGCCTCTGTATATTTTGTCTTCCCATATTAGAATGTAAACTTCTTGAGGGCAGGGATTGTCTTGCTTTTTCTGCTTGTATCTCTGTGCCTTACCCAGTGTCTGGCATATGGTAAGTGCTCAGTAAATACTTTTTCATTCTCTCACTCATGATACTATGACTTCCTTGTTAGTGAAGGTTTAATTTTCATCAGTGAAATGGTGATAAAAGTTTAATGCCTTATGACCTTACTAGAATGTGAGGATTATTGAGATAATGTCAGCTGAATTTTAGGTCAGAAAGATGCATAGCAATGACAGTAATGATAGTGACAAATACCTCATTCAGCCCTTACACAGAATAATCACTTCTTTCACTGTGGGACTGCCAAAACTATAAGAAATACTATTTAATATTTCAATCAGTACCAAGGATGATTATTTTAATAACACTGGAAACTGGGTAACAAAAGCAATTTGAGATTACCCAGAAAGCAATCTCCACAAACTAGAATCACAATGAAAACATCTTAACATCTTAAAATCATGACAGTTGTGTTGACCAGAGATCAGATAAAAGCCATTTAATTGCTAATAACATGATGCACTGTGAAGCCAGAGGAGGGCTGCCATCTGCCAGCTCTTTCCAGTTTTGTCCTTGATTCAGAATGGGAGGAAAGTACCACTTAAGGGTACTTCCCAACCCCCCTTCTCTTCTCTCACGGGAAATTCACAGACAAAAAAGATGTCAGCTGGCTTATAAAACAATTCTCCCTTTGAAGACCCAACTGTGCCAAAATCTGTCACTGAACTTCCAAATTCCATTCTGGCTATGTGTCATTCATTTGATCCTGCCTACAGTATACAGTGCTTTGAATTTAAATCTTTTGAATCAAACATCATTTTTAAAGATGCCTCCTCCTTACAGGTAGGGAGCAGCATGAAAGGGAGGATTTCTCTTCTGTAAGAATTTTTTAAAAAATCAAATCAAATGATATTCCAATTATTGTAAAGCAGTCAAATTTATCTTGGGGATCAGATCCACAGAGGCAGATAGCCAGAGTGAATATGAAAACCTTTGGACATAACCAACAAGTTTAGGCACTAAAGTAGCATGAGTATATAGACTTGGAGAGGGATGTACTCCCTCACGTTGGTTACCTTTCCACCTCTACAATCACAACTTTCTCCTCATTTTCTCTGGCATAACTGACTGCCTTTGCATCACTGTCACCACCAGGGATAATGTAGAGATGGGAATGGTGGGAAGATGCTTTAGGCAGGCCTCAGGCTTCTCTGAGAACTGCAAAAGGTGTCACAGTAGGTTGGATCTATTTTTCTCAAACAACAGGGCAAACCTACTAAGTTAAGTTCCTTTTCTAAAGGAGGAGAAACGCTTGGTGTTTTGTCTTGCTTTAACTGTCCAATTTATATCGGATCCATTCCAATGGGAAGAGTTACTCATATTAAGTCAAAGGAAAATACCCCTTCATTCCATCTCTCAGCCATCCTTGTACACTTCCCCCTCTCTACCCCCCAAGCACAGTAAGATTGTATAATTTCTGGGGTTAAAAGTCACCTTTTTGGACAGTTCGGTTCTCAAGAAATGTGTGGGAATGGGGAAATACATACTTGCAATTAGTGGAGAAGAAAAAGCTATGCTTCCTCAGGCTTAGTACCAAATCAAGGAGAGTCAGTTTCTAAGAATGTACCCAAGAGGTGAAAAGCTCAAGTTTTTCGCATATTTTGAAGGAATAAAGCTTAGTGTGCAGCTACAATGTATAATTGACGTCTTTCCTGCAGTAGCTCCCATAGCATGTCATCATCTGGTTCAGTTTTCCACTATCATTTTACTTATCCTATTTTAGAGCCTAGCAAGAAAATCAAAGTAGAGATATTTGCTAATTAAAAAAAAATTTTTTTTTATTTGTAAGTATGTCTTGTCAGTGATTTCCCTGAAATTATGTATTTTAAACTGAGGGCAGAAAGTAAGACATTTATATTTGTTGAATCTTTTTGTAAAATTTTTTTATTTTTAACATGTATTTTTAAAACTTTGGGTTACAAATTTTCTGCCTTCCTCCCTCCTGACCCACTCATTGAAAATGCAAGCATCTCAAGAAAGGTGTAGTTATGCAAAACACTTCCACAGTAGTCATGGTGTGAAAAACTAAGTATATTTCCCTTCATCCTATCCTACCCCCCATTTATTCTATTCTCTCTTTTGACCCTGTCCCTCCTCAGAAGTGTTTGCTTCTGATTATCCCCTCCCCCAATCTGCCCTCCCCTCTATCAACCCCCTGCTCTCTTGTTCCCTTCCCCCCTTATTTTCCTGTAGGGTAAGATAGATTTCCATACCCCATTGGGTATATTATTCCTTCCTTAAGCCAAATCCTATGAGAACAGGATTCACTCATTCCCTCTCACCTTCCCCCATTTCCCCTCCATTGTAAAAGGCTTTTCTTGTCTGTTTCATGTGACATAATTTACCCCATTGTACTTCTCCCTTTCTCCTCCCAGTATAATCCTCTTTCACCCCTTAATTTTATTTTCCAGATATCACCCCTTCATCTTCAACTCACCCTGTGCCCTTTATCTATCTATCTATCTATCTATCTATCTATCTATCTATCTATACATACATATAATTTTTTCCCTCCCACTACCCTAATATTGACAAAGGACTCATGAGTTACAAATTGTATTTGTTGAATCTTAAACAAGACTGATTTAAAAAAAAGTTTTTTGGGGGGGTCTGCCATCATTTTTACAATGAAAAGATCTGAACTATATTTATCTTGTACTTATATTTATCTTATACTTATCTTTCTAGATCAAAATACAGTGCAGTAGCAAAATAATAAAACACATCCAATACCTCTTGTCCCTCTGAAAAAAGAAAAAGGCCTTGTTTCTCTTTCATGGAAAAATATGGTAAGCAGATATTAATTTGTTTTCTGTAGTATGAAGAGAACCAGCAGAGGGCGCCCCAAAGATTTTAGAAATTAACAATTCAGCCCTTAAATGCTTGAAATGAACATTTAGAGGCAAAGATCTTGAATAGGGCAGAAGATAAGAGGACACTGAAAATGAGGTATCATTACAATTTCTGTTAGAAATGGAGAATGGAAAAAAATCCGGACACAAAATAAACATAAGATGAGGGGGAGGGATGGAGGATTTTCTTAGCATTTCTTATCAAGTTAAATAAATTCAGCACCTCCACCCATATATTTATAGTGAATGTGCAGGGAAGAAGTTTTACTAATAATGAGAAACATATATAACTTTTCTACAAGAGAAGTACAAAGTAATTATATTGAGATGAAGTGAGAGAGGAAGCATCAATTAGCAAATTACCTTACAATCCATTCGGCAGAGTTTTCCTTCTTGAACAGTGAGGTCTCCAGGCGCCTGCAAGAAGTGAGGTCTGAAAAATCGTTCTTGAATTGGTTCATTTTCATCTCCACTGTCTCGTGATCTAGATCGGGGTCTTTGAAACAGGGTACACAGATTTCAGCTCTCTTACTTATTTTTTTTTTTTCACAATAGATGAATTGGTACATAGCTCCATTTTTTAATCTCAATTTTTTTGGCAACCAATAATGGAATAAAAAAACATTAGAAACTATTATTTCATTTGGGGACAAATCCTGAACTTCAGGGTGTATGCATTGCAGTAGGCCTTAAAATCAGCTGGAAAGAATCTTAGAGACAAGCTGGGCCAACCTCCTCCTTTTACAGGTGAGGAAACTAAGGCTCAGAATGACTTGCCCAATATATAAAAAAATTTTTTTTGAACTTACCAAATAAAATCCATATCTCCATATACATACAGAAAAATGATTATACATGAAATTACAGGTCTCTATTATATACAGCTTACTTTTCTTTTAAAGCATGTAACAAATCCAACCTATAGCTTTCAAAGCTGACTTGCCTGTCTGTGTTTCTGTCTGCTTGCCCAGGTAAGTAATTGGCACAGCTGAGATGGGAGCCCAGCCAGGTCTTCTGATTCTATAGGTACTGCTCATAGTATTAAATCTTACTTGAACTTTTGCCATCTTTGGGTTTTTAAAATCACTGCAAATCCAAACGAAGGTAAATGAAAAAATTGAGCATTATACAGGTAACCCAAAAGTCTGAGTACAATGTTAAAGTTTTAATAGCACCAAGACTTTTGGAACATCCTGTATAAATTAAAATTTTCTTTTTCCAAATGAAGTATTTTTTCCCTTTAGTTTTGTGTGAGAAGTAGCGGCAGCTGTTGCCTATTAATTTGCTCCCAACTCTTTTCAACGGAAATTACTGTAACTTTCCACTTGTTCTTAGATTTGTGGGAGATGCAAAGATAACATTTATTTTATGAAATCCTAACACATTTGCATTGAGGCTCATTTTGGATAAGAAGTCTGGTCTTTTCATTTTTGTTGTTGTTTAGTCATTTTTAGTCATGTGCAATTCTTCATGACCCCTTTTGGGGTGTTCTTGGCAGAGATACTGGAGTAGTTTGCCATTTTCTTCTCCAGCTCATTTGACAGATGAGAAAACTGAGGGAAACAAGGTTAAGTGACTTGCTCAGGTCACACAAAAACTAAGTGTCTAATGCCAGATTTGAATTCAAGTATTCCTGATTCCAGGCCCAACTCTATACCCACTGTGCCACCTAGTTGTCCCTAGTGCTTTTCATACCATCTGGAAAACACATACACATACACAGAGTGCAAAGCATATTTTCCTTTGACTCCATGATCACAATGACATTTACAAAAATGTCCTTTTAAAGAGAATGTGCAAATCAAGAGAAATCTACCAGGTATGTGTGCTTTATATTATTTCTCCCTTTGGAAAGTCTAGTTAGAGAACTTAGGAGCAAAATAATTTAAACTAATTTCAGAGAAAACTAAAGAAGATAGCACAAGGAAAAATAAGGAGTCCTGCCAGAAATCACAGTGAATTAAGTTTAAGAACACTTAAATAGAGAAAGCAATAGTGGGACAAATTCAAAGTGTTCTTACTGTGATAGACAAATAATTGTCAGCTTGTTTATAATCCATTTATTCTTGCTCCAGGCACAGGTCTAGTTTATGAGGAAAATATACTCTAGGGAAACATTGATACATGTATGCAAAATAATGTCATTTATTGGAATTCATATTTAAAAAAAAACCATGAAATAGCACAAATGAATGTAAATGACCAGGGAGTCAAAAATACATTATTTTTGCATGAATACAGGTGACTAAAGAAAGAGATGGAGAATAGAGTGAGCCTGAATTGAAACTAAAAGGTTGACTCAGGCACATGGTAAGTTTATTGTTCCATTGCGTTCACGTCCAGAGAAACAGGTTTTAATGTAAGTTGTGACAGCAATTAAAAATAAATACAAGGATTCCAGATGTTGCCAAAATGAAGTTTCAATTAAATTTGGACAGAGCAAACAAAGAGAGCTTTTCCAAATATCATAGACTCTGTGTCTGAAATATACCCATCCATGGGTGGATTCAGTCTTCTGGAGGAGGTATAGACATGTCCAATGCCTGACATTTACCTAGGTTCTCCTCCCTTCTGTCACATCCTGAAATTTTTTTGCATCTGCTGTTACTCTTTTTACTGTATATTTATTTTTTCACAAAGGCCTATACACAAAATGCTTGTTGTTGCTGTGGACTATGGCTTCCATTTAGAACTTTCTGAGGCTACTTCTCTGCGGCAGGGGCAGTATCTGTTTGACAGGCTGGGCTACTGGCCCTTTAAAGAGGCAGAGAGCCCATTCTCGGTACCATTCTTGCTACCTGAGTCATAAAAGACCCATCCACTGGGGAATTGGTGTTGGAGGTTTCAGCATAATTCCCTTTGCTCTGAGGGAAAGTTTTTCTGACCTAGCCTGATAGCCCACATAAATGAGGAGAAGGAGGGGAATAGTATTTAATCTGAATTATTATCCTTTATAATAGCTTCTACCCCACTTATTGTGGGAAATGCTAAACAGCCCTTGGGGTTGCCTGAAACATCTCATAGTAATATTAAACAATACCAAAGGGGTGTATTAAATATATTTCCTCCCCAGTGTAATCATGATCAATGGGAATTCCACTGAAACCTCCAACACAAACTCCTCATAGGATGGATTTTTTTTTTTTTTGCCAAGAAAGACAAATCAGTGATGATCTTCAGAATGGCTTCTCTGCTCTTTTAAAGGGAAGTCACTTAACCTCTGTGTGCTCAAAGCAACTCCATAGGACTTCTATATGAACTCATAGTCAGGCTTTAATTTGTACTACTAGGAGTTCCATCTCTGATGTAATCTGGGATTTTTCCTGTATTCTTGTCATTAAATGAAGGAATCCTAAGAGGAGCACCTTATAGATACATCTAAAGATCAACTTCTTAGAGAGAAAGCTATGAACTTCCTCACTTTTTCAAACCAGATTGACGAATATTTGCTTATGAGACTAACAGGATTGTAGCTTCAGGGTTGGAAAGAACCTAAAGGGATACTGAGTCCATTTTACAGATGATGGAACTCAGGCCCAAAGAGAATGTCCAGGGTCACACAGGTAGAGACAAGAGCCAGGATCTGGACCGAGGTCCTCAAACTTAAAAATTCAGCACTCTCATGTATTGCACTATGTACTTCTGTATTAATACTTATATACTGCACTATGCTTTTTATTTGGAACAGTGAAATTGTAAAGTCTCTTCTTCTCTCTGCCCACCCCCAGGGAATTTTGACAGTCTTTCAATACTGGAAAGATGCAATTTATCTTGACCCATAATATCCTGTAAAGAAATACAAGAAGGGTGTCGAATGTAAAAATCCTCCAGTATATCTTCTGAATGTATTCTGTCTTGGGGTTCAACCATGACCCTGGCAGTATTTTTTTGCTGTTATAGTATCTATGTAAAGGAAATACATAAGATACCTTCTCACATGAGGCTGGCCTGAGGGAGAACGAGGACTGCGGCCTCTCTGGTTGACAGCCTGTACCATCAGCCTTCCAGTACAACTCACTCGGCCCTGTCAGAGATATTAGGAAAATAAAAAGGGAGGAGGAAAATGATTCAGAACTGAATACTTTCATAGCCAATTGCCTCTATATTTCTTGCCCAGTGTTCATCATTCTTGGTTTCAACAAGACATTTTATAGTGGATCAGCCTGTAACATTAGCAACAATTCACCTTTTCCAGAAAAACATTTCCCCCAGGGATAAGGAAAATTTTTGAGCCCAGTGATGTGGTGAGTGCCTCCCCACCTTTTCCTGAGGATTTGATAATATTGGCTGTTGATTCAGATTTTCAGAGCAAGAAAAAACACTGTGTGCTTCCTGAGGGTCTTTTCTTTTTGTGTTCTGGTTCAGCATCTGGTATCTACTGTTACTGTCTGCCAGAGCTGTTTATAAGCATTAGGACAGCTTTTGATGATTTGGCAAACCAATTACAATTATTGCTGCCTGGACTGTTGCTGATTGATACCTAAACTAACCAATGGCACCAGTGGAAAAAAGGGAAGGGAGAGAGAGAGGGAGAAAGGGAGAGGTAGAGAGAGATATCTTCCCTTTACACTTTTATGTGCCCCATAATGATTTCTGAGGCCTTCATATGAAATGTTTGGATATGATTTTGTATTGATGTTACATCTATGGTTTGTCAGAGATGCCAAAATAAAAACTGGAACATTCTACTCCCTCTTCTACTCTTCCCAGGAGCACATTTCTCCAGTCCCATTAATTTTCAAATTGCATGACCAATGACATCACTTCCAAAAGTATTAAGTATTGGCATGGTGTCATTAGCACTTTGTGAGAAGTGTCTGTGGCAAATGGGATTGTATTTGGAGTATAACATTATAGTTATATATAATATAACATATATTATAACATCATAGTCTCTTATAACATCATAGTCTCATCCAAGAGCATAGCCTTTCTAAGGATTTTTATCACTAAGTGTTAAATAACTATAAAAATGGATCTCCTTACAGATAATGGCCAAAGTACCAGGAAAGATAGTTTTTATTTGTTAAATTCTTTAGGGCATTCATAAATTTAGCAGAAAGCTTTAATGGAGCTACAAAAAAAGGTCCAAATAATATGGATTAGAAATCCCTAGCCTACCATCTTGACCTTCTGTTTGAATTTCTTCCTCATCAAACTCTTATCCAGAGTAGTTAGCCAAGTTAGCAAATGTCCTCTTCCCACCTTATGCCTGAGCCCACTGCCCCTTCCCTCCTCCATGAATATGCACAGAATTCCAGCAAGAGTCCCTAAGTGGCAGTAGGATTAAAAGTGGAAATGATTAGAGGGGCAATGCCAATTCTGACCAATCAGAGCTTTAAGGGCTCTCTAGATCTCAACTTCCTTTAAGGAAACTGCTATAAAAGCAAAGGCACATTAAGATAACCACATGATATGGTTCCCAAAAAACTCTATGTCCCTTATGCAGCACTGAGAGAAGCAGAGTCCAGAACAATGGAGGGGCTAGTCCTGTAATATTGCCACATCATATCTGGAGGTGGATGTTCAATTTTGTGTACCACAGTCTAGCAGAGGCATTGACAAGCTGGATTCCTTCCAAAGGAGAATGACCATGAGAGAGAAGAACCAATGAGAAATGGTTGATGAAATTAGGGATGTTTAGCCTGGAGAAAAAAAAAAAGACTTAAGGGAAACATGGTAGTTGACTGAAAATGTGAAGGGCTGACATCTATAAAAGAGAATAGATTTACTCTATGTTGCTTCAGGGGGCAGAAATAGGACTAACAGGGAAAAGTTATACGGAGGCAGATTTCAGATCAAAATGGCTTCCTTAAAATCAGAGCTGTATAGAAATGTAATAGACTGCTTTGTGAGACAGGAACCCACAATAACAAGTGCTCAAACCCAAATTGGATAACCCTGCCTCATGGATGGAACAGATGACACTCCTGGACTAGATGGAAGATCAGACCTCTAAGGTCACTTTCTACTCTGAGTCAGTGATTCTATAGGACTTTACTTATGCAGCACTCTTAACAATACTTGGCTGTTCTGCCTTGGCTTGTAAAGGCTATTTCATCTTCTGAAATTCCACCATAATACTTAAAAACCCAGAGGTAGTTGGTCATCTTGCTGTGAGGTAGTCTTCATTATCTATAGCAAATAGGACTGAATACCTGGCAGAAGCCATACTTTGTGTATTCACCACAGAATTTCCTCAGTTGTATACAATCTAGATAGGATCTCTATCATTATGTACTTGAGCCTCTACTTCAACCCTTCCAATGGAGAAGAACCCAATAGAGGGGGAACCCACTACTTCTCAGCACAGCCCATTCCATTTTTGAAGAGCTTCAATTGTGAGGTTTTCCTGGCATCAAGCACAAATTTTCCTCTTTTCAACTGCTACCCACTGTTCACAGATTTGCCTTCTGGAGCCAAAAAGAACAAGTCTGAACAGAGGTAAACTGATATAGTAGAAAAAAAGCTGGATTTGGAGTCTGAGGATGTACTTTTGAATACTGGCTCTACCACATACTAAGTATATGACCTTGGACAAATTACTTCGCCTCTTGGGGTCTCAATTTCCTCATTTTTACCAGATAACCTCAAACATAACTTTGAGCTCTACATCTATGACCCTACATGTCTAATGCTTCTTTCATATTAACAGCCCTTCAAATACTTGGAGAGAGCTATCATATTTCCTCTCAGTCTTTCCTTCTCCAGGCTAAACACTCCTAGTTCTTTCAGCTGATCTTCATTTATATATAGATTCAATGCCTTTCTTCATCATCCTGGCTATCCTCCTCTAGATGCTCTCCAGATCATCAATTACCTTCTTAATCTCTGAGTTTGGTAAAGATATGGATATATACCAAGGATTGACATTAAATTTCTTGCACAATAGTGCTATTAACATAAATGTTGTTACGATTGATGAAGTATATACTATATTGTGTAAAAGACACATCTTAACTTTCTACAACTATTGACTCTACTAATTTTTTTGGGTACAGTAACTTATGAAGACTATCTAACAAGGTATGAAAGGGTCACTATCAGTGGAAGAGTGTTCACACTGATGAAATCAGATCAGCTGATGCATACATATTTTCTCCTCGCATGATAAAGAAGTGGGGATTTTAGAATCTTGGTCATCTACTTCTACTAAGGCACTATCTTTTTTTTTTTTTTTTGGAGAAAGAGAGAGTATTACTTGGCTCCTAAGGTCTGAGGCATGGACTATTTCATTTTTGTCTTTGCTATGCCCATCATCTCATATAACACGTAGTAGTTGCTTAATACATGCTTGCTGACTGCTACAGAATCAGTCAACCAAACAATAAAATCTTATTGAGTGATTATTATGTCCTAAGATAATGGTGTCAAACTCAAATAAAAACAAGGCCACTAAGCTGTACATAAAGATCCCTGACTTATTTTGTTGAACATTAATTAAATTTTATTAAATTTTAATCTAGTTGGGCCTTACTTGGGAGTGTTGTGGGCCACCTGAGTATTTTGACACCTCTATGCCGGGCATTATGCTAGGTGCTTTGGAAGATGCAAACGTAGAAGACTCAAGAGATTCAAGAAAGTTACAGTTTCATTGCAGGGACTAGACTAAGCACCTTAAAGAATAATAGAGAATAAGAGCATGCAAGAAGGTAGAAGAGAGGAATCACAGAGTAGCATAAAGAACTTTGGAATTGGGAGTCAGTAGGCCTGAGTTTGAAATCCAAATCTGTCACTAACTAGCTGTGCTGCCGTGGGCCAGAGATTTCCATATCTCTGGGTCTTGGTTTCCTCCTTCTAAAATAAAGGATTTTGACTTTAAAGATATCTAAGGTCTCTTACAACTCTTGACATTCTATGACTTCTGAGCATGAGAGAAAGATAAGTAAGGAGAGGAATTACTGGGCTGGAAGGAGTGGTTATAAGTGGAATCATCTTTGTACTCAGCAGGAATATCACATGAGGATACCAAAAATATTTGTGGCATATTCTTTACAGACCCTAACTAGCATTTAAAATGTTTCCTGCCTTGACCACAGACATACTCGGCAGAATTCGCATAAAATCCTCATGAAAGATGAGGTGTAATTTTACTAATGGAAACCAGTCCCATTGGGGTTTACCTTATGCTTATTTGTACCCAAAATACAGGCTGTGGGAGGCCAACTTCCCTCATACTGACCTGTTGGTTAATGCTAGGCATGAGCCTAATTGTTAAGCTGGTTTGGAGTCTCCTAATGAGGCTCATTTAAGCCTGGAAGTCTCCAACTGCAACAGGAAAGCCGGGTGGTCACATACTTAGAAGACCCCTATTATACTTTAAAATGTTGATGTTCTGCCAAAAGGCTGCATATGTTTGTTTTAATAAATAAACATGCAGAATCCATAATCGTTTTGGGGAAAGGATGGAGAATAGAAGTCAGTACATTTTGTTTTATGTGAATAGTTTTAATTGTGTAAATAGGTAATATGGTTTCCTCATCATAGGCTTTGACATTTTAGTGATTTTTTAAAAAATCTGTACCTATGATTTCACTAATGTGTGGGAACTCACTATCAATGTAAATTGGTCAGTCTAACATTTATAATCTCAGAGATTTGCTTGAGGAATTGAGAGGTTAAGTGTATTGCCAATGACCACTCAGCCAATATATGTTAGAGCAAGGAATTAAACCCAGGTCTTTTTGATTCCAGGGCTGGCCATACTTCCTATCATTTCAAGGACAGAATTTTTATAATTTGTAGATGTTTTCATTGTGTCCAAAATCATGTTGGAATAAATTGTACTCCAGGATTTCAAGGACATATGATCCCACTCATGGGGGTGCTCCCTCCCATGGTACATATAGAAGGCACTTGATAAATACTAAGGCACTATACAAATGCCAATCATTAATAATTACAGATCATAATGCCCCTATGCCTCAGCAGAGAATTTTGTGAATTTCTGTGGCAAAAACAAACAAAAAAATCATCTGGTGCCTGACTTCCTAGCGATGAGTATCTCTGAACTTATTGAGGCTGGTCCTTGGGTGACAGGCATGCACAGTTCATTGTGAGGCCTGTACTTGAAATCCTTCCAGTTGAACAGTAATTGCCAGGGCTTGTACTGCCCTGGTAGAGCCTTCAACACCTCAGGGTCACTCTATTACAAGGAAAGGATTTTGTGTGTGTGGAGGAGTTGGATGTTGGGTAGTGATAGTGATGAAAAAAATAAAAGGGCATCAATGAAACACACACATACACAATAGAACAGAAAAAAAATTCAGAAGGTGACATAGGAAGTCTATCAGATTAAATTTAATATATACTTAAAAAAAAAACCTAACTGCACATATTATATCTTCATAATCGTCTTTTCTGCTCTTTTTCTTAAATTCATATTTTTTAAATTTTTCTTAAATTCATATTTAAAATAATGAAAGATTTGAGAAAGGAATCCATGGTCACCTCCATACGCCAATACAGCATTATATAGAAATCTAGTCAGACATATTCTAAGAAAAAAAGATGGCTTTAAGTAACTAGTATGATGCCCCAAAGAGATCAAGTAAGAGGGAAAAGACACATATGTATAAGAATATTTATAGCACCTCTTTTGCCAGTAACAAAAACTAGAAACTAAGGGGTTCCCTATGTATTGGGGAATGGTTAAACAAATTAAGTTATATGACTATAGTAGAATATTATTGCACTGTAAGAAATGACAAAATGGACAGTTTCAGAAGAAACTGGGAAGACCTCTATGAACTGATGCAGAATGAAGTGAGCAGATTCATGAGAACAATTTATGCAATGACAAAAACATTATAAAGAAAAGCAACTTTGACAGCCTTTAGAACTCTGATCATTACAATGACAAACCACAATTCCAGAGGTTTGATGAAATATACTGTCTTCTCACAGGTGATAGACTTAAAATGCATTTTTAGACATTGGCCAATGGGGAAATTTGTTTTGCTTGACTGTGCATATTTGTTAAAAGAGCTTTCCTCCCTCCTTTCCTTCTTTTGTTCCTTCCTTCCTTCCTTCCTCAGTGGTGGTAGTAGGGGAGTAGGAGGGAGAGAAAAAAATGCTTATTAATTGGAAAAATAAAAAAAAATTTAAAAAAGAGAAAGGTGAGAAGACTTGTATGAACTGATATGGAGTGAAGTCAGCATAATCAAAACAATTTTGCACACAATGGCCATAATATTGTAAAGGAAAACAATACTGAAAGACTTTAGAACCCTTATCAATGCTACATCTAATAATAACTTTAGGGGACTGATGATGAAGCAAGCCTCCTGCTTCTTGGCCTAGAGGTGGTGAACTTTGTGGTAGAACTTTGAGGTAGAATGAGGCATATATTTGCAGACCTGGCCAAACTATTGTTTTGCTTGACTGTGCTTATTTGTTTTAGGGGATGGGAGTCACTTGGAAGTGACAGTCATGTGAGACTATATCTTCAATAAAATATTAAAATACAGCAAAAACAAATCTTGGGTTTAGATTTACCTTAGTAGAAATGAGCTGAGAGTGCGGAAGGGAACTAACTTTTATCTGATCATGTTATTCTAGATAACTCTCTAACTGGTGAAATGTATGAAGTTTTTGAATAGCAACAGTCTCTCTCCTGCATCCCCAAAGCCCTTTAAGTGCACTAAAGTAACAAGGCAGAAGAACCTCAGAAAGGTCCTGACCTGGCCTACATTATAAGTAAGATTCCACTACAAAACACTTTATGAGGGTCTCCTAATTGGTTTGTTGAACTGAAATTTCACTATAATAAGGAAGATATGTTAGACATGATAAAAACACATTCTTTAGCTTTAGGACATGCAGAGGAAACACAGCTGCCTGCAATGAGTCAGTAAGTAAAAAGAGGTAGCTGTGGTGTAGTTTAAAAAAGAAGAAAAATACTGGATTTGGAGTCAGAAGCCCGGGAATTTGAATCCTGGCTCTGCCAACTAACTGTGTAACCTTGGGCAAGTGACTTTATGCTTCTGGAATTCATTTCCTCATTTGTTTAAAAAAAAAAAAAGAAAGGAAGCCAAACTAGTGAACCTTTAAAATTCCCTTTCCAATCTAATGATTTAGGAATAAAAGAAGATATATTTGACTACAAGAAGAAAATTCATCTTTCCCTTCAACCTCCTGGATCTCTGTTTTGGTAGATGAATTGGGAAGTTTTTTGGTTTCTTTCTTAGCAGGGGATGGTTGAAATATTTGAAAGGTAGAAAGAGATGAAGGAAGCTGAGGGCAATATTATTAGCCCTGAATCCACCACTCTCTAGAATAGTGGCTGCCTTTCCTGGACCACTTTTTCAGGAAAAGCCACAGCTATGCTTTACTTCATTACTGACTCTCTGCCTTCTCCTTGTCAGTTGCCTGGGCCCCATGAAGTTACCTTTTCCTCCTTTCCCCTTCCAGTTCTGGACCCTTGAACCATAATCAGATCAATTCTCCATTGTTCTTGAATGGAGTGTGTTAATTTATTCCCTTATAGTTCTGCTCATGAACTTTGTGAACCAAATCACTTTGTCTTGGTCACCACTCCCCTTTGTGTATTGTGCTCCTTGAAGACAGGGACCATCTCCAGCACAGTGTCTGACACATAGTGAGTGCTTAATTAATGCTTTTTCATTCACTCATTCATTAAAAAAAGTATAATACTTCAAAAATTCTATTTTTAAAAGTCAAGGATCAGCTGAAACAATCCTCTAAACTTTGTGGTCTCCCTGAACACTTAGCATAGTAGTCTGACTAGAGTAAGTGCTTTTTAAGTATTTGATTAATGAATACACAGATGGATGAAACCAAAACTTGGGAGTATTAAAAGGTCAGTCCCAAAATTTACACTCTCTTATTTTTGTGAGGAAGCATCTAGTCCTAAAGAATTAAGGGCTATCCATTTTTTCTTCCTATTTTGCAGAAATTAGCCCTAATAATCATGATCCTTAGTTGTTCCTGTGACTCCATTAGATGTTATTAATTTGTCCATCTCCACCATGACTGAATAGTGCTCTCTACATGAAGGGAAGCAAACTCTTGCCAGAAAAGAGCCCAGAAGCCTCCCAATGCAAAAGCTAAACATCATCAACAACCACCTTTCTCTAACAAGCCCAGCTGTGTGCGACTTTTCAATTCCAAACAAGCCTGCAGAGCTCAATGTTGCACTCCCAGGGATATGCTGGAATATTTAACTTGACAAGGTTTTTTGTATTAAACCTCCAGCCTGCAAAATTATTCAGTCCTTTGCATAAGGCCTGTTATTTATGCAAAGTGGAAATAACATTTATATTTCATGGTTTATCAAATTCAATTTGTATCACTCAGATCTATGCAAAGGCTTGCCTCTTGTAAGCGTGATATGCAATCATCGGAAGTTACCAACTGCTGAAGAACCTTTCCAGAATCCAGGCATGATGCAGCAGGGTCACTTAGCAACATGCAAACACAGACCACAACATTCGTGTTAAGATTAAATTGTGTTTTAAAGATAGGATTAGGCTCTAAAATAAACTCTCTCTTAGGTTTTCATTTTGGCCTCGCTTTTGGTTTTATG
Organism: Vombatus ursinus; assembly: GCF_900497805.2. NCBI lineage: Eukaryota > Metazoa > Chordata > Mammalia > Diprotodontia > Vombatidae > Vombatus > Vombatus ursinus. The sequence continues at coordinate 51,185,146 of NW_020954599.1, forward strand.
GTATGTGATACTTCATTGTTTTCACTGAACTGGGGCTGTTTCATTCTCCTACAGCATACACCAAAAAGGACATACAGGAGGTTACATGGTCATTGCTGCATGTTTTCTCCCAAGCAGAATTTGGATATTGTCAACCAAAATTTGAAAGGGCTGCCTATTCCAGAAAGATTAATCCAGGTGGGAAAATGTCATTGAAAAGGGCTTCTACTTTCATGGACTATAAAATAGCCCTCATTGAACTTCAGCATCTTCCTCTTAATTCTGGTCCTCACCCTGCTTCTCTGGCTGCTTACTGTAATTATTTTCCACTGTTCAGGGAATCTTGACCATCTGGGTTTCATTAACCAACTGACTTTTCCACTCCAGCTCTCTTCTCTTCCCCTATGGTCATTTCACATTATGGCAGGCTGCAACGTACCATAAAAAGGGGGAAGTCTCCCCCCCGCTTTCCATTTCCAGCCTTCTTCTTTTCTTTTTGGTAAACAAAGAAGCAAGATAGAAAATAAAAATTGTATGGTCTCCAGGTTCTTCCATAGCACTTTATAAAGAACTAACTTTCTGGGAAGTGAAATTCAGCTTAGCAGAAAGCTACACAACAATGCAAACCATCTTATGCTTTGGAAATTAAGAGAGCCTGAAAAAAAAGTTCAGGAACAGGGGCTACTTTTGATATGGCTCTTCTTAGAGTATTAATGTTATAATCTGCAAAATTAAGAGCACAGCAAATGACTTTGGACTGACAGATGTTACCAGGTGGGGATGACAAAATACTCTGTTAGACAGCTCTGTGGAGGTATGCTTGTAGCAGCAAAGGATAAAGCATGCCAGGGATTAGGCACAAAAATGGTTTACCACCTGTCATTTCTAAATACCACTCTGGATTCCAATTGGTGGTAAATCTCAACGCGATTTCTACATGGTGACTCATAAAATCAACATGAGGTTTGGCATGATTCTGGGTGGTTGGCAATATCTACTAAATGAAGACTTAAGATTCAAAAAGCAGGAAGTTTTGCACTCAAGATTAAGACATACTGGCAAAGCCTTGCTGAGAAGCTTGAAGAGCATCTGTCCAGGCTGCAGGGGGCATAAAAAAAAAATCTCCCATGGCAGTTTTAATGTGAGATAAATGTCTCTATCGAGCTAGCTGCGAGGCCTTATCATCCCATGTGAGAATGATCCAGACCTTTTGCTTCTTTACTCTCTTTATTTGGCTATTTAGGTAGGAAAGGTGACTTCCAATGAGTAGATTGTTTTATTACCTATATTCTATTCTAGATTGGTTATGGTAGCCTTGGAGGCTATTTGGAGCCACAAGTGGCTCATGTCAGAATGGTCTCTGAAATTCTAATGACTTCACTTAAAAGTGAGACCCACCTGGGGATACCAAAACAGGCATGTTGTTCTAATCTTTGTTGGAGAAAGAGGCTAGGAAGAACCAGGCTCTTTGCAGCCTGGTACAGATTAGTCAACAATTCAGTCTCTTTTCTTGTGCCACTTCTCCTCCTCTACTTGGTGGGGAATAGGCACCAGGAAAGGATTTCATAGGACTGGTTAGCCCCAGAGAAGACTCTCTTAGAATTCTGCAAGGCAGAATTATGGGACCTGTGATGAAGGTCCAATCATTCTTTAGTACAGCAGCATTCCCAGTGCCACAAACCACTCTCCTGTGGCCTATGCTATGGTCCTGATATCTGGCCCTTTCTCTTTCTGCAGTTGTAATGGTTATGGAAGCCTATGGCTGCTCCCTAAGTCCTTCTCTATATGAGTGGAAGGCAACTAGGAGAGGAAGCCATAAGTTAGGGAGATCCCACACAGATTGTATACTGTTTGGAAATTTTTCTTCCAAGACTATATTGAGTCATACTGTGGTCACAGTCTATCTAGAGATCTTCCTATTCCACTGCTACCCTGAGGGCTATTTTTTTTTGGCTAGGCAATGGGGTTAAGTGACTTGCCCAGGGTCACACAGCTAGTGAGTGTTATGTGTCTGAGGCTGGATTTGAACTCAGGTCCTCCTAAATCCAGGGCCGGTGCTCTATATACTGCGCCACCTAGCTGCCCCACCCGCTAGGGCTATTTTCAACCACAAGTGTATGTCAGGTAGCACCATATGGACTGGGTTAGAAAATCACAGGATTGGGGCATGATCTCAGAATGATCTCAGAATTAAAATTACACATAACTCTAAGGGCAATGTAAAGAAGTGTGTAGGCTATGAGGAGTTTACAGCAAGATAATAACAATAATTTCCAAGATAGAGGAAATTATTTAGAGTACATGCGGTCACAAAAAGCAGGTGAGCATTTATTAAGTACCAACTACATGTGAAGCACTGGGGATACAAACACAAAAATATCCTGGCCTTCAGGAAGCTTAAATTTTCAAGAATTAGAGAAAACCCTGTAATAGTACCCCAAAGTCAATAAAAGGAAGGAGAACAGGGTAGATACTCTGTAGAGGATAAATGCACAAACACAGGCAAGAATCAAACAGAATAGGAAGACATGGAGAAGTTGAAATCTGCATTCCTAAATAAGTGTTTTATGGTTCGCAAAACACTTTACTACATTGTTGACATCAAAACTAGCTTCTTCAATACCTATTTATTTCCTAGCCTGCCATGAAAGATCACAAAAAATATTCTAAACACCACCTGATCACCATAAAAGCTTCTATTTCCCATAACTGCAAGTTAGCTTCTGACCTGCCACTGCATACTAAGGTCCTCCAGGTCTTACCACCTGACTTGCCTCAATGCCTTTAAGAACCTTGAGCATTGTGATAGATTTCCTGATGCAACTTAATGAGCTCAGACAATTCACCTCACCACTACACCCTCAGTAATTCCAGGCTTTTCTCTCCACTCAGAGGCAGAGCTTTCTTTTATGTGTTGCCTTCCTTAATTATAGTCTGAGCTTCTAGAGGGCAAGAATTGTCTCATGTTATCCATTTGTATCACAAGGGTTTAGCACAGTGCTAGGCACATAGTAAGTGTTTAATTAATTAGCTAATTAATTCATTTATTTATTCATTTAATGTATATTTCAAAGTCTTAATTCATTACATTTGTATTTCTGTCACCAGTGAATATCTAGAATTATTCCTTCAAAAGCATATCTGTTGTGATTAATGAGAAGTGATGGAAATTTTACTTAAGGCAAATGTTAAGGAACCTTTTCTTTTTTTCTTCCTTTCTTTTTTTTTTTGCTGAGGCAACTGGGGTTAAGTGACTTGCCCAGAGTCACACAGCTAGTGAGTGTTATGTGTCTGAGGCTGGATTTGAACTCAGGGACTCCGGACTCCAGAGCCAGAGGAGTATCCACAGTATCCACTGCGCCATCTAGCTGCCCTGAACCTTTTCCATTAACTAAAAGGTTCTCTATTTTCTAACAAGGTAGCATCTGAAAACAAAACAAAATTTCACATGAGCCAAAGGATAACTTCACTTTTCAACTAAATAGCGGGACTGTCAGACTGAACACCTGGTAAAAGAATTATGGATCAGGATGCCTGATTAGCCTGGAGTCACACCTCTCTTTACCTGGGGATTTGCAGCCAAGATAGTGTAATTTCCATCATCATCTAGGGTGGAGGCTGTGGTGTGGAGAGAGCAGGTCCCATCAGGATCTTTTTGAATGCTGTAGTGATCGCTTCTAACAGAAATTTGCTTTCCATCTTTGAACCAATAGATCTGCAAAGGGAAATTATAAATGAACAGTAAGAGGATGGAAGAACTTTCTTTCCAACCACTTGTTTCTAGTTTGTGATGAGTAAAGGCCTTTATGTTATCTTTTGTTATGTACAAAACTTCCTGCACTTAAATGCTCATTGTTATGGTGGGGGGACGGGGGATGATTCTTGTTTCTTGAAGGCAATGCCAATGGAACAGAATATCTGCCAGGGTTTGACTGTAGGCCCAGTGATGGACTGTTGATCTTTTGTCTGAAGAGCAGTGCAGCTCAGTTCAGAGAACTTCATCATTAGATGTGGTTGGGCAGTACTTAATTTTTCAGGCATGGGAAATCTAGAGGACCATCTACTAAGGCATGGAAGGACAGCAATCTGTTACTAGAGGGTATAACCACCCCAAATGAAATAAAAGATACATGAAGAAATAAAGTATGTACAAAACATAGTTGTAAGCCATGTTACTAAAATATAGTGTCAATCTAAGAGAAGACGACATTGGAATAAATGAACTTCTCTTGGAAATTATTCCTTTTTTTAAACTGGGATTCTTAATTGAAATTGTGTCTAGTTTTTTCCTGTAGCATTAATCTTAGTTTTTTATCTGACCCTATTCTCTTTTACATTAAATGTCCCACTTTGCTTCATCACCGTGATTCACATCTTCCTGGGATCTCCTTGTTTTTGGTCACTTGCCCTACGCCCTCAAAAAAAAAAAAAAACCACTCACCTCTCCTCCATCATATACAGATATAAAAAGATAAATATTTACTCACAGTCAGTTTACTCTCCCTCACTGAATTCTTCTTTGGGGCCTTCCTATATGCTTATCTAGTTTATATTAAGCTAATAAAGGGACCACACTGTGTCTGTTTCATTTTCTTCTTCACATGTAACATAACTTTTAAGACATATGAGGTTTGTTTTTGACCTTTTATGAAATCTTGGACCTAAGTAATCATCAACAAGAAAGTCATTCAAATAGGAAAAAAGATGAAAGCTACATTAACTATGGGCAGCTAGGTAGCTCCATAGTGCATAGAGTACTCTGCTTGGAGTCAGCAAGACTCATCTTCCTCAGTTCAAATCCTGCCTTAAACACTGACTAGCTATGTGACCCTGGGCAAGTCACTGAACCCTGTTTGCCTCAGTTTCTTCATCTGTCAAATGAGCTGGAGAAGGAAATGGCAAATCACTCCAGTATCTTTACCAAGAAAACCTCAAATGGGGTCATGAAGCATCAGATATGACTAAAAAATGACTGACCAACAACAAAACCAGGAATATCATTATCTGCAATGTTAAATTTGTAAAAATACTCTGTCTGCTTCTATTTCCACTTATGATATTATATTTTTTCCAATTCTGACAGAATTCTGATTTCTTTTACATAACTGAAGTCAGATACATATGTATGTGTATGTATATGTGCATATATATATGTATATGTAGATATGTGTGTGTGACAGTTGGCATGGTATAGTGAGTAGAAAGCTGCCCTTGGGGCTAGGAAAACCTGGGTTCAGGTTCTGCCTCTTACACACACTGGCTAGGTTACTCTGGGTCAGTCATTTAACTTCCTAGTGGTGTCAAAATCAAATAGAAATGGATCCCTGCAGGCTGCATGTTGACCTAGAAAACCATATAGCAACTGTCTATGTTGTATTTTTATTTATATTGTTAAAAATTTCCCCATTACATTTTAATCTGGTTCTGGCCTGTATTAGACAGTTTTGCTGAGTTGAGTGTGACCCCTCTGATCTAAGCAATTCTCTAAAACTTTCCATTGCAGAGAAGGTGCCAATCTGTATTGATAGAGGGTGTTTCCTCATCTCGAAGTTTCCTATACAAAATGAAAATCAGAGTTTCAGTCCTTATAATTATACATACCTTTTCCAATGCTTCTTTTCATTTTTCTTATCAATTCTTAGGGAGAATTAATATTCCATTATGTTGTGTATCAAAATTTATTTAGCTAATGGTACATGTGTTCTAATTTTTTTTTTTTTGCTATTATGGATAAAGCTTATCTGAATACTTTTTGTAGCTTTTCCTCTTGTGATAACATTGTAAGGTATAGTATTAGTTGTAGGATCATGGGTCCAGGAGTATGACTAGGAATATGAATAGTTTTGCATCTTTTACCATATTGCCTCATCAAAAATTCTCCCTTTCTCTCCTCAAGCTCTCTTGTATTAATTGTATCCATATATATGTACCTGCCCCATTAGAATGTAAGTTACTTGAGGGCAGGAAATGATTTCAATTTTGTTTTTGTATCCCCAGTACTTGGCCCAGTGCTTGACAGATCTGACAGACAGGTGCTTGCTGACTGATCTTCAGCCTCTCCCTACATACTAACTCTTCTGTTGCCTGAAAATGACATATGAAAGGCTGCCTTTATCTTTCAAAATAAAACAAAAAAACTAGTTGTTTGCATATTGTCTCTGCCATTAGACTGTGTGCTCTGTGAAGGCAGGGTCTATCTTTTGCCTTCCTTTGTATCCCTAGCAATTAGCACAGTGCCTGGAACATAGTAGGTGCTTACTAAATGTTTATCAACTGACAGTGTGGTACAGAAATCATAAAATCTAATGTGATCTCAGGTTATTAAGAAAGTCTTAGCTGCTGAGAATAAGGAAGTACTAGTGCCGATATTCTCTGCTCTGGTCAGACCACAGCTACAGTATTGGATTCAGTTCTGGGCACCACATTTTTTGGAAGGACACTGTTCACTGAAAACTATCCCCAAGGCAATCAGTTGTTGAAAGTCCTCGAGATCATGACACGCAGTTCAGTTAAAGAAATTGGAGATGTTTAGCCTAGAGAAGAAAAGATTCAGTTGGAGGGCGGGGTAATAGCTATCTTTAAGTTTTTGAAGGCCTGTCATAGAGGGAGAAGGATTTGAGTTTTTCTCTTTGGTGTCAGAGGGCAGGACTAATTGCTGGGAATTATAAAAGGGCAATTTAGTTTTGATTTAACAAAAAGATTCCTGACAATTACGATTATCCCAAAATAGAATGGACTGCCTCAGGAGGTAACAGGTTTCCCTTAATAATAATATACAATATATAATATATAATATATAATAATAATAATTCCCTTAAATAATAATAAAATAAAACAATAATTATCATCATCAGTCAAATAGTATATATTAAGTATCTTTCGTCTGGCACTCTGCTAGACCAAAACCCTACAGCAAACAAAAAACAAACCCAACTACTGCCTGCCTTCAAAATGGTTATACTTTATTATAGGAAGACAGTATATACATTTAAGTATTTAAAAATATAAAAGAAGGGGCACAGTAGATAGGAGTGTTGAATTTGGAGCCAGAAAGTCCTGAGTTCACATCCTGATTCAGGCGCTTACTCGTTATATGACTGGCCAAATCATTTAACTTCTTGGGAAGCAATTGTTGTGAAGATGCAACCTGCCAACTGTTCCCACAGGTACTATAGCCACTGAAGACTCAGCTACTGAAGATTCAGAAAGGCAAGTTCTTGCCACCCAAGTCTTTGACACTCTCAAATGGTTCAGTATCAGAAAATGATATTTAAACAGTGGAAATGGTACATGTGCTTTGCTACTACATACATCCTAATCTGGCTGTACTTGGGTGTGTTTGACATCTTTGGTCTAGATGACATCTGAGGCCTCTTCCACCTCTAAATCTAGGATTCTGTGACCTGCTTGCAAATGTGGCCTTCATAACTTGTGAAAACTAAATGCATTAGCTCCTTTGTGGGATTTTCCCCCCTGACTATGAGCCACATGCTTCCTGTATTCCCCAAGGCACCTCAAACATTCCTTGAAAGAAAGTAATTATTGCACATATGATCACGGTTAGATCTAGGTCCTTCCTCATTCCCTATCACTGTGGGAGAATGGAAAAAGACCTGAGCTCAATTTCACAACAGTTTCAAAAGATGAGAAATCCACTGGTCTTCTAAAAAAAAGAGTTAAGAAATGAATTTTAGGATGTCTGGGTTTATTTCTAGCTGTTTCAGTGATAAAGAGCAGGTCCCTTGAGATGTCAGTATGCTTATGCCCTACGAGGTGCTCATCATATCCCCAGTGCCTCATGGTAGCATCACATCTATGTCACAGACCTCATTTTTCAGCCCCAGTACTAAAAATGTGGTTGTTCCTCATTCAGATCTCTGGCAAACCTCTCCGAGTACTTATGATAGGCCAAGAGCATATTTGAATCTGCAAACTAAGGACTTAGGGGGATGAATTATATATTTTCTAAAATAAATTACAAACGTAAGTTTGAACTCTGATATTCTACAAATTTTCTGAGGTTATTTGACATCTGCTTTGTTTACATTAGTTATCTAATTATTTTAATATATATTTCTCAAAATGCACCTCCCTTGTTTTTTCATGAAACTGGAGGGATCATGAGGGTAGAACACTGGCAGACAGTTGAATAGGTTGGAGAATTTTGCTGAAATGCTTTTTTCCACTTTGTTTTTAAGGGATAGACTCCTGGTGAAAGGTGGAAGTGGTGGTGGATATGTTTGTAAATGAAGGTGATGTAAAAACAAACATTAATTTTTAAACATGCACTTTTGGTAAATGATCTGAAGACAGAAGATTCTGATAACGAGAGAAATATTAGTTGATTATTATTATTTTTTTGATGAGAGGTCATGTGGATACAAACAGTACCCTAGGGGTTAAGAAGAATATTAAAGACTGCTTTTCCAGCACTTTGTGAGGCCCCTCCTGAGCTTGAGAGCATCCTAAAGTCCTTCTCCCCTTATCTTGAAATACCATAAAGCTTCTCCTTAACCTGTACCAAAAGAATTGCTTTTGTCTCCTTTATCCTGTGTTCTCCCCATGTCTAATCTTTAACCTGTATTCCCTTGCCCTGTCCTTAAATCTTTAAACCATAAAGAATTCCCTTTTGCATCCCTCATCCTATATCATAAAATCCGTTCTTTTCCTGTCCTCAATCTTTAACCTCCATAAAAAAACCTAAAATTACATTATTGTTCTGAAACCTCTATTTAAGCATAACTCCCCCAAATATTGGGGTCTCTTTCTTGCTAACAAGACCCATGTTACTTTTTCGTGTAAATAGAAGCTCCCAAGGCTACAGAGAACATCTAAATGAATTCTTTCATACCCGAACTGCTTAATCTGACCTCAACAAGAGGGATGATAAATGTGTGTGTATGTGTGTGTGTGTGTGTGTCTCTCTCTCTCTCTCTCTCTCTCTCTCTATATATATATATATATTCCACCATTCCACAACTTAATCTTAAAGAGTTGTCTAGGGACATTGAGAAGCTAAGTGACTTGCCCAGATTCATACAACTGGTATATGTTAGGAAGGTACTTGAATCCCAGCACTGATGCAGGCTCATTCTGCACCATTCAATATTTCTCATATACTGTATTAAAAAGAACATCACCATCACTTCACCTTTGATCAACAGGGGAAGGTAGTACCATAATGTTAATATTAGGATAATTTAAATTATTTTTCTTGACCTAGTTTTTTTAATGAATGAAAAAGAGAGAAGGGGTTAATAATCATAAATAATAACACACACATCTGCCTTAAACACAGGTGTGCTGGTAAATGTTTAACAACGGGGAGGGATATATCTGAATACCCTTTTAAGTTTAATTTGTATTGTTAACATTTTCTCATTATTTTCTTTAGCCTAACTAACAACAGATCAACAAATCAAGCCTTGATTTGTTCCATTCATGGTGGAATGGCCAAGGTGTGAATGCTCATCCTAGAAATTTAACAGTGGGCTTCCCTGTACTGTTATCAGTGAGCTCCAGGAGACTACTGTTGAGATGCCCAAAGGGAAAGGAAGAATATTATTGTATCAATTATTATTCTCTCCTGAAAGGAGGTAATGACACATTCTAAAACTTCCAGACCTTCACTTAACCTTCCACAAGCCTTGAACATTTAACGATAAAAGATGGAGTAGAGGTTGTGTGGTTACCTCTGTTTAGGTTCTTGTAACACTAGATTGAGTTTTACTTTATTTTTTTTTCTCATTCCCTGAAAAGCTAGTGTTAAAGACTGATTGTTACAGGAATCTTTGAGTGCTAATATACAGAGAAATGAAAGACCTTTAAGAGTTTTATGAAAGAGTTAGATAAATGATTGTATCTCCAACTAATTAAATTCTCCAGAGACCAAACGGTATACCCATAGGGGGTAGTGAGTATTTGGTGATGACAGTATTTTATTCTCTTTTATTCACTTATCATTTAAAAAATCACTTTCATAACATAATGAAGTAAGGTGAGTGAGAACACAGAGGATAGGAAAATTCAGCTCGTCAGACGGGTTTTTTAACCATTTTTGTGTCATAGACCCCTTTGAGTGAAGCCTACGGACCCCTTCTCAGGATAATAGTTTTTTTTGTTTTGTTTGTGTTTTTGTTTTTTGGGTGAGGCAACTGGGGTTAAGTGACTTGTCCAGGGTCACATTGTTAGTGAGTGTTATGTGTCTGAGGCTTGATTTGAACTCAGGTTCTCCTGACTCCAGGGCTGGTGCTCTATCCACTGTGCCACCTAGCTGCCCCAGGATAATGTTTTTAAATGCACAAAATAAAGTACACTGGGGCAGGTAGGTGGCACAGTGGATAGAGCACCAGCCCTGGAGTCAGGAGAACCTGAGTTCAAATTCAGCCTCAGACCAAACACTTGACACTTACTTGCTGTGTGACCCTGGGCAAGTCACTTAACCCCAATTGCCTTAAAAAAAAAACCCCAAAAACAAAAAACAAAAAATAAAATACACAGAATTACATAGGAAACCAATTACGTTGAAAATTAAAAAAAAAAAAAAAAAGCTCATAGACCCAAGTTAAGAAGCATAGCATTCGCAGCACTATCGTAATTAAAAATTTCCCAACAAATTATTTTTTCTAAAGGAGTAAAAGGCTACATTTCTATCTTTGAATGTATAAATTCTCAAAATGTAATTTTATTCATGCCCATTTTTCAGGACCAGTTAACTGCAAATTCACATTATACCTAATTCTGCTTACATTAGGCTTTTTCTCTTATGCAATCAGGAGAAATGAAAGAAAATTTTAAAAGGGAAGAGTTTGAGAAATGAAAACATTTTCTTAGGAATCTCCAGAATACACAGGGTGTCCTGCATCTTCTTTGCCCTTTCTCCACCCCCATCATGTACTACCTGTTGGAAAGGAAAGTCTTAATTCCTTGCAGTTAAGAAAACATTGTTCTTAGAAAACTATTATTCCAGTTCACCTTTGGCTTTGGATTCCCAGCCACTCTGCATGTGAATGTCACTGGCATGCCCTCAAAGATCTTGTAATGTTTCAGCTTCATCTCAAAGTATGGTGCCATTCCATTCTCCACCAGCCCATCTCCTTGTTGCGATTCATCACCTGAGTCATCTAGGGAAGAACGCTCCAGCCTGTACTCTATTTCACTGATGAGTCTTTGCTCACAGCTGGAGACTTTGTACTCCTGTAGTAAGCAAAGAAAGGTCATGTTAGCATCCAACAGTCTCTTCCCATGTGGCACAATGTATCCCACAAGCTCTATCATCCTACTCCATAAGGTATTTAAAAGATATTGGGCTCCTTTACATGTGAAAAAAATGATGTTACATAGATGGAAGACATAATCTGGGCCCAAGTAAAGCTCCTTATAAAACAAAGAACATCTGGAAATGTGTATACATGATATTTCAAATTGTCTTCAAGTCCTATCATCCAAAAAAAATCTATGAGTATTGGTTTTTTTTCCCTTCTCTCAGAAATTAAAAAAACAAAAAACAAAACAAAAAGAACAACAGAACAACAACAACAAAAAATCAAGGCCGTCTATTTTTGAACAGTTCATAAAAATAAAATTCAACATACCACTGATTTCTTTCCTTAGAGTGAAAGCAGATTTAGGTTTGTGTGTCTCTCCAGAAGAGCAATAATACATTTAGTCAACAGCTGTAAATCTACATAGAACTGTTACCACAATGATTAATAAGAAAGTGGTACCATGTCCTTGTCTGTCACTCATGGCAATTCCTGGCCTTCCTGCCCCTCCTTTAACCTTTTCCTCCACATTGTCTCTGTCATGAACTGTTCTCCACCCTCTTAAAAAAAGGCTAAAAAGCCAACCAAATTTTAGATTTAAAAGTGAACTAATTAAAATTAAATAGAAAACACATGTTGGCACCTCGCTGACTGTTAAACTAGGTCTTCTCATTTTCTAATTGTGCAGTATAACATTCATAAGGTGATCAATTTAAAAATATTCCTCCAGTTATTAGACCATGAGTTTAACTTCTGGTCTCTTATCTTAAATGGGTTATGTTACAGGAGGTAGGTCCCACATAGTGGAACAAGAATTTTCCTGAGACTTACTACTGCCTTTGAGCAGCTTACATACTTTGGGGCGGGGGACTGTCATGTCCTTTTGTTTTTCTTATAGACGTAATAGTTTTATGAGATATTTGTACTCTTTTGGGAGTTACTCAGCCTTGCTTGTTTACTCATGCAAAAAAACAACTCACCAGCATTCAAGAAAGGAGGACAAAAAGAGAGAATAAATTTCTTAAAACAAACATTTGGCCAGCTTCTTTGTCTATGTCCCATCGAATTTCATCAGAAAATTATTACCCTTTTACAAAAAAGGTAGAACAGATTTAAAAGAAGGCAGTATTGGGTACCAAGCATCAGCCGATGACAGAAGGATAGAATTACATTAGAATTTCTAATTAAATGACAGCAAGTCTGGGGTTGCAGTAATGTTGTTCATCTAAAATAATATTAAAATATAAACTGGTAACGTCATTTAGGATTAACTTGAGGCAGTGAAAGACAGCTATCTGCATAGAAGAGAAGGGGTAGGAAAAAGAACAACAACAAAGACCAGAAGAATAAAAGGTAGAAGAAAAAGAAGAAAGGTGAAAATGTTAACCTTTTGACCATCCTGAGAATTCACTATAGAAGAAGCATGAAGAGACTCAATTTCCTGTAATGGCAGAAAAAAATAAAGGTGAAGACCAGTGGTATAAGTGAGTAGTACAACAACACAATTTCTGGAGGTTTACTTTAAATTGAATTGATGGGTTTAATATTTAACACAAGAGGGGAAAAACCTTTAAATTTTTAACATCATCGCTAATGTCTAAAAAGGACATGAAGAATATTTAGTTTCCTAGGCCTCCTGAAGAATAGTTTACTTGGTTCTTTAAACTTGTGTTAAAAGACATTCTTCTGGAAAGCCCAGATAGCAGAAAATAAGATTTAAAAGATAATATAGCAATTTCAATGGGTTCAAGAAGTGTTTTCCTCAACGAGAAAAGTTTAAAACAGTACTTTCTCAAGTAGAACTCCCCAATTCTTATCTTTAAAAAAACAATAAATTTATGCATTTTACATATATTTCCCCAATTTTTATTAAGGAAGTTGTGGTTCCTTACTTAATGAGAAATTTTCATTAGACTAATCTCCTGGAGGACAGGGAAATTTTTTGTGTGTTTTTTTTTTTTCCCCTTTTGGGTTATCCCCAGTGTCCAGCATAGTGCCTGGCACACAGGTAGCTTTTAGTAAATGTTTGTTGACTGAAACATAATCACTAAAAGGTCTCTGGCCTATAGGTTTCACAGATAGGAATTCTTCCCCTCTCAGGGAAAAATACTGAGTGAAAGGAGAGAATAAATAGAAAGATACTTGAAATGAGAAAAAATGGAATGGTGAGAAAGGAGGGAGGAAAGGAAAAGCATGTGATGATCTCCACTCACTATTAGAGGAATGTCATGGTTTCAATACTTTGTAAGTCTTCCCCAGTCCTCAAAGAACTGATCCAAAGAGTCAAACATTAATGATTTTTCTATTTTCTCAGAAAGCCAAAAACAACATAGCACCTGTGTAGCAGGCTCCTCTTCAGGTTCATGGATATTAAAGACAGTGGCACTGTCAGCACCTAGCAGTCGCCGAGCCATTCTTTCCTCATAGGTTAATCTCTAAAGAGGGGCAGCCAAGATGGAGAAAAGAAGATGAGATTAGAAATTATGCTGCTTCATGAAAATAACAGGAACAAAACAGGCATCTTTCTACAACTTCCCCCCTGCTACCTTCATCCACAAGAGGTTCTGGATTTCTCTCTTGTGCCTCAGTTGTCCTTCCCTTTGCCTTCCTGCTGCTCCTGAAGATGTAACCCAATGCTGAGTGATAAGGTCATTAATTCTGAGAGCCACCCGGTGGGACACAACAAATTGAAGGTGAATAAGAGTAAATGAGGCAGAAACTCGCATGGAAAACACATGGCAGGAATTGGGGGGGAGGGTTCATGGTTATAATGCTGAAAGCAAATGCAGATATTCACATGGCAACAGGTCTTCATTAAAATTTATTTCTCTCTGTTTTCCATGTGACCTCTTAACACTTCTGGGAGGCCCTGTAGAAGGGAGCATTTAGACTAGTTGAGAGTGGTGGTGACTTTACTTTTTTACTTTCACATATGAAAGAATTTCAAAAGATCCCTATACTTTCTGGTATTTGAGGTGTGACATATATACAAATGGAATAATCATACAGACTCTTTGATGTGAACAGACAAGTTTAGACAGGACTTTCAAAAGACATTTGCCAGGGTGTCATCTGTCAACTCATTTTTCAACTTGGAGAGTGGATGGTTGATCACTGGGCAAAGAAAAAGAGTCATATTTTTCAGTTTGGTAAAGTGGAAAGATTACAAATTGGAGGTAGTGGATGTTGGGTTTAAAACCCACATCTTATGCTTACTGCCTGTGTGACTTTAGGCAAATCATTTAACCTTTGCACATTTTAGTTTCTTAATGTGTAAAACAAGAAGGTTGGAGGAGAGGAAATCTGAGGTTCTTTCTAACTCTTCATCTACGATCCTCTATAAACAAACATTTCAAAAATACATCTCCTGACTATTACTGTATGATACTTGCCACATTATCACTGCCACTGAGCTCTTCCAACACTGCATGTTGGAAAGGGCTTATTATGGAAACAAATCATTCTGATGGTCAACTTCAAAGGTCACCTTCATGAGTTTTACACTGTTCAGGCAGAAATAAGCCCTTACTCATCCTTACCCAAATTCCTACTAAGTCTGAAGGTTCAATCCATTTAAACTTAAAAATTCCTGAATATGGACCCAAAATTTATTGGAAGCCCTATGGTTAAGAAAACATGATGAGAAAACTTACAAAACTAGGACTTTCTTGTGATGTTTCCAGTATTGGTTGGTGCTGGTCTCAGTTATAACCAGAAAATGAAGCCAGAAACATGCCAAATTAAAAACAGCCCCAAAGCTTATATGAGTTCCAACTTCAGATAATGTGTGTTTGTGTTGTTTGTATTTGTATGTATATGAACATAAAGGAGAAGGTAAGGAAGGGCTAGCAGGGGCAGTGAAGGGTGTTCAGCATGGAGGGTGTCAGTGTTCAAATGAATTCTCATCTCTAGAAAAAAAGTTGGAATAAATTAATTGCCATGTCTTGCATAGTAAGTCTTGAACACCACACAAAGCTACCTCTCTAAATAGCCACACCACTTCTATTTAAAGTATGTCATTATTAGTTCACGGTAAGACCACCAAAACCAATCTGAAATCTACTCATTAAGAAATAGGCTTTGAGGGGCAGCTAGGTGGTGCAGTGGATAGAGCACTGGCCCTGAAGTCAGGAGGACCTGACTTCAAATCCGGCCTCAGACCAAACACTTGACACTTACTAGCTGTGTGACCCTGGGCAAGTCATTTAACCCCAATTGCCTTAAAAAAAAATAGGCTTTGAGACTAAACCAGGTATATTTTAATTTTGTGTCGTGTGTCTGTGGGTCACTGAGACAACCAGTGGGCTTGGAGTCAGGAATACTTAAGTTCAGGACCTGATTCAAACACACCAGCTGTGTGACCCTAGGTAGGTCACTTAACCTCTTCAACATCAGTTTTCTCATCTGCTAAATAGGGATAATAATACCCACACCAGAAGGTAGTTATGAGGCTCAAAGGAGATAATATATGTAAAGTACTTTGCAAAAAAACCTTAAAATTCTAAATAAATGTTAGCTATTATTATTACTGTGCCCCATGGAGATATAGTTAATTCTTTGTATAAAGAAGCAAAAAAAAAAAAAAAGTGAGAGAATAATATGTGATATTAGGGAAATTTTTTTCTTGAGAATATCTCCTTCCATATAAGGAAACCCTGATTCATTTATTTTAAGCTAACAAATGTGAATATTTCAGGGTACCTTATGAATGCCATTCACTGCTAAACTGGGATGCCTGTGGACTTGCTCCAACCAAGAGACATTCCATATGGAATGTTTAAAAAAATTGGAAAGGTGCCTTTACCTAGCTTGAAGAAGTTGACATTAAGTATTTGTTTTAGTATTTCAAGAACTTTTAGTTGACAGAGCCAGAGAGTGTTTCCAGATCATGTACATTTACACATGCAAGCACTTATTGCAAGAAGTCAGTATTTTCTTTTTGTGAAAATCTTCTGCAGGTAGAAGAATTATGGGCAGATTTTCATTTGTGTTCTATTTCTTCCTGAAGTGAAATTAAGATGCCCTCCCAATTAAAATCGGCATTCAATATCTTTCCTCTGCTTCGGCCACGTTACGGTTCTGTGCTCTCACTTTCTAGTGCCCTGATAATAAACATCCTTCGGAAATATGTCTGGAATGTAGATTTTTTTTGACCCTGAAAGAGACTCCAGACCAGGCAAGAACGCTTTCTCCTTCTTCCATTTAAAAACCAGGTAATGATTCACAGCGCTCTGCCCAGACAAAAGCCCAAGAGGGCTTTCCCTCTGCTCGGGAAGCAGCTGAACTCTCTAGGTCCACTTTCCCAACTGCCTTAGAGGACTGGGACCTACTGAGAGGGGGCTTAGCAGTGAACACTGAGGAAGAAAATAGTTGTGTCTAGTGGAGTGGAGAAAACATCTTGTAATTTCTTATAAGACCCTGAGTTTCTTCATTTGGCCTTTCTGTGATGTAAAGATCAGAGTTAATTTTTCTTTAGCTTTTTTTTTTTTTTTTTGGCCTGGCTGCTTATAAGATAGCTGACGGACTTCTGTTTTTAAAAACTAGTTTCACTCTTTCTAATTCCTGGGTCAGCATGTAGCTACGGTCTGACACAACGGACTGGAATGGTCTGTGGGGGTGGGGAAAAGAAAATTTATACTGATGAGTATCATATAAAAAGTACATGTAGGAGCAGTATTGAAGGTTGGAGAGGAATGAATTCTTCTTTCAGAGGCCTTCATTCTAGCACATATTACTAGGTAGATAGAAACCACTTCAGAGCCCCACTGCCACCTTCAACTTAATTTGCCTCTTTCCCTGCCCTCTCCATCTTTCCTCATTTTGTCCTCAGACCCAATTCCGCCTCTTTTATTCCCCCTCAACATAGCCCAAAGAGGCAAATGGTTCAGAAGAGTATATCGAGGGCTTTGTGTGGGAAGTATAATGCCATTCCAGTTCTCCTGTCTCCCCCTAAGCCCCTAATCCCAAACTCAGAATAAGAACTCTAAGATTTAAGGCAAAAGATAAAATCAAACCCAAAGGATGTTAAGAAATGTGCTAATAAAGCATATGCAGCAGCTTTCCAAGCAGCTAACCAAGGGACTGTTTGAAGTCCAAGGCCCACATTTATAATTAAGTACCGGCTGTCCATTGTTCAGAAGGTCCTCTTTGAAGCGAAGCTTCCTTTCAAGGTCTTGAATGACAGCATCCTTTGTGCCTTGAATCTCTTCATCAGAGGCTATCCTAGCAGTTCTGCCAGTCTTCTTTGGAAATCCCCTGCAGGACAAAGCATAATAGGATTCCTGAGGCAGGATAGTGTCTTATGGTGCCTATGAAATCTTTTAGTTCCAGTTCAAACAGAAAGATATACAGTCCAACAGTTTGTCACTCTCATTTTTTTTCTCTGCTATGTCTGCTGCAAACAATAATGGAAAGAATCACAAAAAAGGTATTGTTATAATTTGAGTAACCTGCTCTTGGAATGTCTGTGGGCTGAAAAGTTGATGTGTTTTTACAAAGACAACATATTTCACTAGAAATAAGTAAGAGCCAGGGACAACTAGGACTTTAGTTTTAGGTTTTAGTCCTGTTTCGGCCACTAAGGGCTATGATCATAATCAGGGATACTTTCATTTTGCATAAAATAAAACCCTGGGGTATTAGGTCCATTTCTTTCCCTAGTGTTAAATATTCCCTTAAAACCACATGCTTTTCCAGAGGCCCAGATTTCAAACCTCATGAGGTGATCTTGGGGCCACTTGGAATTCCAGGAGAAAATTGAATCCCTTTTCTCCACCCCTCCCCAAATTATCCTTGCTAGGGGGAGAGATAACATTCTGAAGCTATGGAAGTAAGAAGTCAATGGTGCTAGGTGTTTGCTATATAGGAATCTTTACTTTGTCTAGGCCTCAACCAAATTGCAGAACCCGTCTACCTGTCTACTGTGTCTTCATTTTCTCTACCTTGTCTTTCTTTCTTTATATTTTTTTTTTTAGGCAGTTGGGGTTAAGTGACTTGCCCAGGGTCACACAGCTAGTAAGTATCAAGTGTTTGGTTTGAGGCTGGATTTGGACTCAGGTCCTCCTAACTCCAGAGCCAATGCTCTATCCACTGTGCCACCTAGCTGCCCCTACCTTGTCTTTCTTCTGCTTGACTTGGGCTATAATGAGGATAAGAGAGAGTAAATGAATGAAGTCCATGGTACTTTGAAACAACCACAATTCAATGCTTTAGTTAAACAATAGACAGCCCTGGTAATAGAGAGACCTAGAAACTTGAGAGCATACCATCTACAGCACCTGGTTTTGTGAGCATGTACAACAAAATTCTGATGGAAGCCAGGTCAGAAGTATTAAAATCAGTATTAAAAAGCCATACTGGGGCAGTAGGTGGCGCAGTGGATAGAGCTCCAGCCTTGGAGTCAGGAGGACCTGAGTTCAAATTAGACACTTGACATTCACTAGCTGTGTAACCCTAGGCAAGTCACTTAACCCTGATTGTCTCACCAAAAAGAAAAAAAAAAAAAAAGCTGTACTGCAGAATATTACCATTTCACCTCCATGATAAAACAAAAAAGATCAATAAATTAAAATAAGAAGAATAATGTTAGGATTATGATGCAGGTTCTAAAATTCAACCTTCCTACTCATGCCACAATGTGCCCTTTTCCCAGATCAGTCCCTCTGGGTAAAATCAGTCCAAAAAAAATCATTCAAGGAACTGTGCTAAGCACTGACCATAAAAAGAAAGGCAAAAGACAATCCGTGCTGTTGAGGAGTCTAATGGAGGAGACAACATGTAAACAGCTACGTACAAACAAGATATATACAGGATAAATTGTAGATAATCAACAGAGTTTGGAAAGCCCTAGAATTAAGAGGGGTTGGGAAAGATTTCCTATAGAGGTGGGATTTTAGCAGAGACTCGAAGAAAGTCAGGTAAGCCAAGAGATATGGCTGCTCCCCACTTCCAATCTCTCTCCCAGGATGTTAGGAGCTACAGCTAGCTCTCTTTTGACTTTCTTTGAATTCTAGGTCTTAGTACTTAATAAAGATTCTTGTGGTGACAGAGGTTCATAGACTTTTCTTTGCTGAAAAGCAAAGGTGGACAGTTAAAGTTTTACAGTTAACATCCTTGTGAGAAGGAACAGGGAATTGATTTTTTATTTCAGTGACTCAAGCAATGAGTAATTTCAAATGTAGAAAACTCCAAAGGACCAAAGTTGTAAGGTAAACAGAGTTTTTAATTAGGGGGTTGGAAATAATGATCAGTAAGACCCTTCTTAGCTCTAAATCTAACTTCCTAGGATCTACATTCTCATCATTATTTACGAACCATTACATAACTATGAGAGAGAGTGAAATTGTTCTCATATCAGAACAATTCTAAAACTCTACACTTTACGCTGAGGACTATGTACTCTTCTCATGTAAAGAGGGAGAAAACAGATTATTTTCAAGAGAATAAACCTAAATTGTTAGCCAACATATGAGAGTATATCCCAAATCACCAATAAGAGAAATGCAAATTAAAACAATTCTGAGGTTTCGCTGTAACCCAATCAAACTGGCAAATACGACAAAAGATGAAAATTATAAATGATGAAGGAAACGTAGGAAGATTGGAATATCTTCCTACTGTTGTTGGAGATGTGAACTAGCCCAATCATTCTGGAAAACATTATAGAATCATAAGTGACTTAAGTATCACTACTAAGCACATAACTCAAGAATGTCAAACACATGAATAAATGTCTCATATATTGAAAAATATTTTTTGTGGAAGCAAAAAACCAGAAGCAAAGTGTTCATTCATCAATTGGGGGACGACTGAACAAATCTCAATGTATTAATGTAATAGAGTATTTTTTGTGTCAAAAGCAACAACTACAAAAAATTCAGACAAATTTAGGATTTGTATGAACTAATTCAGAGAGAAATGGGCAGAACCAAGAGAACAATTTTCACAATGGCCACACTAACGTAAAAGAAAATCGCACTTATAGGACAACAGAATTCTAATCAATGAAACTGTCAATTTTGATTCTAGAGGCTCGACAGTAAACAAACCTTCCTTTTCTCTGTAGTGAGGTGATGGACTACAGGAATACGGCATTTTCATTGGCAAATATGTAGCCTTGTTTTGCTTAACTATACACTCTTGTGGGGAAATAGCAAGGATTCTCTATGGCCAAAATTTAGCATAAATGTTGACAAATACTCATGATGAAAGCAAGAATCAAAAGACAGGTGGATGGGAATAAAATGACCTGGTCTTACAATCTTACATTTTTTTTCTGGTTTGACTTAATTTACATGCTAACCAGAAAATGTTTAACCTTACATTAGATAGTTGGATCTCTCAGACATAGAAAAGCCAAGACAATTTTAGCCAGGGAACACTCTGTCTGGTTTTTGTCATATTAATATGTTTGACTTGGGCTAAAAAAAATATTTGTCTTCCACGGCTAGCAGAATGAAGCTGAGATGGTCCACAGGTGACCCTGAACTGATAAAGCCTGGAATCTGGCAGCAAGGAGGAACACCTAGAAAACACTGTTGGCTGAGTTTAATATCAACCCAAGACTACAGGTAACCAGCAGAGCAGGATGTTGCTGAGTCTATGTGCCTAGCAATACCAGGAGATAAGCTGAGCAACATGCCCAATGGAAATGCTTCACCAAGCAGCAGCACAATGGTAATATCATGCGAAGACTTGGGTTATCTTCTAAGAGTTGTCCCTTCATATGTGTAAGCTGGCTACTTGTATAGTTTCTGTAACATATGTGAGCCCTGTTATATGTCCAATCTTTCAGTATGTATATCTGTGGTGAAATGTTCCATATTGCCTTTCCTTACTATGCTTTTTCATTTAATGCCTTTATTCTGATTTGTGTCCTCTGGCTAATTAAAGAAAAAGGACATATCATCGGGGGCTCATTATAATTCAGAGTAGAAGTGGTTTCAACTCTAAAATATGAATTGGTTATAGCTTTAAAAATTACACCATAGAGTTTCAACAAAATAAAACAAAATCACAATACATTTTGTATCCTCTTCTGAATCTGTGTACTTACAAAAATTTGTTGCTTTTATTTCAGCATGTATATTCAGGTATTTGATAAATTGCTTGTTGAATAGAAATGAACTGATTTATCTTCACTGAAAAATGTGAATTGTTTTAAGTATCTATCTTTTTTCCACACAATGGCCTGACCACTTTGAAATAAATGTCATTGTGAAAACACTTCCAAGTCCTTCTTCACCTTCATACAGAATACTTAGTTTTCTTGGATAGATAATTCTTGATTCATGATGTCACGCCTGCTTTTTAATTTTAAATACATTATATTTAATTTCTCCATTCATTCCTTGTCTCCTTGGAGAAATCTTCTATGATCTTGATTGATGATCCTTGGTCAAATTTATTTTCCCTCTTGCAGCTTGCAGGATTCCTTTCTTGTCACTATTTTTGGAGCTTAAGATTTTCCACATCAGAATTGTGTTAGTTATTTGTATTTTGTAACTTGCTTTGGATAATTTCAGAAAGGCTTCTTAAATAATTGCCTAGAATACAGTGCTGATATTTTATTTTTCCATTACAGTAAACCTGAGATTGATTCATTTTGACCTATCTTCCATATCAGTCACTTGAATTGTATTTGGTCAATGCTATCCAATTTTTTTGACAGTCATGGGTCTACCACTGGTTGCTTCTATTTTTTCAAAATGTTCATAATAGTCAGTAAGAATTATTTCTTCCTGATCTTTTTAAGCCTATTGTAACTGCAGCCTTAGATCTTTTCATGATTTAATTTTTTTAGCAAAATTTTTCTTATGATTTTCTTTATGTGTTAATTCTTACTTAATTTCTTTGTCATCTATCCATTTAAGATTATCTCTTGGGATATCTTACATTGTTTATTTCTCCATCTTTGTGACTTCTAGTACCTTAGTTGTCTTAATTACCCCTTAGTTTTGTTCTGTTTTTTAAATTTGTACTGGCACTCTGCTTTGCTAACTTTTTTAGCCATTATTTTTTCTCCCTTTTCTTTAACATAGTCTTCTTTTTTTTTTAAGAAAATGTGAGAAGTTTGGTTATCTTGTAATCTTTCACCATGTCATCTTAATTGGAAATCTATTTTTGGTTCTTAAACACAGGAGGATATTTCAATCCTTTGTGGATCTGTTATTTTATCAGGGTGGTAGGTACTCTACTAGGATAGACTGAAACTTCCTTTTGCCCTAGTTTACTTACTATCTTTGTGGTTTGCTGTGGCTGGGGAAGAAAAAAAAAAAACCCAGCCCCTGGGGAAAAACACCTTGTGAGGTACTAGTGGATAATATGGTGTTTTGGGGATTTTAGTCTGGCAATGTATGATGGGTAGATTGAGGCAGAATTAAAGGCACGAAAACCTTTGGTTGCACTACAGTCTAATCATGAGATGATGAGGACCTGGATTAAAATGGTGGCAATGAGAATAAGAAAAGAAAAGGTAGCTGAAATGATATATTTTGAAGGAAGGAATGACAGAATTTGGTGATAAATTGGATATAAGAGGATGAATATGAGGGAAGAGTCAAAAGAATTCTAAGTTTTCGAGCTGGAGGAATACGCTGGTAACAGTAACAGAGAAATAAAGCAGTAGGGAATGAATATGGGAGCCAGAACCAGGGGGCATGAGGAGAGGATGGTACACATAGGATGAATGAGCTTTCCTCTCATAAAACTTTTGCCAAATACATTTGTTTGTACATTTAGTGATTGTTAAATGAAAGGTTAAACCATGTTAAGGCACATACAGTGCAAACTGGTTGTGGGCACTCCTTTCCAAACTTTCTGCATTAAGTCCTTTTGCTATTCCAGAACTGAGCTTTTCTCCGTGCTTAGACTAACAACTGTGCAGGTTAAGGATCCCAGTCTCCCTGCCCGAACAGCCAAGACTAAATGATGTTTCATGAGGGATCCAAGTGAAACTTATTTCTATGTTTAACCTCAGATCTCCAAGTGGAGAAAAGGATTATCTATCCCATTTTCCAATCCCAATTCACAGGTTAGAAGCAATCTATCAAAAAAACAAAAGAACTAGTCTGTAAGTACAGAAGAGATCTGCAAAAAAAGAAATTGGGTGATGGAAACCAGAAACCTGCACAAAGACCTCATACCCAAATCTTATGCCAAAACAAATGCAACTCATGAAAGACCTCACATAGTAAATAAATAGTAAAAAAAAAAAAAAAAAATTGCTCCAAATGACAAAAATCTATTATTGACTTGTTTGTTTTTGCTTCAATACCATGTCAACTGTCTTTTTTTTAAAGTAATATTCATGTGGTTGGAAAAAACATACTAAACACATACATATACAAAAGCATCTGGAAAATAAAATCTTCCAGATGGAGCCACTGTCAAATCACAGGAAGTATTTTTTTTTTTTTTTTGGCTACTGAATCAACCCTGAGAATATCCCTCCCTTGAAAGAGTATTCCAGGTCAGTACTATCAGTACATATCAGGAACTCCCAAACCTCCAGAGCACAACTTGGATTTAAAAGATTATGTGAGTCTGTCTACTAACTGAAAAGTCAAGGTTGTTTTTTTCTATTAAAAATTCTCCTTATCTCTTATTTGGTGAGACCTGCTGATAAGTCAAACTCAGAGACATAGTGGTAAGTTCATGAGATCATAGATTTAGAGCTGGAAGGGATCTTAGAGGTCAGCTAATGCAACTCCACTTTTTAGATGAGGAAATGGAGACCCAGAGAGGTCAAATGAGTCACTGCCCAAGTTCTCATGGTTATTATACCAGAGGTGAGATATGAACCTAACTGCTCTTATTTAAAATTCAACAATTGTTATTACACTGTGTTATAGATATTTCTTGACATGTGGATTAAAGGACTATCTAAAGGTGTCTATAAAGTGAATTGCTGCATGCAAGGTCTCATTTTCCTATCAACTTTCTTTATAAAGTTGAAGATGTCTCTCCGTAGAAATCAATTTGGCCAATTTGTAATTAAAAACACACTTGGAAATGTAGCAAACTTTTAATCACATATTTAAGAGGAAAAGTCAATAACTTCAGAATTGATTCTGGACACTATGTCACCTAATAGCCTCTCTAACGAATCAATCACCAACACACTCATATATGTACTTACTTTCTAATGCATTTAGTAAATGAGCAGATGAAGCTTTGTAAAAAAAAAAAATGATTAAAATTTCCCTATACGCTTCCTACCCTCAATTGAAAGCAAACTCTGAGATATGCAATGACTTTTGAGGCTGAATTGTCTTAGAAGTAAATAATTAAATATATCAGGGTTTTTTGTGAATACTGGGGAAAGCACAGTGAAAAACAATACATATAAACTAATATACAAATATACAAAAGTTTGTATAGAAGCTTACATGAGAAAGAAAGCTAATCAGTGCACTGGAATGTGTTTTCTCTTCCTCTGAATAAATTGCCTTAATTGGGTTAATTCTACACATTGGAGGTCAATGTTTAGTCTAAGACAGGAGTTTATCTTTCCTCGTTTCTCTTGTCTTCGGGGGGGGGGGGGGGCGGCCCACTGTTTGTGTTCCCATTAAAGCCCTGTTTCAATAGTAACTATAGAACAAAATAAAATTCCTTGGACCACTTGATGATCCCCAAAGTCTATTGGAGAATCAGTCATGTCTAAGTACACACTAACATGGGGTGGCTAGTTCGGTCCTGGGCTAGCCCTGTCTCAGGCAGTCTAGGTGGTGGGGTTTCAGGAGCATGTTATCTCTCAGCTTTCTGTTTGGCCAGTATGGTAGTAGGGGTAGGTTAAAGTAAGTGAGAGGGAAGCTAGCAGTGACTGAACTTCTTGGGAAGCTCCAAACGCTAGTCTTGGATTTTATTGTAGGGGAAGCCTAGGGCAGAACCCCAGCCAGTCAGTATTCATTCACTCACTCATTCATTCACTCATTCATCATTCAGTATACCCCAATGGAAGCCCCAATACATTCTAGTACAGTATAGATATCCTACTCTTGGTCACTTCAAAGCCAAGTGGTTCAAGAGTTCAAGGTCATTGAGTTGGGCAATGGATAGAACCCTGGGCCTAGAGTCAGGAAAACCTGAGTTCCAATGAGGCTTTTGACACTTACTAGCTTGGGCAAGAGACTTAACCTCTATTTGCCTCAGTTTCCTCAAATGTAAAATGGGCATAATACCCTACTAAATGTAAAATGTAAAATGTAAAATGAGGATAATAGTACCTACCTCTCAAATGAGATGAAACTATTGAAGTGTTTAGCACAGTGTCTGGCACATAGAAGGCCCTAGCTTTTATTATTATTAGTTCAGATTAAGGGTTGGTAATTCTTGGTAATCCAAACCTTCTTCTGATACTATATTCATTCCTTCACTTTGGTCCTTTCTGAGCTTTGGAAGTAGCCTTTTTTTTTAATATCAGAATTGTTTCTGGACTCCTTCCCCTGAGCCTTCCCCGCTACCCCATTACATCCTTTCAGAATTGAATCCTCTTATACAAAGAAAGAAAGAATTGCTAAGCAAAAACGTACTCATATCTGATAATGTATAATGTAAGGTACAAATACAACATTCTGCCATGCTAGTCCCTGACCTGGTGGCTAAGATTAGGGAAATATTTTTCATTATTTCTTCTCTGGGAGCATTAGTTTTTCATTTACTCAGAACTTATCTTTAAGTGACCTTTTTGTTTACATTGTAGTCAACAAGCAGTTACTGTATGCCAGGCACTGAGAGATGTTCTGGGAATACAAAGAAAGGCAAAAACACGGACCCTGCCCTCAAGGGACTCACATTCTAATTGTATATGTTTTTTTCCCTTAATTCTACTTATTTCATTTTGCACCCATATATACAAATCTTTCCATGTTTCTTTGAATTCCTTGTATTCACAATTGCTCACTGAAGGGATGTCAAACATTGGACTATAACACTCCTGTGTACAGCTGAATCAGATTAAAAAGTAATTGGGAAATATTTAACAAAATAAATAAAAATACAATATAACAGACATAATGTTAATTTGTGGTTTTCTAAGTTAATATATGGCCTGCAGGGATCCATTATATTGAGTCTGACACTACTGACTTTACATTCATAGATCTGACTTTCTTTAGGCATTCCACAAATGATAAGCACCCACTTTCTTTAAAGTTCTTTGTTATTGTGTTGCTCTGTGTGTGTATGCATGTATGTGTGTGTGTGTGTGTGTGTGTGTGTGTGTGTGTGTGTGTATTTTTTTTTTTGGTATACATTACTCCTCTCTGTTTTTTATAAATTCTATGAGCTACATGGGAAATAGTTATTTTCAAAGAGCCTCATCCTCTAGAAGCCAATTTAAAGAATGCTGGGAGTGACGGGGTAGATGGAGAATGGACAGTGGCACTTCTGTGATGGTAGGAACCACGTGGCTCAGTACTTCACATGTGCCTAACATCTGAGTTAATATGCTGGAGGCAATGCTCCAATTATACATCTCAAAGCCCACAAAAAGACACTATTCCATTTTTAATACACAAAAAAATCCCAAAACAAAAAACTGTAGAACCATGATTTGCATCATTTGGTGAATAGGGGAATGATTCTAGCTACTCTAGAAAGGTAATTGGTTTTGTTCAGTCGTTTCAGACTCTCTGTGATCCCATTTGGGGTTTTCTTGGCAAAGATACTGGAATGGTTTGCTATTTCCTTCTCCAGCACATTTTGCATATGAAGAAACTGAGTTAAATGACTTGCCCAGGGTCACACAGCTAGTAAGTGTCTGAGGCATCATTCAAACTCAGGAAGATGAGCCTTCCTGTTTCCCAGGCCACTGTTCTATCCACTGTACCACCTAGCTGCCCAACAAAAATTTAAGAATGAGCTATTACTTTAACAGGCTCTGTGGACTGGGACTCACTTCTCAATTAGATTTAATAAAGTAGAAAAAATTAGGTTAATATGCCACCATAGGAATGGCTAAGGTGGTACTTTAGGTAGAACTCTAGGTCTGGAGTCAGGAAAATCTGAGTTCAAATTTAACTTCAGATACTTTCTAGCTGTGTGACCCTAGGCAAGTCACCAAACCTCTGTTTGCCTCAGTTTCCTCCACTATAAAATGAGGATACTAACAGTACCTACCTACCTCTCAGTAGTTGTGAAGACCTAATAAGATAATATTTTTTTTCAGCCAAAGACAAGGTTTATTAGAACATTAGTAAGCTATTGGCTAGATTATAAGAATCCCAGCATCTTAATGGAGACAAGATGGACCTTATATACAGAAAGACTGTGGGAGGGAGTAAGATAATATTTTTAAAGGGCTTTGCACAGTGCCTGGTGCATAATAGGTACTACATAAATGCTTATTCTCTTCCCTCCACCCTGTGCCGGAAGAAATGACAAACATGATGAATACAGAGAAGCATGTTAAGACCCATGAACAAATGCAAAGTGAAGTATACAGAGGCAGGAAAACCACCTACTCAATTACTACTGCAATGTAAAAATGGAAAGAACAATAGTATCAAAACAACTGAAACTGAATGTTACAAAATTATAAAAACAAGCTTGGCCCCAAAGAAAAGATGTTAAAGAAAAAGACAATTTAACCTCCCCCCTATTCTATTCCTTTGCAGAGGTGGGGGTCTACCAGTGTAGAACATTGCAAATAACATTAGACTTTTTCAGGGTGTCCATTGGTTTTGTTGAATTTTTTTTCTCTTTTCTTTAAAAAAAAAAATTCTTCATGATCGTAATTAGCATCTATATGATGCTTTAAGACTGGCCAAGCACCTTACCTATATTATTTCATTCAATCCTTACAACAGCCCTATGATATAAACATTATTATCCTTATTTTACTGATGAGGAAACAGGCTGAGAGAGGTTGCCTAGGACCACGCAAGTGTCAAAGGCAGGTTTTAAACTCAGGTCTTTCTGACTCTAAACATAGCACTCTAACCATAGCATCATTGATTGCCTTGATATAAGAGATGGTTCAAAAAATGTCTTTTTTAAAAAGCATGATACCATGCTACTCTTATCCTACAAACATAATCTCAGTTACGTGATCCTTCAAGGATCCTTTATCACAGTCAGTGCTATGAAAATAGCATGTATTCAATCAATGTTCATTTGTAGCCTACTCAAATGTGTGAGTACCTTAAATAAAACAATCCAGCTAAAACTGTAAGTGATTTTTTTGTTTGCTCATTTTGAAGTTGTTATTTTGGTCTGGAAATACCAAACATCAAGTATGTGGGACCACATTAAAATGCGTACATAAATCCAAATCTTTGAAAAAAAAATTCATTGTAGTGTCATTTGATTTTTTATTATAAACTTGACTAATAACACTCTGTCTAAACATGACCATATCCATAGACAAAGAAAAGTAGAAAGAGTATTGTATATAAAAGTATGAATCTATGTTACATATAGCTTCTTTGCAAGGTTATAACATTGCTTGCCTATGTCCCCTTCTAAACTTTCTTATTTTTAAATGTTTTATTAATGTTCTTTCCTTTTTTTCTTTTGTGACATCACTATTTCTATTCCCCTAAACTTTCCTCTCCACCAAAAAAAAAAAAACAAAAAAAACAAAAACCCTAACCAAATAAAAGTCCTCTCTTGTTACAAACAAGTATAATTAAGCAAAGTAAATATACACATTAGATTTGTCTGAAAGTATATGTCTCATTCTGCATTGTTAGTTCTTCACTTCTCTGTCAAGGCAAAATCTTAAAGTCAGACTAGTTCCTTTTGGTAGCTAGCATGACCATAGGCATATATCCCTTATCCTCTGTGTGACTATTTCTTTTAAACAGAATGACAATTTGGTTCCTCCTACCTACTCCCTATGAGAAAGGGAGAAGAGGGAGGAGTAATGAGATAATGTCTACACAGTGCTTACAGTTCCTGGATAATGCAAGTGATTATTAATACATTTCTGGTAAATGCAGGCTCTGGCTTGTGGAGGCTTTGGGGGAACATTTCAAAGCCAAGGATCTAATTATATGAAAGGGACAATTATGGGTAGAAAGCAGTGTGTGGCACTCTCTCTGGCTATGTAGCACTCCCTTATGATAAAAGATCATGGGAATGTGAAGGTGGCTGAGAAATTTGGTGTAACCCTAGTGATGGTGGAAGTCTAGGTTTTACCCCCACAAACTTTGAGAAGGAAGGCAGCCCAACTTTTTAGCCTCAAAGAGAAGTAGAAATGTTTCCCTGTTTCCCAATGTGGAATTCCTTAATCCAATAGATTCCAACTACCTCTTACAGCTTGATTTACAGCACCAGAGGAGGCTAACAGCAAATGGAAGCCTTAAAATGAACCATCAGCAATAGGGAGGGAGACAGAGGACGTTAATTTTACAAGAGTGCAAAAAGATTCCTTCCTGAGGCTGTGTTCTCCTCACTCCCCTCAGCACCCACCACCCGACCCATCTGAATGGTTTAGTTGACTTAACAGTGCTACGTTTGTGTCTGTCAACAGCTTTGGGTGTGGGGTAATATCTTCTCTGCCAGTGACCCTGGCAACACCAGTTAAGAATGTGACTGACTGCCTGAGGAAAGAGAGCAGAAAAGCTTGACCTGCTGAAGTTTCCTGAAGCCACAATCAATTCATGGCTTGAGGCTGCTCCTAGTTTGAAGGGAGACTTGAGCCATTTAAAAAATTGTATTATTCTTATTTATTTTCAATTTTTTAATTAGAGATTTTTAATAACTGGCTGGCATTCCTAGTTTTAGTTGCCTGTCTTTTTGACTTCTGCTGCCCACATCTATGAGCTACAGCATTCCACCTTTGCAGAATAATAAAAGAGTTCCAGCACATACAGAGCTATCGAAACCTGGGCTCTGTAAACTTTTTTTTTTTATAAAGAATTTTGATCACTGTATTGCAATATAATGGGGTTTCTTTGTCACCCGATGCATTTTAATTTTATGCATTTAAAAACATTATTCTGAGAAGGGGTCCATAGGTTTTACCAGACTGCTAGATGGGTTCATGAACTGAAAAAGCTTGATGGCCCCTGGGGTAGAGGCATATTTGGTTTTCAAGAGAAAAGATTTAATATGTGTACCTTATGATGGAAAAGCAAGTTCCTTATGGTTTAGAAACGGCAATATCTAAATTAAGCATTTGACTTTTTTTTTTTAACGTCCTAACCTCTACCTTGATATTTCCCCTGCTGTCATCCTCTTCCAAAACAAAACAAAATAAAACAAAACAAAACAAAAGGCCCTAGAAACTCTCATGCAGAGATACCTGGGGCACTGAGATGTTTAAGTGACTTGTCTGGGGTCACATAGCCAGTATATGTTAGGGGAAGGACTTCAACTTAGTCTTTCTAATTTTCTGCTATCTCTCAGGTATTTGATATCGGGGAAGAATAAATGGGTCTGTTTGAAAAAGTCATTCTACACTCAGAGCCCATACTTCCTGCCTTTTCATTTTCTTCTAAACCCTCTATAATCTGACTTCTGACCTCATTATTCAACTGAAACTGTTCTGTCCAAAGTCACCAATGATCTCTTGTCAATTCTTTTCTTTTAATTTATTTTTTAAAAATTTATTTTTATTAATTTTAGTTTAACATTCACTTCCATAAGCTTTTGAGTTTTAAATTTTCTTCCCCTCCCAACCTGCCTCTCTCTCTAAGACAGTGTGCAATCTGATATAGGCTCTACATGTACATTCCTATTAAACATATAGCTCTTGTTAATTCTAATGGCCTTTTTCTTAATCTTCATCCTTAACCTCTCTGCAGCATCTGACATTGAGAATCAACTTCTGCTCCAGGATATGCCTTCCTTTCTGAGTTTTCCTGACAGCCCTCTCCTGACTTTCCTCCTACTCATTTGACTGTTTTTTCTCAGTGTCTTTACTGTGTCTTCAGCCATAACATGTCTACTAACTGTGGCTGTCCCCTGAAGTTCTGCCATAGGACCTTTCTTTCTACAGTCTCTCAATTCCTCACCTCATAAGAGGCCATGAATCTGATTATAATCTCTATGATGATAATTCTCAGATCTTTTTATCCAGTCCTATTCTCTCTCCCAGTCCTGAATCACTAACTGCCTACTGAACATTTCAAACTGCAGGCCCTGTTTAAGTATCTCAAACTCAATGGATCCAACACAGAATTATTTTCCTCCCCAAACTCCCCACCTCTCTTTTCAGTTTCCCAATTACCATATGAAGAACATCACCATCTTGTCAGATGCCTAGGTTCTGAACTCTAGTGTCATCCTTGACTCCTTTCTCTCTGTTGAGCATCCCACATATTCAATTAGCTGCCAAATCTTTTCATTTTTTTCTCTACAGCATCTCTCACATATGCTCCCTTCTTTTTACACATATAGTCATAACCCCTAGTTCAAGGTTTCATCGCCTCTCATCGAGACTATTGTAATAGACTTCTAATTGGATTCTTTACTCCAAGCTCCTCCCCACTCCCATTCATCTCCCAAAAAGCTTCCTAAATGATTTCTTAAAGTACAGTTGTGAGAGGTAAGAAACGATTATATTTCCATATAAGGAAATTGAGAGAAAAGGTAGCCCTAGGTCAGAGGTTCTAGAACCTACTAAAAGTGGATGAGACTGGTTGTTTGGTTACAGAGGCTGGAAGTAGCACAAAGATTAAGCTTTACTTAAGAGTGTACATGTGTGGGGCAGCTAGCTGGCGCAGTGGATAGAGCACGGCCCTGGATTCAGGAAGACCTGGGTTCAGATCCGGCCTCAGACACATAACGCCTACTAGCTGTGTGACCCTGGGCAAGATACTTAACCCCCATTGCCCAACAAAAAAAAAGAAAAAAGAAAGTAAGAGCGCACATATGTAATGGGTTCATGAGTACTAGCTTTTCCACCTCCGGGGGGGTTAAGACACCATTTTTTTTAACATGCATCATATGATGGAGGGAGGGAAAACATACCACGGGTAACATGTTGTAGGCGTTTCAGGAAGTCTGTGACCTATGCTGACTTCTACCAATGAAAGTCACCTAGGAGGGACTTGCAGCGAGGCATGGGGATATAAGGTTTACTCTCCCTCCTGTAGTGTGTGTGTGTGTGTGTGTGTGTGTTTCCCTCTGAGGTACCATACACTGGCTTCTTGCAAGAACCATTAATAAACTCTTCCTTCCTTTGCTCACTTTGCTTCAGTTTCGTTTCTTAAAGGAGAATAGAACTCTGACCTGCAACTAGGGAAGTAGTGGACTGCGACAACTCGCTTGTACCTCCCTAACTCTACCAAAGAGTGTCTGAACCCTGTTTCTAACACAATGGTCCCCTTAAAAAATAGGATTAGACATAAACTTTTTCTCACTTAAACCTCTTTCTAACATGGCTACTACCTCACTTTTCACTCTTTTAACAAGTTATTCCCCTTCACAAACTCCAGTCAGAATGGCCTCCTTGATGTTTGTCCTGTAGAATATTCCATCTCCCATTTCCCTCTGCCTGGAATGTTCTCCTTTTTAATCTTTGTTTTGTAGAGTCCCTGTTTTGCTTTAAATCTTAGCTCAAATGTCACCTCTTCCATAAGAGGCCTTTTCTGCTCCCCGCAACTGCTAGTCTTTTCCCTTCCAAGTCTCCCTTCTATCTGTATTTATTTTATATGTGCTAATTTATGTATATGTTACCCCTCATCTTTAAAATGGAAGCTCTTTGAGGGCAGTAACTATTTTTTGATGCCTGGCACACAAGTAAACTTAATCAGTGTTTACTGATTGATTGAGGGATTGCATATGGAACTCCCAATGAAGAAACTCCTTCTACCAGTGCAGATTGTCACCTGCTCCGCAACTGGGTCATTGGGAGATTAAATAACTTACTCAAGATCAACACCCAGTAAGTGTCAAAGACAGGACTTGTTGACTCTATTCACCATACCAGGTTGTCTCACATCAGGTATTTGATTTTTGGCTAAAATGAGGCAAGCTAAAGAATCTAATAAATTAACTCTGGGTCACCTTGCAAGACTGCTTCATGCACTATATATCCATTGTTTGCAGCTAACACTTCAAGCCTATCTAGCTGGAGAAGGTACTCATTCAAACAGAATTACATTTGCCAGTTTAATTACAGGTTCTTTGTGAAAAATGTGTAAGAGTAGTATTGAAAAATCTCGTTACACAATGCACTGGCACTTTTAAAGAGACCAAATGGATTCTAAGTCAGGCAAAGCTGGGCTCTAGTTCTGGCTCTGTTACTAACTAGCTTTATAACCCTGCGGAAATAATTTCAAGCCAGGCAAGATGCTGCATGCCTAGAATTCTTCTAACTGGGGAGGCTGAGATTTGTGGATTGCTTGAGCTCAGGAGCTCCAAGGTGCTTAAAGCTGATCAGATGGCCACACTAAATCTAGCAGTTAGGTGGTATAGTGGATAGAGTGTTGGGCCCAGAGTCAGGAAAGCTCCTCTTCCTGAATTCAAATCGGGCAAATCACTTAAACCTGTTTGTCTCAATTTCCTCACCTGTAAAATGAGCTGGAGAATGAAATGGTAAACTGTTCTAGTATTTTTGCCAAGAAGACTCCAAAAGGGGTCATGAAGAATCAAACATAACTGAAAAATGACTAAACATTAAACATGAGCTCAGGAGCTCATGTGCAATAGGGGTAAAACTGAGCAGATGTCCACACTAGCTCTAGCATCAAGATGCTGAGCACTCTGGAGTAGGGCCCAAGAGGCTTTCTAAGGAAGGGCAAAATGGCCTAGGTCAGAAATGGAGGAGGTCAAAACTCTTGTGCCTACCATTAGTAGGATCAGGCCTTCACTTCCAGCCTGGGCTAGAGAGGGAGACAAGGCTTACAAAAATTAAGAAAATAATAATCATTCTACCTCTACAATATTAATTTCCTCATCAATAAGAGGAAAATTTTAGAACAGATGACCTTGAAAGGCTACTTTTAGCTCTGGCATTCTATAATGTAGACTAGGCAACAGGGGGCAGTGTGGTGAAGGGGGAGAGTACCAGTTTGGGAGCCAAGAAGGTTCCAAACCTGATTCTACCATTTTCTATAGAAATAGAAATATTCCATTTCTATTGACTCTGGGCAAATCATTTAACCTTTCTGAACCTCAGTTTCCCCATCTTTAAAGTCAGAGAACTGGATTAAATATCCTTCCAACTCTAGGTCTGTGATGCTATAAATGTACCTGTTATACAATATCTTGGAAAAAAGCTGTCTTCAATACAATCAGAATGAGGCTAGTTACGAGAAAACAAAGTGAATGTGTGTGTAGATCTCCTTGAACAAGAAAGGACTGAAACAAAACCGAAATAATATAAACCAAAGGCCCATACTTACACAGGTGTAACACTTTTTGGAAGTCCTAATGCATTGACTGCGATGGGAGTCGGCTGGGATGGCAACATGGAGCTGAGGAAGGCTGCTGGTGTTTGATTGGAGTGACCAAATCGAGCATTTGGAGAAGGGCAGTAAGAAGGTGAGGGAACTGACCCTGGGAGAGGTGGAGGAGGGGGAGGAGGGAGTGGAAAAGAATCAGACATGGGAAAAGCTGCGGTTGGACTGAAGACTGGGGGAGGAGGGGGAGGAGGGGAGGGTGAAGAAGGAGACCACAGATACTCCCCTTCAGAGGGAAACGGTTGAGAGAAGGGTGGCACAGGCACACGGCCAAACTGTTTCTGAGTAGCAGTTGGAGACATGGGAGATGGGAGGCTGGAGGTGGAAGAACTAGAAGAAGGAGTCACATAACCTGAGGCAGGGCTGATGTTCTGAGCAGCAATGAATTGTTTGGGCCTAGCATAGTTGAAGGAGCTGGAGGGCTGCATGATGGGAGAAGAGTGAGAGGTTAGAACATTCATCTGATCTGGGAAAGGGACAGATTGGCTGGCCTCAAGCTCTTGAAAAGATGGTGGAGGAGGGAAAGGTGGGGATGGGGGAGGGTTCTGTGGGGTGCTCGACTGCTGATGGTACCACTGGCTTCCCTCTTGTTCCAGTCTAATTTGGTTCTGCAGTTGTTGTATTTTCAAAGGGTCCCTGTGGAAAGAGCCAAAAATAAGAACAAGTCACTTAAGCTGTGAACACAATAACTTTTATATAAAAGTTCCAAAGTTCACAATTATTTGAATGAAATGTGTTGAAAATGAAGCAGAAACCACTAGTTATTGTTGAAAATGAAGCAGAAATCACTAGTTATCTGAAACCTTTCTTGAAGTTTACCTAAAATGATGCAAACCTTTACTTAGAACTTCAGATGGAAATTTTTCCAGACTTCTGGGGGTAAATTTCACTTTGATTCTACTAGAACCAGTGTGAGAAAAAGCTCCTTTTCCTTCTCTTTCTGGCCATTAAAAAGTTAATGAAATAAAAAAATTAAAAGGTCAAAAATTATCCAAACTTTTTTAGTTTGAATCTAGTTTTGTTGGAGAATGAGTCAATTTCAATTTGCCTTATTCAGTGTTCCTAAAAGGTCTTTAATATTCCTTTGGATAAAAAGAAAAAAGACTTTCAGACTAATAACCAGTTTGTATGGAGGAGAAAGTCAAGTTTGAATAGGAATACAAAGTAATGACTATTTGCTAATTGTTTTAAGGACTATAATTAATAGAATAAGACATAAGAATAATTAAGAGAATAAGTTTCTCATGGAATTTTATTACTTCATTTTTCAGCAAGTACTAGATAATAATTTACTTATCACTTTTGATCTTACAGCAAGTCACTCTAAAACCCTTAAATACATGCATAGCATTTAAAATATTAAATTCTGTAATTATCCATTACTTATGCTAAACTAAATACCTGTTATCATTGGTAAGTAAAACAAATGTAAATGAGTTGTGGCCAATTAAAAATGTTTTAAGTGTCTACAATAAATCTCTGAATGAGACATTTATCTTTAATATGGGTATAATCAACAAATAGTCTCTTATTTATGAATAGTGCCCCAAACTCTAACAGATTTAGAAGTGTTTTATTTGGAATTCCCATTATAGCTAACTATAAGCTTACAACCAGATGAGTTAACTCCTATACTCTTAGTTGACTAGCTTCTATTTAGTATAATTATGTATTAACCATGTTTGAAACAGGGCACATTAGCAAAAAAGTACTCTAGTCACCTGTGGCTGTTTACAAGAACTTCAACAGAAGGTGGCACTATAATATGTGTGAATAAAAGGTGAATAAAAACCACTTCATTCCATTGGAGGGTAGTTACATTTATTCACTTTTTCTGACAAAACTGTTCAGATACAGAAATACTTGCTTTCTCATCTTTAGCTGTTTAATTACAAAGTGACCCTAGAATTTCAAGAATTCAAGGAAATACATAGGAAGGGGGTTAGGGGGTGGGGAGAAGAGATCTTTCAAAAGTCCTGAAAGACTTCAGGAGGATTTCATTAGTAAGAACAGAGAGGGAAATCAGCCAAGGAGAATGGAAATCCTTCTTTCCTCTACAGTTTGAATCTTTCATTATTTAGCCACTTCAATAGCAAACAGTTTGGTCCTAGCTACTACTCTTATAAATTGGTAAAAAAAATAGTGTAAGAAATCAAGGTGGTCTTTTTATTTTCCTGGTAGCTGAAAAATGTAAGTAGAAGCAAGCTCAACCCTAGCATCAAAGAATCCATTAGCTGTAACTCTGTGTGGTCTTCATGTTGAAATCAATCTGAGTTCCTTCTTTATACAGCCATGTCACAGCTGGGAATTCACTGTTCCCTTGACACCACAGATGTCTGTGTGGTTTCAGGATGCTTCATAGCACATATGTCCTTTTGGCATGTTTATAGATCTGTTTTAGGACAGGTATAGAAATATAAGAACCACCCACCCTAAAGCCAGGCCATCTATCTTCATAACTTATCCTGCAGCACTCCTTTCTCCTCTTAGCTTCTCCTGTGTACTCCTTTTGCCATGGCCTCCTAATCCTGGCACAAGCGCATTTAAAAACTGAAAGGTCTACAGCTCAACCTAATGATTTATGTCTGGGCTGGATAGTAACTTGGTATAGCAAGACAGCCTCTTCAAAGCTACCTCTAGATGGCTGTTTTCCAGAGACAAGCTGGCTCAAAATGGTCAAAGCCAAAGTTATATTTTTAAGCCTGGCCTGGTACCAGCCAGCTGGTACCAGCTGTTGTGTGGTGGCTACAAAGAGATTGCCATGCCACACCCCCTATCTGATGTGGAGATATTTTAAAAACTCTAGAGAGCTCCAAGACCCTTGTACCAAGCTTAAGGAATATTTCCAAAAAGGGCTTTCAGGAAGCCAGGCTTCCTATATATATCAGCATCACTTTTTTTTTTCATAGTCCTAGCTTTTTTCATTGGGAAATGACTGCTCAGCCAACCATGCAAGGCCACTCAGGAATCACTAGCCTAACTAGTCCTTCTAGCCAATGGCTAACGGTCTATTTCCAAGTGCTCTAATTTAATCAATGCTTTTGAAATTATAAACAACCTAGCACTTCATCGGCAGTGAAATTCAGATGATACTGTTTTCATATGGGTCCCAGTTTCAGTTGCTCAGTACTTGGACATGGAAAATAGAACATTCCCCAGAGACAGAGATAGAGTTGGGAGGTGGATGAGAAGAGAAAGGGGTAGGGGGTGGGGAGGACAAAGGAGAGAAGAAAGTTGTGGTAAGAGTACTATTTGGGGCCTGCAATTTTTCATAAGGGCAGTTAGGTGGCACAGAGCATAGTATGCCTGTCTTGGAGTTAACAGATCTGAGCTCAAATCCAGCCTCTGACACTTACTAGCTGTGTGACCCTGAGAAAGTCACTTAACCCTGTTTGCCTCAGTTTCTTCATCTGTAAAATGAACTGGAGAAGAAAATAGCAATCTATTCCCGTATCTTTGCCAAGAAAACCCTAAGTGGGTCATGAAGAGTTAGACATGACTGAAAAACTACTGAAAACCAACAATTTTTCATACCTGGTTTCAGCACAAATGATAATTTCTGAGCTAAAACAGATTAGGCCGCTTCTGAGACAATGAAAAAGACATTCCCATCCTTATTGTCCAATTACAATGAGATAAAAAAAAAAAGCTCACAGACCGCAGATTAAGTCTAGGAATTAAGTCTAAGTCTAGGAATTAAGAATGGTTTCAAAGTTGTAAGTAGTATTCACTCACTTATTCATTCACAAACATTTACTGAGCTTACCAATGTGAGATGCTATGCTAGGCTTAGAGGGCAGATACAAAGGAGCAACAGATAGAAGTTGCAAAGAGACACAGAAAGATAATTTCCAAATAGTTAGAACTTTCCAAAAGTGAGATACACTGCTTTTGGAGGTAGTGAGTTCCCCCTCATTGGAGATTTTCAATCAAAAGCTGGACGACCAGTTCTCAGGTAGGGTTCTGACTAGGTGTCCATGGAAATCTCTTCCAATTCTGGCATTCTGGGATTCTGAATCTACTCAAAATAGAGTACAGGCAGAAACAATGAAAGAACTAAATGAAGGTGACAGCAGGAAGAATGGAAAGGGGTAGATGACTGAGGAATGATATCTATTTGGGAAAAGGAGGAAAGAAATAAAAAGAAAGTTGTAAGATTAAAGTACATTGAGGAAGGACTATAGCATGTTGGGTGGAACTCTTGTTGGGCAGTAAGGGGTAGACTGCAATCTGCATTAGTGGAGGCAATGTTCAAATGGATTATAGTAAAGATCCATTTGAGCAGCCAGATACTTGAGTAATCTTTCTCTCTTCAGAGTAGAGCTACTACAGAAAAGAGAATCCACTAAATCCAGGAGGGGACAATATGCTTTAGAAACTACCATTATGTACATGAAAACTATTATTATACTCCTATATCTTTACCTACCTAATCCAAATTATTTTCTAGGTGGGATTTTGATATATCAATAAAGATAAAAAGAGCTAATACACTAATGATGTTTCACTTTCATAATTTAAAAGTTGTTTCTTCCCTCACTTAGTAAATATTGCTATTAATTTACCAGGTAAAAGAAAACTGTATAACTAATCGAGTAATGCCACCCTAATTTAAAATTTGACAATAAAAAAAAAATCTTCCCACACACCTTTCTATCCAACCTGGGGAGAAATGGAATGAAAAAAAAAAAATAAAAAAAAGAAGGCCAGCTGAATGAATTATTCAAATTGTCCAGAAAAGATGGAGATTATCGGTTGGGTTATATATATACATTTATTTTCCAAATGTCTAGAAGAAAGAAGCAATTTCTAGCTGTTTTTAAACTGACTGTGGGATAGAATACTTTTTCAAAATCCCAATCAATACTTTTCCCAGGGAATGTGGCAACATATTGTTCTTTGATTCCATGGGGGGAAAAGAAAAAGGAAAACCTAAGGCTTATTTATCTTAAAAAAAAAAAAAAAAAGTAAGATTTATAGCAGTGCCAAGAGTAATGAAAAATAAAGCAATGTTAAAAATACAGATAGTCCCTGACACACACTATGTTTCACTTTCTATCACAAGTGAAGAATATAATAATAACTTTGGGAATGCATTTTAAGAAATGTTCTCCTGGACATCCCCCAAAAAACAAACATTCTGGATTCCTTCACCAAAGGCAATACATGCTTGCACTGGCAGCCACAAAATGTTGAGAGACCTGCAGAAAGGTCTCCAGCATATTTTAGGATTTTATGGAAGGACATGGACCATAAGTAGACAGGCTTGGACAGGACACAATCTCTACCCACAGAGCGAAGTATCCAGGCTAAAGATGTCCCAGACTCACTGACGTATTAAAATTTTGCTGTTTTCTGGTAGTATCATTCACCACCATCAGACAATTTATAGCTAAGCAACTACAGAGGTCATTTAGTTCAAATTGCTCACAGATGAACCTGAGGGCTAGAAAGATGAAGTAATCTGTTCATTATCACAAGGTAACATGAGAAGCATTTATTAAGGCCCTACCATGGGTCAGGTACTTTGCTAGGCACAGGAACACAAAAACCAAATGAAAACATTTCCTGCCCTCAAGGAATTTATATTCTACATGGGGAAAATAACTTGTATGCAGATAAGTGAAAATAAAATAGGTACAAAGTAAGGGGACAGGCTAGATCGCAGAGTGCATAGAGTGCTGGGCTTGGAATCAGGAAGTCTCCTCTTCCTGAATTCAAATCTGGCCTCAGACACTTACTAGCTGTGTGACTCTGGGCAAATCGTTTAACCTTGTTTGCCTCAGTTTCCTTATGGAGAAGGAAAAGACAAATCATTCCAGTATCTCTGCCAAGAAAATCCCAAATGGGGTCACGAAGAGTTGGATGCGATGGAAATGACTAAACAACAAATATAAAATAAAGGTCAGGAAAGGTCTCTTGTAGAATGTGGCATTTGAGCTAAGTCTTGAAGGGAGAGCATACCAGACATGAGAAACTGACTGTAAAAAAACCCCACTGAAGTGTGAGGTTAGATGGAATGCCAGTTTTGTTAGTGGCAAAATAAGGTCTCCTGATTCCTAGCAATAAGACTCTCTGGGTGATGCACCTGCAAAATTCTCTAGAATTCATTTTAATAATAATGCTAGAATTTGCTACACTGTAACCTCCAAATACCCTCCTAGGACGAGATACAGAAGTTACTTCATGTTTGAGCCGTCCAAGAATGCCACCTAAATAAACCCCATACTACTCTGTGCAGGCTTTCCAGAAGTTCACTGAAGGCAGGGACACGCCCCACAGGACAGAGATTTCCAAAGAAGTGAAACCCTAACAACTAGCCCCAAGCTTCAAGCGAGGCTTAATTTTAAGGAGTACTAGGTATAGAGAAGAGTGGTTAGGTCAGACAAGCAGGTACGTATGTATTGGGAAAAGCAATTAGGGTAGGAGGTTTACCTAACCTTAAATTCATGCTAACCTTAACTGTAACTTTAACTGTAACCGTAACCGTGACCGTAACCATGCATTTAGGGTAGGGTTTACTTAAGAACTTTTTTTTGTGTGTGTGTGTGAGGGCAGAGAGTGCTTTACTTTTGTCTTCCCAGTTGTTGATCAGTTGTGTCCCTATGCTTTGTGACCTCATTTGGAGTTTTCTTGGCAAAGATACTAGAATAGCTTGTAATTTCCTTCTCCAGCTCATTTTACAGATGAGGCAACTGGGCAAATGACTTGCCCAGGGTCACACAGCTAGTAAGTGTCTGAGGTTAGATTTGAATTCAGGAAGAGACTTCCTGATTCCAGGCCAAGCACTCAATGCCATCTAGCTGCCCCATCTACAACCTAGTAAGCACTAAAGGAATTGCTTGATTGAATTGAATTGCTCTGAATTTGAATTTCAATTGAAATTGAATAGATTGCTTGATTGTTCACTCAGTCAAGGGTGGGATAAGAAGGAGTCTTGTGGGACTAAATTCAAAAGGGCCTTAGGTCTATTACCTGTTTACTATGTGGAGCCCAAAGCTACTGAGTGTGTGGGAAAACTCTATGTTCTGGGTGAGTTAAAATTATTGGTATGGTTTTTGGTTCAGGCAGGGCAAATTACATTAATATTTTCTTAGCCCTCTTCCCCCAACCCTTATCCTTAAGTTGAGTCTACTCAGAACATTAACCCACTGGCTGGGGATTGGGGCATCTATATCCAACCATTTGCTTTCTGTAAGAGCTAACATTTATTATACATATGGTGAACCATAATATAAACAATCTAAAGAATGATCATTATTACTAAAAACAACACAACAATAACAAATTAATATCAACCAGATGGCATCTGTATTTCATTAGGTAAGGTATTCAGAGTGCCAGTTGTGGTAAATGCAAACCAAACCATCTCAAAAATTAATTGCAAAGTTGAGGGTAGGGCAGAGAAGGAGAGGAAAGAGGAGGGACACAAATATTTTATGGAACAATATAAACACAGTATTCTAACTGATCATGGCAAGGAAATGTGTACTTTTTCCTATATGGAATGATGTCAAAGCTTTACCCTTTTCCTCTGACACTTACTCATTCTGAACCATCCTTGATTCTTACTCTCCCAATTTTTTTTTAAACAATACTTTGTCTGGGCCTCACCTTACACTAAAGTGATCACAAAAATTCAAATGTACACTATTCAAGTTATGACTATATAAAATATGGTAATTGGTTCCAGCCCAATGGAGTGTATTCTACCTTTATCTTATCTGAGCACAGATCTCACACTTGATTAGACTGTAAGGTCCTTGAGGGTGCAGACTGTCCATTCAGGCCATTCAGATAGTAAGTGTTAAGTAAATATTTGTGGAACCAAAATTTTAAATCATGCTTCAACTTCAGACACAACTCAAAGACACAAAGAGTTGGAAAGACCTTAGGCCACCTAATTGAATCCCTTCTTGACAAATGGGAAACTTTCAAGTAACTCAGATAAAACACAGTCCCTTACAATAGGAGTGGGCAAAGGAAAACAGATCTGAATGAAATAAGCACAAGACAGGAGTCTACTCAGAAAAGTTGGTCCTTTGTATTTAGAATAAAAGCTATACTTGGCTCACTGACTGAAAAACAAAACAAAACAAAACAACCCAAAACCCAAACCAGTACTGCTCATCTGTCTTAGTACATAAAAGCAATCTGTATCTCAGATCATTCTGTGTATGGTGATGGGAAAAGCAATTACTAACTAGTTTATAATCTTCTTGGGAACCAACATTCTGAATGTCACAATGACTGGCATGGGAACTAAGGTATTTGGGAGGTAATGTACTGAGGACAACGAACTATTCTTCAGAAGTTAAATACTATAGCTGGCTCCACAGATGTTGAGGCTTATCCTATAGTCATGATAGAGACAGTTCTCACTGGTGTAAATGGTAATTTTGGCTCTGTGCAGGATGTAAAGATGTTGTCCAAACCATTTGCAGCTGGACCAAGGAAAAGGATTTGTACGTTGGAATAAATTGTATGTGATGAAGGACTGGCAGGGCTCAAGAAAGCACAATTGACATTTCTCCCCCTTGCCTGGACAATGATTGCAAGGCTGATATGCCTGATGGAATTGAGTCAAATGAAGCACTGCCATACTGGGCTTAGCTTTTTCTTGTTTTTCTGGGCAGGGCTCATGGGCCAGTTTCAGAAAGAACAAATTACCCAACCAAGCAAAATGTCTTCACTCATTTTCATTCTCATTGTTGTAAAAGGCTAAAGAAAAGAACAGGAAAGCATTAGAGCTCATGACTATTAAAACCTATTTCAGTGAAAATAATAGAGATTAATGTGGACCTCTGCCCACTGAAAAGATCTGGTATCAATTCCTAAAGAATAAAACTTGTCTATTTTTGTTACATGCATTTTTCTAAAGTGAAAAAATTCTTTTTAACGTTTTCCTTCAATAAGTGAGCATACACTCTATCTGGATCTCTAAAGAAACTCCCCACGACACAGATATTGAGAAACTTGTTGGCCTTAACCATACTACGTCAAAATTATTAAATTGCTTGAAAATTACCTTATGTTTGAAAAGATAGACATGTTTAACTGTTTTGTCCCAAAGCTAAATGCAAAGAATGATTAATCTAATATTTCACAGCCAGGCACAGTGCAACCAAGCTTTCTAAAGCTGAATTGCAAGTATCCAAAGGGTTTTTCTGCTTCTTTGCTTTTATAATGAACAAAAGTGGGAGTAGTTAAAGTATCACATTTTAAAAGAAATGGGCATCACCTTCTTAGCCAAGTGCCTCCATTCCGACTTAAGAACTAAGAATCTGCTTTCCCTCCATTTTCCCCTGGTATATTCCCCACATTTTTCTGCTGCAGAATAAGATTTTCTCTGTACAGCTGTATACTATGAAGAACTGCTTTACCTTCTACATGTCTCAATACGTTATTCAAAACAAAGCAAAAACCAACTATTCCCTAGCATATGACATCTAGGAAGACTGAGCCCAACAAGTGGAAATAGAAAAATTCAGACATCAGATCCCAGGCTCCTCACTCTGGTTCTATACTCTAACTGGCTATGTGTCCTTTGACAAATCTACTTTCACTGGCTACATTTGGTAATGATAATTCATATTTATCTAGTATAGGAATTCTCAAACTTTTTTGTATTATAGATCCCTTTGGCAGTATGGGAAGCTTACTGTCCCCTTCTCAAAATGTTTTTAAATGCACAAAAT
Source organism: Vombatus ursinus (assembly GCF_900497805.2). NCBI lineage: Eukaryota > Metazoa > Chordata > Mammalia > Diprotodontia > Vombatidae > Vombatus > Vombatus ursinus. Next base: position 51,229,441 of record NW_020954599.1, read on the forward strand.
AAAAAATACATGTGATTACAAGGAAAATAATTACACTAAAATAGTTACCAAAATATTTTTTTAATAACCAAGTTTATAGACCCCAGGTTAAGAACTCCTGATCTAGAGTTTGGAAGGTTTACAAGCAAAACAAATAAATTGGCTCATAATGGATTGTCTTAGAAAACCATCAGTTAAATCTAAGAATGATGCTGATCCACATATATATGTATATTGTTGTCGTTCAGGTGCTTCAGTTGTGCCCAACTCTTTATGACCCTATTTGAGGTTTTCTTGGCAAAGACATAAAGTGGTTCCTCATTCCCTTCTCCAGCTTATTTTACAAATTGAGGAAACTGAAGCAAACAGGATTAAGTGACTTGCCCAGAGTCACACAGTTAGTAAGTATCTGAGGCCAGATATGAACTCAGGAAGATAAGTCTTGCCGACTCCAGGCCCAGCATTCCATCTATTGCGCCACCTAGCTTGCCCATATATGTACATATAAATATAAAATACAGATATGACACATATGTACATATTTCTATATATGTACATATACATATATTTCACCATATATGCATATACACACACCAACACACACACTGATAGAGATGAATTTTACCTAATAGGAATGCTTCTAAAATTCAGCACAGTAGAGGATCTCCCTGATGAAAGAATCCTACAGTAAATCCTCCTGCAAAGTGAAGGGGCCTCTTATGATGGAACTTTTAAAGGATGAATATAACTACATTTGAACTGATCCAGGGTAAATCCAGGAATAGGAGGAGGATCCTGTGGCTTGTAGATAATTCCACCACAATTCTAAAGTGGAAACACACCTTTACTTCACAGTGTCAATGCTCCTGTGGAAACACATCAGAACTATCCTTGGGTCACAACTGAGCTTGGGAGCTGAAACTCAACCTCCAACCCCCTTCCCATTTTAAACTTTTTGACTTTATAGCCCAAGCCAAACCTTATGCTCTTCCTTCCTTCCCACCCCTCTTTTTTTCTTTTTCTCTTTCTTTCTTCCTTTCTCCTATGAAACTCATTTGAACTTAGTCTCTTCTCTCAAGATGAGGGCTTAGGTTGTATCTAGAATTTCTTATCTAACATGCACCAACCTTCTTCTTGGTCCTTGCCTTTGCTATAGCAACATTAATTACTGACTTTGATGTAGCAATTTACAGTTTACAAGGTCTTTTATATGTTTTCAGATTTTATTGTCACAACAAACTGAGGGGAGTTGGCAGTATAAGTAATATCACCCCTATTTCACAGATGAGGAAACTGAGGTGTGGAGAGGTTAAGTGGGTTATACTTGTATAACAAGTACATACAAGTATAACAGTTGTCCCACAGCTGGTGAATGGCAAAGCATGATTCTGAATCCTGGTCTACTAACCCCGTGTCCATTGCTCTTATTTGGCATTGTTCATGTTTCACTTTCTCCTAAGATTAACTCTTCTTGTTTCACTCTGGTTCCTCTTCCTCCTTCTACTTGATAAATGTGGGTGTTTCCCCTAAGGTTTAGTTCATGGTCTCTTTCCCTCCAAGAGCTCAATCATTCCTGTGCTTCAACTATCGCTAATATATAGATGACTTACCACCCAGTCTACATTTCTAGCACCTACTAGAACTCCAGAGAACCAATCCCAAATCTCTATCTGTACAGGATTTAGAGCTGGAAGGACCAAGAAAGACCAGCCAATCCAACACTTTTTTTTTTTTAATAGATGAGGAAACTTCTCTGTAAAGTTTGACCCTCTGAGACTCCCAAAGGTGAAGTGTCATGCTCAATAAGGTATCACTAGGAAATGGCAGAGTCAGAATTTGAAAAGAGATCTGGGAGCTCCACACACAATTTTCTTTCTACTCTAATGATGCCCTACAACCTTACCTAACATTTCTTTCTGAATACCATGGGTTCACTTCAAACTCAGTATGTCTAAACCCAAAATTATCTCCTCCCAAACCTTGACTAACTGGCTTTCTGCCCAACTTCTTATTAAAGGGCTCAAAAATTTTAGTATCATCTTTGACTTCTTCCTTTTCTCTGCTTGCCTTATCTAATTAGCCACCATGCCCTGTCAATTCTTCTTTCCCAATATCTCTTGAATTAGTCCTATCTACTCTTTTACATTCCCATGGACATCAACCCAGTTCTATTCCTCATCGCCTCATGGACACCTAGTTTATTATAATAGCCTTGTAAATAGCCTCTCACTTTTAGTTTCTCTCCTCTCTGATCCAGCCTGTCAAATGCAGTAAAATAACTAACACAATCTTTTATCACATTACTCCTTTCCCTTTCTCTCCCTACCCCTATTTCCTACAAAACAAAACTGAAAATCCTCAGGCTGGAATACAAGGCCCTACACAATTGGGTGCCATAGGCTTAAAGAATATTAAAGCATAAGGAATCATACGGTCACTAATGCTGAGCTAGAAGGAACCTCCCAGGACATCTGGTCTATCACCTTAATTTTATTCATTAGGAAACAAAGATGCAGAGAATAAAGGATTCACCAATGCTCATGAAGGTAGGTAAGTAACAGAGTCAGGATTTGAACCCTGATCCTCTAACTCTAAATATAGTATATTTTAAACCCTGAACCATGTTGCGAGACTTTAGAGATAAACTGGTCAAATCACCTTCATTTTACAGAGGGGGGAACGAAGAAGTTAAGAAACTCCTCCACCTGTCACATATAAGTCAGTAGGGAAGCTGAGATTTAACCCTGGGTCTCCTCACTTCCAGTTCAAAGGGCTTCCTAAGTATAAACTCATTTTAGACGCTTCCTATCACTTTCCTTAGGGACTTCTAGGTGGCACCATAATGCACAGAGTGCTGGGCCTTGGGGTTAGCAGGATCCATCTTCCTGAGTTCAAATATGGCTGCTGACTTTTATTAGCTGTGTAACCCTGGGAAAGTCAGTTAACCTTGTTTGGCTCAGTTTCCTCATCTGTAAAATGAGTTGGAGAGGAAATAGCAAAGCATTCTAGTATCTCTGCCAAGAAAACACCAAATGGGGGTCATGAAGAGTTGGACACAATTGAAAAAGAATTCAACAACAGCAAAATCACTCCCTTCCCTGAATCTCTCCATACCAAGTAGATTGGTCATTGTTCCCCAAATAAATTTTATATTTTCCTACTTCCACGTTTCCTCTTGTGTTTTTCCTCTTGGAATGCACATCTCCCTCCTTTCTCTTTGCCTTTTTGGGATTCTTCCTGTTTCCTTCAAGACCCAACTTCTAATTCACCTCCTACTCCATGAAGTCTTTCTCTACCACTTTCATCTGGGGTGCTCTTCCTTTCCCTGAATTCCAATAGCACTGTCTGTCCACTTATGTGTACTGGTCATTCATTGTTTGGTCTTATTACTTATCTTTTCACCATCATGTGTCCTGTTTGTATCCCATTAAATGCATAACTGAGAAAGGGCAGGAAGCTGAGATGTAATAGAAAAAACACTAGATTTAGACCTGAATTTGAATCCCAGCTCTGTCAATTAGTAGCTGTCTGATGTTGGATAAGTAATTCAACCTCTCTGAATCTCAGTTCTCTCATCTACAAAAAACAAACAAACAAACAAACAAACAAAACTATTTATACCTATAATGCCTACCTGACAGGCTTATAAAGTGCTTTACAAACCATGAAATGGTATGTGAATGTCAGTTATTATTATAGTAGATGTACAACAAATCTGTTGTTTGAGTGGCATTTTTCAAAATGGTTATAGAGCAGGGGATTGTGTCTCGGCCCAAAGGATGAAAAACAGGGTTTTAGAAATTTTCAGTCCTCATAAAGGCAGTCAGAACATTATTTGTTCTCTTTGGGACTCTTAAGTATGAAACTCCCAACAGAACATGACAGCATTTGGGAACCTTGTAAGTAACCCAGCTCCTAATTTGGCATTAGTGAACTACTTCATCATGTCTTTGGCAATGCCAGCTGTACCAATGCCCACTTTCCGTTTGTTTGGTTATCAGTCAAAAGGCATCAAGTTTATGTTTACTTTAAGGAAACTGGCCTCAGTGAAATTTTCAGTACTTGGTGAGAACTTTAATCATCTCTAAGCCATTCCTTTTCATTGACAGAGCTCATTCTCCCTATCACTGTAACATACGGTGGTCACTTTTTTTTCCCTCAAAACATATACTGTGCCACTCAGATAACAAAATTGGCCCTTGTACAGAACGAGGAAATGGTTCCCTTGTGTGGGTTCATTGTTTAGCAGGTCATAAAGACACAATGTGGTGCTACTAATAAAGCTGAACTGAATGCCTGTGTTGGGGCTGGAATCTAAGGCATTGATGTCTGAACTTGGAACCTTACAGGGATGTCTGGTTTTAAGGGGTTGCTTAAACCCTGCCACAAGTTTCTAATGACTTACACACAAATAAAAGAATGTGTAGGTGGAGTCCATGTCTTGCCACTAAAGCAAATGTGTCTCCTGCTTAGCTACATGGTAATAAGGATTTAAAAAAAAAAACAAAACCATTTCCTACCCAAGCAGTACCTGAGTGCATTACTAGGAGATGAAGTGTGGTGTAGGGGAGAGAACACTGACTTGGGTTCAAATGCTGCCTCTGTCACTTGGAGAAGTCATTTCATCTTCCTGGGGCTCAGTTTCTTCCTCTCTAAAATTAAAGAGTTGGTCTAGACAAGCTCCATGATCCCTTCTGTATCTACGATCCTCTGAAATTTTGAGACAGTTTCTTGTATCTAAAAGTTAACACCTCAAAGATGATCTAGGTCAACTTTCCTCTGACCTTGTTTTTTTTCAGGATTGAAAACTGAATGTTCCAAGCATGGAGGTAGTGGTGGGGTGGGGGTGGTGGTAGTGGTGGTGGAAAGACAGCCTGTGTAAAGGCAGAGATGGGAGATAACAAGTGTTGTATATCCTGCCTTCTGATAGGCAATTAAAAATGACTACATAGTTACTTCCATGGGATAGGAGCTTTTACTTTTGCAATTTTGTCCTTCACCTTCTTAATGTGGTAGCAATTTTATCAGTAGGAAGAGCAAGGAAATAAACAGGAAAAAGAAACTGCCCTAAACAGCTGAGCCAGAACTCTCAGAAATGACCTTGATTTTTATATCACTAAGTACATTTTCCAGCATCAATTCCCACTGTATGACAGTGTTTTCACTAGAGAAAAGCCAAGGCAACTCTGTCACTAGTTAAAATTATGTGACTCTTGTCCAGTACTTATCTTTTCAGACTTCAGTATCTTCATATGGAAAATGAGGGGATTGGCTCTAAGATCCCTTCCACCTTTAAAATTCTATAACTAATTACTTTAAAACACCATAACCATTCTTTCTATCTTTCAGGGCAGTTAGTAATTCAGTTTTTATTCACTTAATTTGTGATCTGTCCTCTAGAGATGGATCCTTAAAATGCTTAGGATCCACTGGGGGAAAAAAAAAAAGAGACTGATGACAACGTTAAAGAGCTCACGATTTAGAGCTAGAAGCGGCTTTAATTTTACCTTGGGGAGGCTGAGAAAAAGGTGAATGGAAGGTAACTCAATGAGCCAGAATTTGAACCCAGGTCTGTTCATTCCAAATCTAGAACTCTTCCCATTACACCAAGATAACATATGTTGAGTTGCAGAAAAGCAATGTCTTTTGTAGGAGGATTTTTCAGTTTCCTATTAGCATAAAAGGCTGGAAGAAGTTTAGATTCTAGATTCCTGGCAATTTGCTAATCTGCTTAAATTACAATCAAGAAAGACTCATCATCCAGACCAAACATGGCCTGTAACTAGTACTTCCTACATAGTCAGCTATCACAAAGGTAAATGTATTAGAGGAATGCACCATTGGACTTGGCTATTCAAAATTATTCCATTTCCCCTAAATGTCTGCCATTGATAGTTTAAAAGTTAATGGCTAAAGTAAATAAATCAAATTTTTCTGCAGTGTGAAATCAGGCAATTGGCCAATTGCTGATTCCAGACTTTCAAAATAAGGGCAAAGGAGAAAGGAACTGGAAGCAATTTTTTGAGACAAAATTCTAAACACTGCTTGGCAAATTCCAGAACCTTAGCATAACATCATGAATTAAGAACCCAGTGACTACAGAGAAGAGCTGCATGGTTTTTAATGGGTTTGACCTTTTTTAGGGCATGACCAATTGACCTTGACATTCCTTAGGGGCCAAATGATGCAGTTCAAGAAGGTGCCGAATGGCCTTTCACCTATGGGAAGCTAATCTGATGGATGCAACAATAAATGAAATCCATCCAATTCTGTCCTGGGAAGAACAATGAGTGAACTAGTCTCCCTTGGAAAAGAGCAACAAGGAGAGCCAAAATCATTCTTCAATAAAATAGCCCAATTATTCAGTGCAATTACTCTTCAGGAAAACTAAAGAGGGAGGGAGAGGGAGAAGGGGGGGGAGAAAGGATAATGGACAGGGAGGGAGGAGGAAAGGAGGAACAGAGAGAGAGAGAGAGAGAGAGAGAGAGAGAGAGAGAGAGAGAGAGAGAGAGTGTACTCATGGCTGGCTAAAGCTACCAACGTGTTTATATGTAGTACTCTATGCATGGTAAATACTCCAATAACTGGCTTGGGATCAATTGGAATTTTTGCTATTATTTGGCACTTCTGGACATTTATAGTATGATGATAAGTGATCTTTGTTATGATGACATTAAGGCATTATGAAATTCAGGCTTGCCTTCTGAACCAACGAAAGATTATGTTTGGGATAACTTTCGTGTTATATATTTTATTGTATTGGAATCCTCTAAAAATGGGTAATCCATGTAAGGTAGTAAAATTAATGCTATATAAAATATATCACTCCCCAACTATACTAGATAATAGTTTTCCATAATACCATCAGGGTTCTTGATAATAATGCTCTGAGCTCACACGGTAAACACCAGATAGATGATCTTTCAGCAAATGACGTCTGCTATAAATTTAGAAGTAATGATTACTTCTAGAATTTTTCGACAGTTTTAAAAATGCAAGTAATAAGACAGGCATTATGTCCATAAAAGGAAAAAAAAAAACCAAAGGAGACTCAGGTGAGTCAAATTCAAATTTTTTTTTCTCTCATTATCCCTCCTTAACTTTTCTGCTATTTAAACACTACTGAGCTCTTTCTTGGGCCTCTCCTGGTTTTCCTTCTACGTCTTTAACCAATCCTTCTTAATCTTCTTCAACAGCCCTTCATTTTCTGGCTGACCCCTTACATGATATGTAGTAAAAAGAACCTGACTTGGTATCAGGAGAGACCTGGAATCAAATCTTGACTCCAATACTAAGTGTATTAATACTAATCAATACTTGCCTCTAATACTAAGTGTATGAACATGGGCAAACCTCTCTTATCCTCTCTGAGCCTTAATTTCCTTCCTCGTAAATGGAACAACAGTACCAAGGGTACCTATGTAACACAGATGTTGAGAAAACCAAATGAGAATGTATGGAAAGTGCTTTGTAAACCTTAAAGCACGAAAGACATTTCAGGTCTTACTCTCCTCTTCTCTTCTCTCTCTATCCACTTTCCTTTGGCAATCAAAGGCATTCCCAGGACTTTGACAACCATCTTTATAAGCAAGTAACTCTCAGTTCACCATCTCCAGTCCTGACTGCTTTATGGGCTCAGGTCCATATCTCCAAAAGCCCAGATAAGTAGGTTAGTTTGATTAAACATGGGATGAGGACAGTGACTGTCTACCAGAGCCTCACACAAGGGTTGGCACATAGTACAGATCTAATAAATACTTGCTGATTGGCTCAATGTTCCAATAGCACCTCTGAACTCCACATTTCTAAATGAAAGCTCATTATCTTTCCTCATATGCCTGTTCTTTCTTGTGCTATTCCATCTCTATTCACTCTGTGTCCCATGTTTTGAAACTTTAGTGGTTCATGTTTTGGCCTAGTGATTAAAGAGCTGACCTTAAAGCTAGAAAGACCTTGGGTTCAGGTCCTGCCTCTGACATATATTGGCTACGTAACCCTGACTTATCTTTTTTTTTTCTTTTAATGGGGCAACAGGGGTTAAGTGACTTGCCCAAGGTCACACAGCTAGTGAGTGTTATGTGTATGAGGCCAGGTTTTGAACTCAGGTCCTCCCTACTCCAAGGCCAGAGCTCTATCCACTGCACCACCTAGCTGTCCCAAGGTTTTTTTTTTCTTTTTCTTTTTGCTAGGTAATTGGGGTAAGTGACTTGCCCAGGGTCACACAGCTAGTTGTGTTGTGTGTTGTGTGTCTAAGATCAGTATGGGATCCTGAGCCAGTCAATTAACCTCAGTACCCTAGTCAACTTTTTGAGGCTGTAAGTTGCAGAGAAGGCACTGACCTATATTGGTAGAGGAGTTTCCTATACTTGAAATCAAAGGTCTAGTCCCTATCCATCTTTTACTTCTCCCCTTATTGCTCATCAAATTCATCTCCTTTTTTCTTAGTTGGCATCACCAGATGTGATCCTTATTGAGGTCCTTATTACCACCTGCTGAGGCTGCATTACACTAGCCTTCTTTTAAGTCTTGCCACCTTCGCTCTTCTTTCTCTCTTACTCCCACTCACTCTCATACCACTACAAAAATAATTGTCTTTACCTATAAATCTGATCAAGTCACTCCTCTGCTCAAAAATCTTCAGTAGCTCCCTATTGCTTTCCTAGCAAAGTTCCTACACCTCTTTCTGGCATATAAAGCACATAAAATCAAGATCCATTTACGTTTTTTGATATTCTTATCTCACTTACAGCTAGGTGGTAGATAGAGTGCGGGGCCTAGAGGAAAGGAAGACCTGAGTTCAAATCTGGCCTCAGACACCTACTAGTTGTGTGACCTTGGCCAAGTCACATAACCTCTATTTGCCTCTGTTTCCTCATCTACAAAATGGTGCTAATAACAGCACTTGCCTCCCAGGGTTCTTGTGAGGATCAAATGAGATAATAATTGTAAAGCACTTAGCACAGGGCCTGGCACATAATAAGCACTATATAAATAGCTATCGTTATTATTATTATTCCCCTGCACATAGCCAATACTCCAGTCAAATCGAACTACCACCTCTCCGTCCTAAAAATAATGTACTCTCCTGCCTTCGTGCTTCTGATCAGGCTGTACCCTACACATGCTTTCCTTCCATTGGCTGACAGAATTCTTTTAAAGCCAAACCCAAATGCTCCTTCCTCCAGGAAACTTTCCTGGATTTCTTCCTTTGATAACAGTAAGAGGGTCTAATCCTTTAAAAAAAAATAACAACACAGGGTAACTGATATTGAATTTAGGGCAAAACTTAAGTGTTTCAGAAAGAGAAAGCCTGAATTGAGGGAGGGTGTGATCCAAAGGGGCTGGTTTTACTTGCTTAGTCCCTGTTATAACTGGAGAAAAAATTTCTCCATAGATGTTAGGGATTAGTACTGTATTTGAACAAGGCAGAGGATCAGGATTCGAATTTGCTAGTTATTAGTTGTTTGACCCTGAGCAAGTCATTGAAAGTCTTTGAGCCTCTTTCTCTGTCTAAATATAAGGAACACTTGCTTTTCCCACTTCGTAGGGTTGTAAGCTAAGTTAGTTACAAACCTTAAAAATGTATAGAAATGTAAGTTCTTACTATTATTATTAGCTTCTTAAAGGGTGGGACTGACTGCTAGATGGCATAGGGGACTGAGTGCTGGTCTTGGAGTCAGGAAGACCTAAGTTCAAATCCTGTCCTAGACACTTGCTAGCTGTGGAATGCTGGACAAGTTCCTTTACCTCTCACATTCTTAGTTTCTTCATCGGTAAAATAAGGATAATAATCACATCTACTTAACAGGGTGGTTGTGAGGATCTCAGTTGTGAGATAATACATGCAAAATATTTAGCAAACCTTAAGGCACCATGTTAAATGTTAGCTATTATTACTATTCTGTAGTAGTCAACATTTATTAAGTGTCTGTGTATAACTGTGCTTGAGATACAGATACCTAGAGGAAATAGACCTTGCCCTTAAGAAGGCCACATTGTACGGACAGAATCTAACCACTGGACTAAGCACATAGGAGATACTCAATAATTACTTATTGATTTGAAACCTATCAGTCATCCAAGGGTTGGTCATTTCCCTCTCTGGACTGGACTAAATAATTCATGAGTCTCTAGGAAAGGCTAACCCCAGGAAGTTTTGGTGACCATAGAAAAGGACCTATTGGAACAACTTAGCAATTATTTGGCTACATCAGCATAGATGTTTTATACACCTGAATGTGATCCCAAAGAATTTAAGCTTGTATTAACATGTCCAGAGTGGAGAAAAAATAGCTAAAAAAGACTGTTAAAAAGTTGTCTTTGCCACTCTATTCTGCCAAGGTTTCATAGAATTTTGGAGTTGGACAGAACCTTAGATAAAATCTGCTCATGTCCTCCATTTTGACAAAGAGGACGCTAAGGCAGAGAGAAATCAAATGATTACTCAAAGGAGGGTTGGGGCAAAAGTGAGTCTTACCCTAGTGCTTTCTCCACCATCTTAAGCTGCCTTTTCTGGAAAATTCTGAGAGCTTATGGATCCCTGCTTACATTACCAGTCATGGTCCAGGGCAGAGGTCCAATTTCCTGCCTACCCTCATTAAAACACCAAAACAACCATTAAGAACAATAAAAAACCCCTTCCAAATTGCAATGATTCCACTTCTTAAGGGTAACTTCATAATTCTAGCGTTTTGATGAAAGCTCGAAGGGAGTAGTTTGGCACTTAGAAACTTATTAAGTCAGCAGAGGCCCCAGATACCTCATTATGTCATCATATCCAGGCTGAGTTGGTAACAGTAAAGTTTTGTATTAATAGAAGATAATCTTAACATGGGAAGCAAGGTAAATGGGTTGAGCATGTGACTATCCCCAAGAATGTTTGGGTTTTCATTGTCCCAATAAGAGCATCAAAAGTCACTGTATTCCAAGTTGCATTCAATTATGGGTGAACATACACTGCTCAATCAGCTTCACTTGTTGAGTAAGATGTTAAACATAAATGTATCTTTGTAGCCCTCTCTATTTTCTCTTTCTCTTCTACCTCCCCCTTCTTTAAAAAGAAAAAAAAAAGAAAAACAAAACACCTGTAACAAATATACATAACAACAAATAAGCAAAACAAAATTCCCTACACTGGTCATGTCCAAAAAATACATGTCTCAATCTGCCTCCTGAATCCATTATTTCTCTTTCAGGAATAGGGCAGTATGTTTCATCGTGAGTCTTATGGAATCATGGTTGGTCTTGTCTTGATTAGGAACTCATTATTTTTCTCTCAAATTCTATTTTCTTCCTAATTTCTCTATTTCTGTTGAGGATACCACTATCCTTCCATTCACCCAAGTGTTCATCCTAGTAGCCATCCCTGACATGTTCCTCTGCTTTACAACTCACATTCAATCATTTGCCAAGTCTACCACCACAACATATTTTGCATCCATTCCCTTCTCTTCCCTCACATGGCCACAAGCCTAGTTCAAGCAGGTACTAGCCTCATTCATCTAGACTCATTGCAATAGTTTCCTAACTGGCCTCCCTGCCTCTAGTCTCTCCCCTCTTTAATCTGTCTTCCATACCACTGGGAAATTTCTAAAGGGCATGTCTAACCATGTTGCTTCTCTGATCAAGCAACAACAAGGGCTCCCTCTCGCCTTTAGAATAAGATATAAACACTGCTTGGTTTTAAAAGGCCTCACAATCTGGCTCCAGTCTACCTTTCCAGGCTTATTGTATATTATTCCCTTCCACACAGTCTTCCATCCAGCCAAATTGACCTTCTTTCTGTTTCTTACATATGACACTCCATTTTCCATTTTGTCTTTGAAGACGCTGTCCTCAGTAAATCACTGGCTTTCTACCTCTATCTCTTACAATCAGAATCATTTGTTTCTTTCAAAGCTCAGCTCAAAAGTTACATCCTTCAAGAAACCTTGTTCCTCTAGCAATTTGGCTTCTAATTGTCTTGCATTTATTTTGCATATACTAATGTGTTCATTTTCCCTCACCAAATTAGGAAGTAAGCTCTTTGAAGTCAGAAACTGCGTCTTGGTGTCTGTCTGTGTGTGTGTATTTCTATCCCCAGTACCTAGCATAATGCTCAGTACACAGTAGGAACTTAATAAAGGCTTGTTGATTAACTGATCATATGTATCTTTGATGGTATACCTTATATGCCACCTCTTGAAGTTTTAGTTCCAACACATACACTGATTTTTTCATGAAACTGTTGTAATTAAATCTCCCTTTATCAAAACAATGCCATTTTTAAAGAAAAAAAAATTATAATTCAAAGAGTTCCATTAATCAGTTTTAGTAAGAATAGACTAATTAAAATTTCAAAGACAAATATGCTCCACATCAGGCAAATTCCAACAAGGTCTCTTCCTATAAAGTACATTTTTGGATAACTTGTCAGAAACTTGATCATTGTAGAAGCTACACACAATTCATGGTAACCATATATTTAACATAGTTATATTTGTGTACAACAATATAAACAATGAAAAAATATAGTCTAAAGCCATTAAAACAAATTATTTTAGTTTGTCAATAGTAGATTCCAGTATTATAAAATTGTCCATGATACCTGGTAGCATGGCATAGGAGGGAGGGTACTCAATTTGGAATTAGAGGTTCTAGCTTCAAATCTGGGCTCTGCTGCCTTATCAATATAACCTTCAACAGCCTCAATTCACTTTCACTGGTCTCAGTTTTTTCTCATGTGTAAAATGACGAGTTGAACTAGGAGGGTCGTGACCCCCACAGTTTAAGAAGCGCTGAACTAGATGATCTCCAAAGTTCCTTCCTACTCTATATATATGATTTTTTTTATCCATAATTCTTCGATCCATGGTCTCAACCAAAGATCATTAGCAAATTAAGGGATTTATTTATATTTGCATTCCCAAAATTAACTGGCTTTAAAAAAAAGAGTATAAAGCTGTGACTGTGGCCATTAACAAAAGATAGTATCTTATTACTTTCACAAATGCTTGCTTCCTAAGTCTTAAATTTCACATCAGATTCGTAGAGAATGCTAGAGTTAATTGAAATTTAATGGAAATAATAACTTCAGCAAAGTAGCAGGCCATAAGATAAATCTAAATAATCAACATTCCTAAATATAACCAACAAAATAGAACAGAAAGTGCTAGAAAGAGAAATTCCATTAAAAATATTAAAAAACAATATATAAAATATTTGGGGGTATACCTGCCAAGACTCACCCAAGGGACTATATGAATATAACTATAAAACACTTCTTGAAGAAATAACAATAGACCTAAATAAAAAAACATTAATTACTCTTGGATTAGTTGAGTCAATATAATAAAAATACGACAATACTACCTAAATTAATTTACTTATTTACTACTATACTAAACCCCCAAAAGTATATTTTATATACCTAGAAAAATAATAATAAAATAGATATAGTGGGACAAAAGACAAAAAATCTCTAGGGCAATAATCGGAAAAAAAGTGAGAAGGAAAGATGTGTGTGTGTGTGTGTGTGTGTGTGTGTGTGTGTGTGCGCGCGCGCATCAGTATCAGACCTCAAATTATACTATAAAGCATCAATTATTAAAATGATTTGGTACAGGTTAAAAAAAAAAAGAGATGTCAATAAATAGAACATACAAAAGTAAATTAACAGGGGCAGCTAGGTGGCACAGTGGATAGAGCACCGGCCCTGAATTCAGGAGAACCTGAGTTCAAATCTGGCCTCAGACACATAATACTTACTAGCTGTGTGACCCTGGGCAAGTCACTTAACCTATTGCTTAGCCTCCCCCCCCCCAAAAAAAAAGTAAATTAACATAGTAACATAATGTTTGATAAACTCAAAGACCCCTGTTACTGGGGGAACTGCTGGGCAGTTCTGATTGGTATACACCAATGCTTCACACAATACAAGAATATAAACTCCAACTGGATATATCACCAAAACATAAAAGTGAACATCACGAACGAATGAGAGGAGTAAGGAAGAAATTACCTTTCAGATCTACGGATAGGGGAAGAGTTCATGATTAAATGAGAGGTAGAGAGCAACACACAAGAGAAAACAGATAATTCTGATTATATAAAATTGAAAAATTTTTGCACAATCTAAAAAAAAATAGTAAAAATGGGAAAAAAGATAATAAAAACTTTGTAACAAGTTTTTCTCATAAAGATTTTATTTCTAAGATGCATAAGGAATTATGGCACACTGACTAGAATGCTAAACCTGGAATCAGTAAGACCTGAGTTCACATGTGGCCTCAGACACTTACTAGCTGTGTGATCCTGGACAAGTTACTTAATCTTTGCCTTCAGTTTCCTCAATTGTAAAATTGGGATAATAGCACTTACCTCCCAGGATGGTTGTGAGGATCTAATGAGATAATATTTTTAAAGCACTTAGCATGATACCTGGCACATAGTAGGCACTATATAAATGTTGTTACTATTATCAAAATTTATAAGACTAAGAGTTATTGCCTAACAGCCAAATAGACAAAGAACTTGAATAGACAGTTTTCAAAAGAAGAATTTCAAGCTACCAAGAAACATGAAAAAATATTCTGAGTTACTTCACACCTATCAGATTGGCAAAGATGACAAAAGAGAAAAATGGCGAATATCGGAGAGGCTGTGGAAGAATAGGTAGGTACTGGGGCAGCTAGGTGGCACAGTGGATAGAGCACTGGCCCTGAAGTCAGGAGGACCCGAGTTCATATCTGACCTCAGACCAACCACTTGACATTTACTAGCTGTGTGACTCTGGGCAAGTCATTTAACACCAACTGCCTTAAAAAAAAATAGGTAGGTACATTCGTGTATTACTACTGGAACTGTGAACTGGTCTTGCCATTATGGAAAGAAATTTGAAACCATGCACAGAAAATTACCAAAATTGTGAATACTCTTTGACTAGACATATTACTACTAGATCTATGCCCCAAGGAAGTTAAAGGAGAAAAAGTATCTATACATACAAAAATGTTTTTTTGTTTTTTTTTTTACCACCCTTACTGTGGTAGCCACAAGTTGGAAACTAAAGGGGTACTTTCCTTTTGGGAGAATGGCTAAATAAATTGTGGTATGAGCACATAATACAATATTATTATGTCTAAAGAAATGATAAAATGGACAATTTCAGAGGAAACTGGGAAGATTTCTATGAATGGATCAGAGCAAAGTGAACAGAACCAA
Organism: Vombatus ursinus; assembly: GCF_900497805.2. NCBI lineage: Eukaryota > Metazoa > Chordata > Mammalia > Diprotodontia > Vombatidae > Vombatus > Vombatus ursinus. The sequence goes on from NW_020954599.1 coordinate 51,244,621, forward strand.
GAGAACAGTTTATACAATGACAATAACATTATAAGGAAGATGAAACTCATTTCCTGCCAGAAAGATGAACTTAAAATGCAGAAAAAGACATATTTTCAGACATGGCTAATGTGGGAGTTTGTTTTGTTGGACTATGCAATTTTTCTCTCTTTTATTTTGCTCAGCAGTGGTGAGGACTAATTGAAATGTTTATTAATTAAAACAGCAAAAATAAACTATTATTTTTTAAAAATTCACACCAGACAATGCATCATGGTTGTATCTTAATGACTTCAAAGACAGTTTAGTAACTCTAGCTCTCAAAGCCTATACTGGTTTTTTTTTATTTTAACGAGAGGACTTCAGGAAATAGTCCATTATATTTGTAATTACCTTACTTGAATTTGCCTGGCAAGTAGCTTTTCAAATATTTCTGGAAACTGATTCTGCAATCAAAATATTGTAATTTCTCTGATGAGGTTTTAAAGAAAGCAAACATTTCAATCAAGTAAAAGACAAGAAACCATGGAAAAATGAAAACAAAGGTAACTACATCAAACATTAAAAACTCCAACATACTGTTGACAACTGAACTAATATTTTTGGCTAAGAAGAATCAATTTCTCAGTTACAGGGTTAAAAAAAAAAGACAGTTCCTGAAAATCAGTTTCACATACACTCCAAAATAGGCTTAACTTACAGCTTCTCTTTTCTAAACTGGCCTTATAACCATAATTACACGGATATAGAAGCATAGGGTAATGATGTTTCTCAGGCTGTTGACATGACAAGATAGTAACAAAACTTTCATATTCAATTAGCCCACTATGTTATGCAATGTAAACAGTAGGGGCTGAACAAATGTTCACTGAATTGATTCATAGTAGTTATCATTCTACACACTTACATATTCCTAATAACTTCTGAGATCCATTTAAACAAATATTAAAATCCCTCAGATAAAAATCTTGATTAAACCAAATAGTTTAAAAAAAAATACCTTTTTGTTAAGTCATCAGCCTCACTGTATATTGTCTAGTCAGTACTTCATCATTGTACTATGTCTGAAGTTTTATCCTGGGGGAAGATATGTAGTCATCTGTAGCCTAGTGGATTATTATTTGAGATGCCTACAGGGAGCCATGAAAGAGAATGGCACAGAATGGGAAGATACAGTGGAATTTTCTCCCTGCACTGGTGGAATGAGGGTCTGCCCTCATTCAATCACAGATCAATCAAAGCATATAATGATACAGGAATTACTTTATTCCACTTCCTTTTTGAAATCAACAAATGTTATTCCAAAGAAAGTTGAGACTTGATCAAAACAGCTTAATAATTAGAGGAAAAGTTTTGTACCCTTGCTGACCTAAAATTAAACATAATTCACTTCCCTAATGAATGTTATGCCAGTATTTTTGTTTTAACAACTAAGTATGTAACATGAATTCATGTGTCATTAATAAATCACAAGTATTTATTAATCATCTACTGTGTGCAAGGCATCATACTAGTTGCTGAAATCACAAGATAAAATGAGACAAAGTTCCTGCATTCAAGGAACCTTCCTGATTAAGAGTTTCATCACTTGGAGCATATTTTTAACTCTTGTTTTAGCCAGCAGCTTACAGATATGAAGATTGGGTATTTTCTAAAAAAAAAAGAGAATTTGATATCAATAGAGCCAGAACAAGGCATTTCTGTATCCTAGGCAAGGCTTGAAAATTATAACCCCCACGTGTATCTTCTCCAATGATGTAGCAACGTGACTTATAACAGAATAAAAGTCATGGAGAGTGGACTTCTCTGGTATAAAAACATGTTATTTAAATGTCCATTTAAAATCCACATGTTTGTGTGTCTCTCTCTCTTACCTCCCCCCACCTCAAGTATGTTTTACACTCTAGGTAGCTATCTGCCTTGCCTATACAACTAGAGGCAGCTGGGCGGTTCAGTGCTGGACCTGGAGTCATGAAGACACAAGTTAAAATCTGGCCTTAGACACTACCTAGTTGTATGACCTTGGGCAAATCACTTAACCACTGTATGCCTCAGTTTCCTCACCTGTAAAATAGGGACAATAATAGCACCTACCTCCCAGGGTTGTTGAGAGTACCAAATGAGACAATATTTGTAAAGTGCTTTATAAACCTTAAAACCCTATATGAATGTTAGCTGCTATTATTATTATTACTCTCTAGTTGCTAATTAGTGTTTATGCTGTTTTTGCATAGAATACAGAACTTGTGTGTATGCTTTTTACTGGGCATGCCACTTAAGAAATGGAATTCTTAGGATCCCATTACCTCAGAGGTGGAAATGAAAAATGCACAAAAATGAAAGCATGGATTTAAGTGGGATGGATAGGCAAGATATCTCAGAGATTTGACTTAATAGAAAGTCTGCCGTCTTTCTAGGGAAGGTACCAGGGATGTAATAGAACATGTCCAAGATGTCAAACTTGACAGTTCCCACTTCTGGTAATTTGAATTAGAAGTCATCTAGTTCAGACCCTACCACTGGGTTCATCTGCTTCTTCTCGCTCTATATTACTTACTGCCCCTTTGACAGAACACAAGTATTCACCATCTCTCCTGCAGTATATAAACCTGGCCTTAGAGAATAGAGAATATAGAGGTATTACTATGGGATATGATAGCAGTGAGTGTCCTCCCTCACCAACTCAAACATGGCCACCTCCAATCAGTAATCGACTTTTACCCTTTGTTTTTTACCTCTATAATCTACGTATTATGTTATTCTGTATTCAATTCCTCGGCATATGTGTCTTATCTCTACACTAGATTGTAAGTACTATAGTAAGTGCACTAGTATTGTAAGGAACCACATCTTAATCTTAATGTCTTCCTTCTCTTAATTATTTCCTATTTATCCCGTATATAGCCTGTTTCATTGCTCGTTTTCTCCTCTATTAGATTGTTAGCTCCTTGAGAGCAGGGACTGTCTTCTGCCTCCTTTTGTATCCCTAGTGCTTAGCACAGTGCCTGGCACATAGTAGGCACTTAATAAATGTCTACTGACTGACTGGCATCTTTATTTACATTTTGTATTTCCCCCCCGTGACCAGCATAGGAGTATTCTTCACACAGCCCATTCTTAGTGTTTACTGAATTGAATTCATGACGTGAGGCAAGATATTATTTGTTCTTGTTCAGCTGGCTCCTGAGCAAGTGATAAACAGACAAGACCCTAAAGCAATAACAGGTAACCATGTTTTAGGTGTCCTCTATGTTAACAACTCTCCACAGCCCCTGATAACATACTGAAAGCCTTGCCTCCAGCATTGAAAACATCTCTTTAGGAGTGGAAGGATAATCCCTTTGGCAACAGGATATGCTCCAAAAGAGGAGACTGAGATTTCATCTTCAACTACATCACTCAAGGTCACTGCATGGGTCCAATTTGTATAGACAAGGTCACACCTGTCAGCAGCATTTCTTCAAAGACGCGTCACTGGCAAAGAATCCTGTGATTGTTCAACGGTCAAGACATTAGATTGTAGAGTTAGAAATAAAAAGGAATTCTGAGTCCATGTAGTCTAACCCTCTCATTTTACAAATGAGGAAACTGGGCAAAGGTTAAAAAAAAAAAAAGTAGCTTGTAACTCATAGGATCACGGAGCTCGAGCTGGAAGGGACCACATAGGCCATCTAGTCCAAACTTTTCATTTTACAAATGAAGAAACTGAGGTGACTTGCTCAAGATCACGTAAGTAATATCATATCAGGATTTGAACCCAGTTCCTCTGACACTAGAACCAACGTTCTTCCCACTGTACCCAGCTGCCATCCTCCATTCAGATACTGAATTACAGAGTAGGGACTTTGTTTTTATATAGGAGAGGCAGAAAACCTAAATGTTTTCAGACTATGGTATAAAACTTCTGGGATCAGATGGTATCATAGCAAAAGTACAGCATAGTCCCAAACACAGCATTCCATCCTAGAATGCTAGAAGCATCCCTCACTGATCCCTAAAGTTAACATTCCCTATCAAACAGCTGAGTAAGAGTACCAGCATGAAGTATTTCCATTCTTTAACTTAGGCATCAGTATCTCACAGAAAAATATCTAAGCTGAACATAGTCTAACATATAATCACTGAAGAAATGCCATTTTTGCACTTGATCAACTGTGTTTTGCAAAAATAAGATGCCTGGAATAGTATCTTAAAGTGGGTTGATGAGTCTATAATAAACAAAGCCTCCTGGTATTACTAAGTTAGTTTGGCTAAATATAGTTAACAGCACTCATGGTTTGTAGGGCATTTCCCCCTGGAATTCAGCTAATATAAATAAAAGAAATGGAGAGAAGCTGGCCACCCTCCATAAACATTACATCATTCTTCCTTATTAGGAAACCTTTTCCAAACCTGACATTTTGCTCTAAACAATCAAAATTTGGTTCTCGATGGGGAGCTTTTCTTTTTTTTTTAAGGATTAAAGTATGCTCAGAGAAGAACCAACCTCTCTCTTCAGAGTTTTACTATATTGTACTGGTCTGCATAGTGTTTGTTGTTGTTGTTGTCCAGTCATTTGGGATTTTCTTAGGAAAGATACTGGAGTGGTTTGCCATTTCCTTCTCCAGCTCATTTTACAGATGAGGAAACTGAGGCAAACAAGATTAAACAACTTGCCCAGGGTCATACAGCTAGTAAGTGTCTAAGGCCAGATTTGAACTCATGAAGATAAGTCTTTTCGATTTCAATCCTGGTACTCTATCCGCTGTGTCACCTAGCTGCCCCACTACACAGTATTACCACCATGGAAAATATAAACAAAAATCAACATAAAGGTCATAGAAGAGATTCTGACTTGAGTTCTATGTTCGACATATTTTAAAGGTGTCTAAGTGTCACGGTGACACATTGCCTTTGACATTGCCTTTCTTTGTATCCCAGCATCGAGGAAGCTCTTAATAAATGCTTGTTGATTGAATGATTACTGAGTAGTAGGTATTATAATGGACTGAATTGGAAAAAGTACCATCCTTAGGGTCAGAAGTTTGACTTCAAGTCTTGTAGCAAAGCATTTAATATCTCTAAACCTCAGTTTACTCACCTGTAAAATGGGGATAATATTTTCACTACTTCACTCACATTCTAGTCCTAAGAAAATTGTCTTATAGACTGTGAGGTGCTTTAAAATGAGTTATATTTATATCTATGAACACAAGATTTGCTGTATAAGTTTAATCCAAAGTCCATTAAGTCTCAATATTCAGTCTCTGCCTGACATGAAGGAATATTAGCAAAATATGACAAAGTTTAAAGATATATCTTTCTTTCAACTAGGTATTTCCATGTCAAAGTATTGATTTAGGTTTTTTCACATGAAATTCAAGATTTACAAACTCTTGTGAAGCACTTCACCAGCTATGTCATTGGGATGTATCTAAAATAAAACTATAACATTCCAAACTGCACCAAAGCTTGCAGATATTAAGAAAAATGTGGATGCCAAAAAGAATCCTTTCGTCCCCCATCCCTGAATGCCAACTTTTCTGAATGCTTTGATCAAAACCTTGATACTCCTCCCCATTTGAATCAAAAGCTCCTATTACTCATTTTAGGACTGGGTGATTTTCTTCACCCTAGGATATATACTGAGCTGCCTCAACACCAATGTTTCCATAACACCAAAACTACTCTCTTCTATCCTTTACTATTTATTCCTCTTGAAGTCTTCTCATTACTGTAGACACTTGGAAGAGTCTCAGAATTAGGGTCAGCTAGGTGGTGCAGTGGATAGAGCACTGGCCCTGGTTGCAGGAAGACTTGAGTTCAAATCTGGCCTCATAACACTTACTAGCTGTGTGACCCTGGGCAAGTCACTTAACCTCGTTGCCTAACCAAAAAAAAAAGTCTCAGAATTTTATCATGGTGCTTGGTTGGGAATAGTTTTAATAGTAGGCTCTTCCCTTACTTCTTTAATTGTGGACTCCTTAGTAAACCACTAATAAATATAATCAAGGAATAAGCTCTTCTTGAAAATATTAACCTTCTATAACTTAAGTGCAAAGCTAAGAACAAGCCATGAATATGCTGACTCCAACCCAAATGTAGCCTTTAGTCTTGGCATACGTTCACCATTGTGCTAATTATGAGAAATGGGTGAACAGTAAATAAGCAAAAAGGTTCTCAATGATATTAATATAAAAATGTATTCCATGACTATTAATGAAAAAAAAGATCATAGATATACTGTGATTACTTGAAATTTGTTGTTGTTTGTCCTTTTGTTCTTGAAGAGGATCTATGACATCAGGAGGATGTCTTGAACCGGATTTAAGTGAGGCAGAACTGTGCAAAATCATCAGCCTCACTCTCTCCTTCCAGAGTCATTGGGGTCCAGTGGCAAGATATAGGTCAGGACAACTGGGGATGGCCCTGGTTGCAGTGGGAGGGCTTAGCCTTTTTAAGCTAAGGTCTTTCCCAGGTCTCAGTTTGTCTGAGACAACACCCATTCAATAGTTAAAGGCTAGGTAAGAATTGAGGCCAAAAAAAAAAAAATTGAGGGAAAAGATGGCCTAATTTGCCTTCACAAAAGAGTCAATCTGGGAGGGGAAGACCCTTTGAGTTACTGGTCAAAACAGAAACAATTGCTATTTATACTCACTCTGAGACATCAGAACCTAAACAAATAAGCTTGTTTGAGCAAGTAAGCCTTGGGCAGAGACCTATTATTGGACAATCAAGGAGAGCCAGGGTGAACTTAACCACAGCAAATAATGCTTTCTTACTCATTTTTGCAAAGAGGCAGAAAAAAGGAAAAATGGGCAGATTTGGAGTGAGAAGACTTAGGTCCAAATCCTAGTTCTGTCATTTAATATTTTTATGATCTTGGAAAAGTCATTTCTCTCGTCTCTTTTTTCTTTCCTTTGTAACATGACTGCCCTTTCAGGGCTAAATCTTATTTTGGCACAAATAAAAGTTCTTAGTTTGTACTTAGTAGGCTTCCTTTTCCTACTTCTAGGTTTCTGTTCACTGAAACTTGGGCTTTACTTTGATCTTTTCTACAAAGGAAAGAAAAATATGGCGACCTAAGTTGGGCTGTCAAAAGGGTCTTATTTTCACCCCTGTGGAATTCTAGCTGTTAGTCTTAGAAGGAGTGTTCTAAATAGCTGAACTTTGACACAAAGTTTTCTAAACTGTGGCCCATGCCCCACTTATCCCCCTGGGGTGAACACAAGACCCTCTCATAAAGCAATGGTGAAAATTATTGAATAAGTACAATTTTCATACAAATCTATCTATATTTTTTAAATGAAAAGAAATTTCAAATTAAAGTCAAAGAAAGCAAGACAAAGCAAGAAAGCAAGAGCAAATTTCCTCCAATTGATGGGGTGTTGTAGAAAGGCAGTGGCAGGCAGTAGGTTGTTTAATCTCTCAGTGCCCCACGCAATTCTCTCAATTTGCTAACAAAGTCGCAAAATATATGGTGCAGTGGATACAGCATTGGGCCTAGAGTCAAGAATACGTTGTTGAAATCGGGCCTCAGACAATTATTAGCTGTGTGACCCTGGGCAAGTCACTTAAACACTGTCTTCCTCAGTTTCCTCAACTGTAACCTTTCATCTATGCTCCAGCCCAATGGAACCATGAGCTTTCTCAGAACCTTTCACTTTCCAGGTGCTGTGCCTATGCTATGCTCTTGACTTGAAATACTTCCTGTTCATCTCTTCCTGTTAAAATCCTAGATCCAGCTCAATCAAGTGCCTTAAAGCCCTTTCTGACTCCCTTCCCTCTTGTCCACCCCATCCTCTCAAGCTAGAAATAATCTCTCTCTTCCCTGTGTTTCCACAGTACTTTCTTTATAACTCACCTATAATATGTGTAATACTATACTATAATACCATATATATAATATGTGTATATAAGATCCTATTCTAATCCACCTAATGCATTATTAAGCTTCTTGAGGACAGGAACTCTAGTCTTATTCACTCTTGTAGCTCCCACGGTTGCCTATTTGCTTCATTGAATAATTTTGGCTATTATAGTCTACTTATGATATAAACGCCTCCATCTACCCCATCCTCCAAATTAACACGATGAGACAATTTGATGCAGTAGAAAGAGCCTTGGACCAGTTGTTAGGACCCTTGTGTTGGAGTACTAACTGGCTCTACCATTAACTAGCTGTGTGATTTTGGTGTCATAGTGGGAAGAGTACTGGATGAATGAGAAGATGTGGATCCCAACCCTGGCTTTGCAATCTTTGATGAATGGCTTTCCTTCACTTGGGTCCAGTTTGCTCATCTGTAAAATAAAGGAGTTGGCCTTCAGGGGTAAGGAACCTGTGGCCTTGAGACACATGTGGCCCTCTAGGTCCTCAAGTGCAACCCTTTGACTGAATCCAAACTTCACAGAATTATTTTAAAGCTTCATTCTAAGTATCCTCTTCGGATTTGTTCTGTGAAGTTTGGATTCAGTCAAAGAGGACCGAGAGGACCACATGCAGCCTCAAGGCCACAGGTTCCTCAGATGATACCCTAGATGATCTCTAAGGTCCCCTCTTGTCTTAATAATCGAGGATTCTAAGTTAGTCCCCCTCTCTGGGTACAGTTTCTTCATCTGTGAAATTGGGTTGGGCTAGAGTGCCTCTTGGGCTCAGTCCTTTCAGATCTGACATCATTTGAATTTACTTTTTCAGATGATTTTTTAGCAGCATCTTCATTCCTTTTTTCCTTCTCCACAGAACACTGATTGGAAGGGGACTAGAGTGGCACTCAGTAAAAAGGTGAAGCCTTGTGCTAAGCATAAATTAAGCTCAGGTCATAATGCATCTTGGCTAGAACAGCTGATGAGCACAGAATGACATCACTGCTGCTCTGTAAATTGTTGTGCTGATTTGCTCCTGACTTGCAGAGCTGTCCCCAGGTACAATGTCATCTTAGAAACAGAGAAAACACATCTGTTAAAAATGAGGTTTGGTGGAAAAAATTCCACTGGCATTCTCTTTTATACTTTCTCATCTATTCTAGCAGCATAGCTATGCAAGTTAATTTACTATATATAGAAGACAAGTGAGAAGAGCTTCCACTTGACCTAAGTAGTGGCATGTCGGGATTATGTCATTTCCTACCAGTGCATGCCTAGAAGGCAGCTTCACCTCATGAACAACATCAGAGACCAGGACCCAGAAATCCTGGACCTTCTGTTACAATACTGCTATCCCATTCCTTCTTGGTTCTCCCATCCTCCCCATCTATGTATGAAATTGGCAGAAGACCTATTCCTGACTTAACTCCAGGGGCTGCCTGTAGCTCTGCAGAGAACATCTGTGAAACATTTTTTGGACTAGATAGTAGGTCAATACATAATATTTAATTTTTTCTTTTTAAAGTACTTATGAGAAAAGAAATTTTAAAACTTCATTCTAAGTATCTTCTTCAGAGTTCTATGCTCTTTTATTTAATTAAATTGATCAGTATAGAGGTTATACTCCTAAAATTCTATCTTTAAAAGGAAAATGTATAGGTACACAATGAAAAATAAATACAGGTTGTAAGTTACTACTTAAGCTTCCTACAAGAAGATAAGGGAGAAAAGCTCAACCTATATTTGGACCTGTCCAGTATTTGTAAAACACAATACAAAAATATAATTAGGTCTGTGACATTGTTGGCATGTTAAAAATGCAAGATATGACCTTTAGAATGAGGGGAAGAGAGAGACATAGGTCCTAATAATTTCACACACCCATTGCTTTCATTAACTTCTCTTCCATAAGTAAAAATGAGAACTATGAGACAGTGTGGTGCTGGGGAAGAAACACCAATATGGGAGTCAGACAAGGCAGGTTCCAGCTTGAGCCCTGCCACTGACCTACTTTGTGACTTGGGACAATCTTTTCTCTTTTTCGGTCCTCAGTTTTTTTGTTTGTGAAATAAATTGGATTAAATGAGCTCTGAGGGCTCTTCTAGTTCTAAATCTATGACCCTATCAGCTCTTTCCTCTTTTATACTTCAAAAATTGCTCCATTCTGTCTATATATGTATACACACACATACACATTGGTAGAGGATAAAAGGCTAGCCTTGGGATTCTTTCTTGCCTCATCTGCCTCCTGGCTTCCCTGGCATCTCAGCTATAACTCCACCTTCTGCTACAAGCTGTTTCTGTTCCTCCTGACAGTTAGTCCTGGTCTCTGATGTTGTTCATGAGGTGAAGCTGCCTTCCTGCCTTCTTCTGTTGTTCATGAGGTGAAGCTGGATTATCTCCAATTTACCCTATATAATTCTGATTTGTCCACAGTTTTCTTCTCCTCTAGGTTGTGAGCATCTTGAGAGTTAGGAACTGTTCTTTTTTTTTTTTTTCCCTGTTCAGCACTTAGCGCAGTGCCTGCAATTTAGTAGGGGCTTCATAAATGCTTGTTGGCTTGACTTGAAGTCAGGAATACCTGGACTTTTGTTATTAATGTATATGTCTTATGTTCTAAGTTGTTTAATCTCTCAGTGCCCCACGCAATTCTCTCAAATTATTAGTTAATGAGAAGACACCAATCTGCATGATTGGAGAGAGTCTACATAATGAAATCACAGATCCAGATCATTTTTACCCAAATTATACACACACACACACACACACACACACACACACACACACACACGACAGGAAAACAGGTTACTTATAGCACTTGAAAAAACAATTTTGTGTAAATGCCCTCTGTACATTTTTAAAAATAAGATTACAGAGCTAGTAACAAAATTTACTTACAGTAAACATAAATACTTTTATCAAATGTCACAATGTCTGAACTCTCTATATTTAATACCATTAATTGACTACTGCTTTCTCCCTTTAAGAATGGGAAAGGTTTTTGCTATTTGATCAAAAGGGTTTCTGAGGTATGGAGGTGGCACAGTGGGAGAAGTGCCTGACATGGAGTCGGAAAGCCGCGCTTACCAGCTGTGTAACCTGGACAAATTACTTAACTTGTACTTCTTCAACTGTAAAATAGGGATAATAGCATTTATTTTGCAGGACTGTTGTGAAATTTAAATGAAATAATATGTGCAAAGCACTTAGCAGTGTCTGGCACATAGCAGGCACTATATAAATGCTTATTCTCTTCCCTTAAGTCATGAAAATGAACATTAAAGAAATGTGAAAAAATGTGAAACGCTTGGCACTGCTTCCTTTGGAAAAGATGAACAAGGGAAAAAACAAAGATATTAATAAAAGCAATGAAGAATCATTGACTCTTGGGGCTGCTTGGGACCTGAAGGATCATTTAGTTCAAATGCCTAATTTTACAGTTGAGAAAACTGAGGCCCATAGAAGTCAAAGTCCCTTCTTGCTCATGATCTTATATACATGACACGTCTAAGGTCAAGTAAAAGACAAAGAAGTAATTTTACAAGCACATTTGTTGATTGGCTCATGTTGAGGTCAGTCAATAACAAAAATTAATGGAAATATGCATATAAACTCCCTAATAAATATGTAACCTATCTCCTTATAGATATTAAATACCTACTCTTCAGTAGCCAGGAGGATTCAAATCCTCTTTCTCTCTCTCTCCCTTTCCTTCCTGTCTTCCTTCTCTCCTTCCCTCTTCCCTCTCTCTTTTCCTCCTTCTCCCTATCCCCCACTCTCTGTCTTTCTCTTTCCCTGTCTCTCTATTCCCTTTCTCCCCACCCCCTTTGTCTGTCTCTGTCTCTTGCAATATCTAATTTGGGGGCAGCTAGGTGGCTCAGTGGATAGAGCACCCAGCCCTGGAGTCAGGAGGACCTGAGTTCAAATCCCACCTCAGACACATAACACTCACTAGCTGTGTGACTCTAGGCAAGTCACTTAACCCCAAATGCCTCACCAAAAAAAAAAAAATTATAGGGACAGCTAGGTGGTGCAGTGGATAGAGCTCCAACCTTGAAGTCAGGAGGACCTGAGTTCAAATCCAGCCTCAGACACTTGACACTTACTAGCTGTGTGACCCTGGACAAGTCTCTTAACCCCCATTGCCAAAGCAAAAAAAAAAAAATCTAATTTGATCAGTTTGTCCATCTTATGTGATTTCTTTTCACACTCTGAAATTGTGCATCATCATACCTGTGACATCAAGACATTAGAATGTGGCCTTAAATAAACAAACATACCAGGCTCCTTTCTCCACAAGGATTATGGGAGGATAATGGTTCTCTGACCTCTAGCATAGTTTAGCTGCACAGTCATAATTTAATATACTTGGGGGCAGATGACCCCCAGATAAACTTCCCCAGTTAAGAATCTGGCTTCTACAATATCTGATGGAAATTTCACTAAACCAAGTCTCTTTACCATCTCCTTAACAAGACTATTGGAATAAGTTTTCAAGGTTTTGACATGCAGTTGTGACTTAGCTGGGAGGGTGGGGTGAAAATTAGATCATTATGCTAGTGCTAGAGACCTAGAATTTAAAGATTTGGAGAATGCAAGCAGTTTTCTTACCCATGGGGGGAAAAACAGACTGGTCTCTAGACACTCTCATTAATGCCCATCAGGATAGTAGAGTGAAGTGCCTTCAGCAGTAATAGGCTTGGTATGAATAAAAGAGCATAGAGAATTTAAATCATGGAGTTGTAAACCTGGGAAGGTTACACGAACCATTACAACTCCCATTTCTATAATAGTGTATGATACGTCTACTATCAACTGAACAAGTGGCTATTATGTGTCAGGAACTGTGCTAAACTTTGAGGATACAAAGACTCCAGGGCCCCTATCCTCCAGGAGCTCACAAAGGAATGGGAAAGACAACAAACAAACAACTATGCATAAACAAGATATATACATAATAAATTGGGATAATCTCAGAGGAAAGGCACTGGCATTAAGGAGGGCCAGGGAAAGGCTTCTTGATGAGACTTGAAGGTAGCCAGGAAGTAGTGATGAGAAGAGAGGGTGTGCCAGTATTACTATCCCTATCTTATGGAGATGGAAGCTAGCTATTAGTAAGATTTGTAGCTACAGTTTGAACACCGGTTTTCTGACTTCAAGTCCACCAGGCTTTTCATTTCTACTATCTTTCTCTTGCATATTCTTGACACTTTAGTAAGTTAATGTCTGTGCAGTTTGTTTAAATACACTTCTTAGGCCAATGGCTGCTTGTATCACTGATGGGTCAACAGAAGTAGAAGTAGGAAGGAGACAAATGAAGGAGGGAAAGATTGGGTTAAGAGAAAGAATAGGGGAGGAAAAATGTGGTACTGTACATGTGGTGAAGAGGTAACATAGTACAAGAACTAATTGTTTCTGACACCCATGGAACCCATGCCATTATTACTACCTAAAATTAGAATTTTATTTAGAAAGTATGTTAAAACAGGAAAAGAAATCCACTTTCTTGTTGAATTACAAGATTGAATTTTCTAGTCGTATTTTCTGACATAAGTTCAGTGGAGACATTCTGAAAGATGTTGATGACCATCTCCCCATTTGTAAATGAGGATATTATCTTTGAGTTTTCTCAGAAGGGATAATTATAGACTTGTAGCTCTACAATATTTAAGGTCATCCCAACAGAATATGGACTTATACAAAGTGGTGTTATCATTACTTCTCCTAAATCCATCCTGATAAGTATTAGAGAAAAAACATTTTTCAGTCAATACAGTGCTAATAAGGTCACTTATTAGCACTTATATAATAAGGGCTAAGTGGTCACCTACAGACTAGTCAAGCTTTGCACACAGGAAAAATTTGTTCCTTAGCCAATAATGACACCTATAACTCCACCAGATCATCTTGCAGATTGTTTGTCATGAGTTACAAGAAGGACGAGGCAGAAAAGTGTAAAAAGCTTTGTGTATTCCCTCTTCACAACTAGAAAAACAATTCAAAACACATGTCCTACTGATTATGGCTGAGTGGCAACATTTTTTATATATAAAAGGTCTACATATCAGACAACAGCAAGTTTTTTCTTTTTTTAAGGAAAAAGGAATCGAGTATTTTAAATATTAAAAGAGATAATACGGTATAGTAGATGGAGAAACAGCCTGGAAGCCAGAAAGACCTGAATTCAAGTCCTATGTCCAACACTTTGGCTGAGTGATCCTGGGCAGATAACTTAACCTCTTGGTGTTTGGGGTCAGAGGGATCTGAGGCAACACTTTTGAGTGCTCCTGGAACCTGACTAAAATGTAATTGGGAAATATTTAACAAAAGAAATTACAATACAACATAGATAATATTAACATGTTACTATTTCTAAGTCAATATGTTTCCTTAGGCATCCTTGTATAAGGTTTAGTGGCCCCTGTTAATATCTGAATTTGATACCACTGATTGATTCCAAGGCTATAAATTGCAGAGAAGGTGATAATTGGAATAGAGAGAGGAAAGTTTCCTCCCATGGGAATTCCTTACACCAATGAAATCACAGGTCCTCCCTATTCCCTAATCAAAATGGATTTGGGCAAATTTGGACAGTAATTTATTGAATAAATGCAGGTAAATTACCTAATATCAAGAGATCCTATTTACACTCCTTGCTGCCTGCACTAAGGCAACCACCCTTACCTTCTTCCCACTCCCCATTTTGCTGTTTTCTCTTTCCCCATAAGAATCTAAGTTTCCTGAGGGCAGGAACTGCATTGCTTGTTCTTATTTGTATCTCTAACATAGGTTCCCAAAGTGGGTGATACTGCCCCCTGGGGGGCATTGGAACAATGGGGGGGCGATGATAACCTCCAGTGCAACTGGGGAGTGTTGAATAAAGATAAAGGTTAACCTAACCTTAGGGGGGTGCTGAGTAATTTTTTTTTTGAAAATGGGGTGGTAGGCCAAATAAGTTTGGAAACCTCTGCTAGAAGATAGCACAGTGTCAGACACATGGTGTTTAATAAACACTATTCAAGCTATCTAATTTGTAAAAGGCATTCTGAAATGGTGTCAATTTTGGAATAAATGAGAGAAAAATACAGACTTTAATTCACATATTAAGACTATTTTAAAGAGATGCAGGTTTTTAACTTTATTTCCACTGTAGTTCACTTATGGAAACATTAATCATCTACTATGTATAGAGAGGAAACAGAATGGAGTTGGGGACAGAGTATTGACCTTGGAGTCATGAAGATCCAATGGCTGAACAAGTTGTGGTGTATGGTTGTGACAGAATACCACTATGCTATTAAGAAATGATAAGCTCAATAATGGTAGAAAAACATGGAAAGATTTGCATAAAATAATGAAAGAAATGTGCATAACCAAGAGAACATTGCATACAATAACAGCAATGTTGTTTTAAGAACGACTGAATTAATGAGTCATTTTGACTACTATAAATATCCAAATTAACTATAAAGGATGTATGAAAAAAGATGCTATCTGCATCCAGAGAAAAAACTGATAAATAGAAATACGTATAGGCCTGGGTTCAAGGTCTGCCACTGACACAGAGCACTAAGCAAGTCATTTAACTTCCCAGTGGGTTGTTGATCTTCAATCAGTTGGGGAAATTTACATACTGGAAATTCCCCACATTGATTTAATCACAGGCTGGGAACAAAAAAAAAAAAAGAATATGAAGAGGACATAGTAGACTGCCAAATTAACAGTTTATTGTTAGTATTAAGTTGTGAATGAATTAATGGTTCAAAATAGTTTAAATATTTTCCCCATTATCTTATCTATAGTTCCTTGGGCACATCCCCCTCTACCTCAGAAGTTTCCTCTTTCCTTATTAGTTCCTCTAAGGAGGTTTACAAGGTCATAGATAAAAATCCTCCCTTAAGATCCTGGATCCTCTGTAGCTCTGAAGAAAGGACCTTGTTTTCCCTGTTAATTTGCTCACCTTTTTTTTTTCCTACATAGTAAAGAAGTAAAAATTTTTTCACAGTCTATATTCCCCAAATCACTACAAATTCTAATTTAGCAAAGCCAAAATTAACCAGGCTTCACTGTACATTTAAATATATAAAGCAATAGGTTTAGGGGTTTGTGATCTGATGACTTCACAGGTCATAGGACTTCATGGGAAAGCCCACTCCACAAAGTGTCATTAGCAGCTTCATAATCAGCTATAGAATGGAGATATTATAATATTAATGAGCACAAAATATATATCAAGTTTTTTTAATGAACAAAAAACAAGGAATTCTCAAACCTCTGTCATTGCGTAGTAATAGTTGGTAATCAATAAATCCAGGTAAAGGTTAATTGCAAATGTTAATTAACATTAACATTACTCTAACTCCGAGTCCTCAAACCTCCATAAACTTCAGTCCCTTAAAAACAGACATAGGGGCAGCTAGGTGGAGCAGTGGATAGAGCACAGGCCCTGAAGTCAGGAGGACCTGAGTTCAAATCCGGCCTCAGACCAAAACACTTGACAAGTACTAGCTCTGTGACCTTGGGCAAGTCACTTAACCCTGATTGCCTCACTTAAAAAATAAAGCCACCAAAAATAAAACAAAACAAAAAAAAACAGACATGAAGGCTTCTATTCTGGTTTGTCAATGAATGCATTGTTACTAGAAAAATTGCCAGATGCCAAAGTATACACTTTCCCTTCCTCCCTCTCCTTTTCCCTGACCAATCTCCCATAAGTAAACTTGCTCAGGCACTCCAGAGTTCATCTTAAAACATTATCCTTTTCCCTGCTGCTGTGCATGCTGAAGAAAAATCTGAATTATCTCTTTTGAAAAAGCAAACAACAACAAAATATCCTGAGCATTTAACATGACCCAAAGGTCTTCAGAAGAAACTCTTGCACAACTGGCATCTTGAGGTCTGGAACCCATTATATACAAGCTCTGTCTCCAGGATTGGTTTATCTCTTTCTCAGATGCTATCTCTTGCCAAAGAACTTCAAAGCCAAAAGTCAGTTGTTATTACCCAAGTAGGGATGGACGTTAATGTGTAGAAAAATGGAGCAATACCACTTAGCTTAGGTCTAATTTGTGTTTAGGTGTGAGCTGCTATTGTAAGGGTTTAATCAGCATTTTCTGCTCCAAGTAAAAAAAATTCTCACACCCAGCAGGAAGAGTTGGAAAACACTTCCACCCTCTTTTCTCCCCCCTTTCCCCACATCTCCTGATTAACTGAAACTACTCTTGTGCTGGAATTCCTGGAAGTTCAATTATGTCTGTACTGAAATGAAAAGTCCTTCTGAGTAGAAAGAATAAGGCTTTAAAACTATGTTTGTACCCTTCATCTCAGGTCAGAGTACAAAGGTTTATTTCAAAGCACTGCCTGATTTTTCTAATAATAGTCTGATTTTTCTAAACATTTAAAATGTCTATTAGAATATTTTTGTTTGATATTCTAATTAATATTTGAAATGAATTTTGTGAATCTAAGACTTTCTTGAGAAGTAGCATAGTGTGGTGTTAGAGGTTCTGAATGCTTGGATTCTATGATGACCTCCCACCTTAGATGGGTTCTTTAATTTTAAGATTTCTCTTCACCCCCAGAAACTCATGCATCTTAAACATTGGTAACATTGGGGTGGTCACTTTAACTTTCTAAATGAGCTAATTGCACAGCTACTACTACTTTGCTGTTCAGTTGTGTCCAATTCTTTGTGACCCCATTTGGGTTTTTCTTGGCAAAGTTCCTGGAGTGGTTTGCCATTTCCTCCTCCAGCTCATTTTACAGATGAGGAACTAAGGCAAACAGGGTTAAGTGACTTGCCCAGGGTCACATAGATAGAAAGTGTCTGAAGCTGGATTTGAACTCCTGAACATGTCTTCCTGATTTCAAACCCAGTGTTCTATCTAGTATACCATCTAGCTACCCAGTTGCACAGCTGCCACTAAACAAAAATGGAGTTCCTGCTCCATAGGTTGGAGATCCATGATTATGGTACAGGTCAAGTCTCTTCATTCCAGAGAACATACCTATTTCAATAAGTTTAACTACTGTACATGAAGTTGCCATGTCAGTAGCACTTCACTGACTTAACCCTGTGAATTTCTAGCACAGGTAAATGGTGACATACTGAATCTGACTAAGGAACAGTATCCTAGAGAATGTTAATCAGTCATCTTAATTACTGGAAGAGATCCTTAAAAAATTCATGGCAGCACATGCCACATCTAATTGAATGGACATGTGTCATGCCCACCTCAAGCTACAGGTCTCCAACTGACATATAAATAGGTGTTCCTCTTGAGAGCAGTACCCTTAGCATTGTTTACAAAGGAGTATGTCTTTATAACTTAATGGTGGCAAAGTGGATAGAGCTCTGAGCCTGAACTCAAATCCTGCCTCAGACACATTAGCCATGTGACTCTGGGCAAGTCACTTAACCCTGTTTGCCTCAGTCTCCTCATCTGTAAAATGAGCTGGAGAAGAAAATGGCAAACCACTCCAGTATCTTTGTCAAGAAAACCCCAAAAGGGGTCACCAAGAGTCAGACATGGCTGAAACAACAACAACAACAAACAGGAAAACAGTGTTTAGGATGCCTTGGAAGGGAATGTCAAATGTCAAATGTAGGAAATCATAAAAATTTTTAGACCTAGATTAAACTTAGTCCAACCCTTTCATCTTATAGATGAGGGAAACTGAGGCCCAGAGGGATTGAATGATTTGTCACAAGTAGGCAGTACCAAAGTGGGCAATGGAACCCAGATTCCTTGACATCAAATCTAATGCTTTAAAGGCAATCCTGGGGCAGCTAGGTGGCTCAGTGGATACAGCCCTGGCCTTACTATCAGGAAGAACCCAGTTCAAATCTATCCTCAGACACTTATTAGCTGGGTGACCCTGAGCAACTCACTTCACCCTGATTGCCTCTAAAATAAAATAAAATAAAATACAGGCTATTCTTAAATATTAGGGAAGATCAAAACTGTATACTTGCTTTTTACTGAGGTCCTTCCTAAATACTGGAGTGGAAAGATAGCTTGGTTTGAAGTCAGAGCTCTGTACAAATTCCTGCTCTGCTATTTACTTCCTGTAGGATCTTGGGCAGTTTAATTGACCTCTTCGGACCTCAGTTTCCTCTTCTGAAAATGAGAGGGTTTTACAAGGTAATCTCTAAGGTCTCTGCCAGCTCTATTTCTATGAACTCAAGTCAATTATTTATAACACTGAGAATTTCAGGTGGCTCTTGGGGCTTTTAGAGCATTAAATGTGAATCCTTTAATAGGTGAGTTCATATTATAGGAGTACTTAGGTAATGAAATGGAAAAAAAAATACAGCTAATAAGAGAAAGAAGCAATAAAATAATAAATCTTGGGGGGAAAGAGTATGATAATCAATCTATGGTGAAAGTGTGTTCTCATAAATTAAAAGAACATTAAAACTGCCATTAATCAAAAATCAGTGATAATTTGGAGCCTTAGCTTTCTCTCCAGTCTGTGAAAAAGAATTATAAAAAGAGGGAAAAGAAAATTTATAGTATAAGATTTCTAAAGGGTTTGCTTGAGTGAACAAACTATTTTCAAGCAATTTAGAAACATTTGTTTATATGTAAACAACTGACATACTAATTTTTGAAAAAGTTAAATAAGAAAAAACTGTAATAATCTAAAAATCTAAATCTAGCATTCTTGAAGGTCTTGATTAATATTTTATAGTGACAATGATAATAATAATAATGATCCATACAGTGCTTGAAGGTTTGCTAAGTGTTTTCCTCATACCATTCCATAGATTAGGAAACTCAGGCACAGGGAGGTTAATTGGTTTGCTCAGTATCATATAGAGAGTAAGAGTCAAGGCCAGAACTTTTACAGATGAGGTAACTGAAGCAAATAGGGTTAAGTGACTTACCCAAGATCACACAGCTAGTGTCTGAGGCCAGATTTGAACTCAGGAAGACAATCTTCCTGTCTCCAGCCCAGTATTCTATCCACTGTACCACCTTGTTGCCCAGTATGAGCTAGTAGAAACAGTTTTAAAAATTAAAACTGCAACAAATGTTTATAATTTGACATTTCTACTTATTTGGAATAACCATTTTCTGCTTTGTATGAGTTGGCAAGGTTTTAATGAAGAAGACCAGAGGATATGAGGATACAAAGAATTCC
The DNA here is from genome assembly GCF_900497805.2 of Vombatus ursinus. Classification (NCBI taxonomy): domain Eukaryota; kingdom Metazoa; phylum Chordata; class Mammalia; order Diprotodontia; family Vombatidae; genus Vombatus; species Vombatus ursinus. Next base: position 51,264,589 of record NW_020954599.1, read on the forward strand.
CCCAACATAACTATTTCTTAAGATATGTCATTTAACTTCCCAAGTGAAAGACTGATAAATAAGCAGTGAGAGTATCACGGCTCATTTGTGGAGAATTAGCAGGTGTGAGCCACTTTCTCATCTCTCAGTCAATCAACATTCCTACCACATCACTGCTGAGACAGAATTGCTTGCTTGCTTTTTCTTTTTTAAACATTTGGAAAGATTTCCAAACTTTTTCTTTGCTTAAAAAAAAATATATTGCTACATTAGCCAAGCAGGCTTGGGTGGGTGGGGTGCTTCTTGCCTGACTCCTAATTGGGAAAATTCCCCACTCACAGTTTAGATAATCTTATAAAGTTCAGATTAAAAAGTAGAATGCTGTGGATCTAAAAATACTACAGAATGCTCACAGTAAGATCCAGCAGAGAATAGGGGCAGGAGTACATTCAGTCACAGTTTTTAATTTCTGAAGGGGATCTATTTCTTGTTGCCCCCAAAGGACTTTATTAAGAAGGCTGCTTCCTCTTCTGTCAGTGAGTTTCTGGCATTGATTTGTACAGCTAGATACAACATGTATATCTTCCAAATGGTCAGGGTTTATTTTAGATAGTCAACTACAGGACCATTTTCAAAGATATTAACAAGAGTGCCTCCCCATCATCATTTATACTTTTCTCCTCTTTTCCACATATATCCTAACATATCCAAAGGCAGTCACTGCCTTCTTTAGAAAACCATTTTCACAAAGGCAAAATCTTGTTTGATGTACTCCAATTATTCTTTAGGCAATAGTAGAGATGCCCAGACCTTAGCAAGGTGTGGTAAATTTGGCAAGGAAATTCAATTTCCGTAACATTGTTTGCAGCACAGGAAATGTCTCAGGTGGCTGAGGCTCAGTAAGCTGTTGCCAGTTTTTTGGGCTCAAACTTGCTATATACTTAGATAAAACATAACTATAGTACATTCTTTAATTTTGTTGCTTCATAGATGCCTTTAATTTAAATTTGGATCTCATATACCAACTTCCATCTTGCTCTTCTGTAGGTGTTCCAAAATACTATATGAACTTCAACCCTAGCTATATCCCTTAAAAGATACAGTAGACCTATAATCGCCAGATGACAATAAAAACAGCTAGTACTTATATAATGCTTCAAAGTTTGCAAAGCACTTTATAGATATTATCTCAATTGAAACTCTTATATGCCCACTTCATAGATGAAGAAACTAAGGCTGAGAGAGGTTGTCACTTGCCCAGAGTCACACAGCCAGTAAATATCTGAGGCAGAATTCAAACTCAGGTCTTCCTGGCTCCAAATTCAACACTGTAACTACTGCATTGCCTAGTACGAAGTGAGTAAAAATAATTCTATCACATATACATATTGCATGGGACAGCTAGGAGGCATCATGGATAAAGCACAGGGCTTGAAATTAGGAAGACTTATGTTTGTGAGTCAAAATCCAGCCTCAGAAACTTACTAGTTGTGTGACCTTAGGCAAGTCACTTAATCCTGGTGAGTTTTTTTTTGTTTGCCTCTCAGTTCCTCATCTTTAAAATAAGCTGAAGAAGGAAATGGCAAATCATTCCAGTAACTTTGCCAAGAAAACCCTAATTGGGGTCACGAAGAGTCTGAAATGACTGAACAACAACAACAACAACAACATATGCTGTATAAGCAGCAAAAGTAAAAGAAGAATTCTGGCACACTATAGGCACTTACTAAATGCTAATTCATTGACTACAAAATTAAAGGGTTGGCACTGATACAAGGTTGTCTGTAACTAGGGGGTCTTTGAAGCATGCTAAAGGACTTTAAAACCTCTTAAATGTGTAAATAGGACAGAGTGATAGGACTGTGATAACATCAATCAATCAGCATGTATTTATTAAGTACTTACTATGTGCCAGGCACTGGGCTAAGCTCTGGGGACACAAGGAAGAAGCAAACAGTCCCTGCCATCAGGAGCTTATGCTAAATTCTAAAGGGGGAGACAACCGAATCTGGAGAGGTACAGACAAGATACCTAGAGAGTGAATGGAAGGTAAGTTGAGCAGGAAAGGCACTAACAGAGAGAGATGACCAAAGATGAGGTGAGCTGAGTCTTGAAAGAAGTCAGGGATTCTATGGCTAGAGAGCATTTCAGGAAGGTGAAACAGCTAATACAAGGATATAGAGACTAGAGATGGAGCATACTGTGTGAGGATCAGCAAGCACCTATAATATACAATCCAGGAACATAATGAGAAACTTGCCTATTCAGAGTAGAACATCCACAAATAAAAAGAGGATAAGAGTCCTTGGAAAGGAGATATGTGAACAGTTCTGATTTGAGCTAAACAGAATAAATTAAAAGTTAGGAGAGACAGACCAGACTATGAAGTTTTGCTGAGAGGGTAGGGAAGAAGAGGCACACAGGTCACCCTACTTATTGACCTTATGGTCTGGGTGGCCAAACGGGCTCTCCCATATTGATTCCCTAACCCATGTATGAACAGCTATTCTGGAAAATGCTATCACTGTTGTAGACCTTTCTCTTAGCCAGGTGCCTCTCTGGTTTCCATATCCTTTGCAAAAGCGATGTCTTTGGGCAGCAGATTAAAAGCATTGCCCTAATATTTGCATGATCTCATAAATCACCAAATTTTTTTTCAAATTTCAGCATATTCAAGGGCCATGTTTCCTAGAATAAGGGCCACGTGAAAAGACCCAGAAATGGTTATAAGGAAGCCTTTTATTAAGGTAGGTGGCTCAGCAACGGCAAACCTCACTTGATTTGGAATTTCTCCCTGGAATTTAATTCTCCCCATCAATTTAATATCAGGAATGTTTTTTAAAGCTAGGGTCAGTTTTATAAGACAGTCTTCATCCTCCTTGCCTTTGGATGCTGAAATGCATATGCCACAACTGCATATCTGTTGTACCACCTCTCTCAAAAGCTCATGAGTAACGAACGTGTGGAATTTAAAAGAAAAAATGCCTTTAGTTCCTATAATTTTTCCTGATTTATACAATAGTCTGTAATTTAAGATTTTTAAAACTATACTTATTTGAAGAATAAGCAACATCACTCCAATTTTTTTCTCTTAGGCTAGGGCACCATTTTTGGTATCTTTGGGAGTGTTAGCCTCCTAAAAGTCAAGAAGATAGGGAGGCTCTTCTTTGCAGAGATGTAGATTATACCTAGATCACTGCCTTGTCCTGGCAGAGGGATAGAAATCTGTAGCTCAATGAAACTATGAGTTATGCCATGTAGTGTTACCTAAGATGGACATCATAGTGGAGAGCTCTGACAAAAGGCAATCCACTGAAGAAGGAAATGGAAAATCGCTCTAGTATCCTTGCCAAGAAAACCTCATGGACAGTTTTGCCTTGTGTTCACGGGGTCACAGAGAGTCAGACATGACTGAATGACTGAACAACAAAAGCAGACTATAGGTTCAGAATAAGATGCATATTTCCATTCTGGCCAATATGTTGACTCATTTTGATTAACTATACTTTTTATTAGTGACAGTTCTACTGGCAGAGGGTTGAGAAAACATTGGGAAGTAACAGTAAAATGTTTAAAAGTATCAATATAACTTCTTTTTAGGAAATTGGGAAGAAGATAGTGAGAAATAAGAATTGGATGAGAACTCTTTTCTTCCTCTCCTTATAGCTTTAAACTGGCGAATCAGTAAGGGATAGGTTTGAGGCCATAGAATTTTCTTGCTTCAAGGGTCCCCAGAGACCATATAAAAATAAAGACAATTATAGCAGCTCATATTTATAATGGTGCTTTAACGCTTACAAAGGAAATCTTCTAAGAGCAGACAGCTAATTCTCCTGACTCAGTAAAATACGTTGATTCACTATCAAGGCCTCATGATAACATGAAAAAATTCCAGAAAATATTGAGAATTCAGATATATCTCCAAGCTACAGGAGTATTCTCAAACTTTCACAGGATCCCTCCAGGCAGTCATGGAGAGAGAGCTGGATTTTTGAGGTGGTCAAAGTCAATACCAGATGTATTGGAACCTTTCTAGAGCATGACCTTCAGTTCCAGACTAATTTAATATAAATACAAATGCATGAAAGTTTTATTTTCAGATACTTTCAAATACTTTAAACTTTGGTCTCTCTTCCCCAAAGCTTGAATGTCTTAAACATTTCAGTGGATACATGACTTTCTGGAATTATCTACATAGTGAAGAATTTTAAAAAATGATCCAAGTAGCAATAGAAGGGATATGATTATTATTGAAAGCTCAGCTAAACTAAAGGTTGAGGAAAAGCTGAGTTAATCATTTTAAAGTCAGAAGAAATTCCAAAAGCCATCTCACACACATACACACACACACAGAAGAGAAACCACATGCAAAGAACACAGTAGAGCTACTGTGTAGCAGAATTTCCTTTCACGGATATTGCTAATTTTACAAATGACTGCATGTTAACAATATAGCTACACAACTTTATGAATATTAGATTTTTTAAATGAAGTACATTAAACCATTTATTAGCAGTCTGTACTGGATATTAAATCAATGCATATTAAGAATGCTACAGAAAAGTCAAGATTATCCAAATAAAGTACAGGATTATGTGATAATGAAAACTCTAGAGACTTAAGTAAACATTTCATGGTAAAATGTGTGATTCAAGTTTGATTGTGCTCTTCTTGAATGCTAATATTTTTTCAGATCCTTCTTTCCTTCCTTCCGCAAACCAACTATGAGACTAGTCTATGCAAGGTACTTTGCAAAGTCCTGAAGGGGATACAAAGATGAGTAAGACATGGCCCACGTCCTAACAAAGTTTAAAATCCTATAGAGGATATGTACATCCCATAGAGATGTACATATATAAATTTAATACAAAGTAGAACATGATAGATGCATAAAAGTGCTATGAGAGTTCTTCCAGATCAACATTCAATCAAGCATATATTGAGCACTTACTGTGTACCAGGTACCCTACTAAGCATTGGAGTTGATAACGCAAAAGCAAAACAGTCACTGCCTTCAAGGAACTTTCGTTCTAGAGGAAAAAAACACATCCACAGATATAGGCACAAGCAGGAACAAAGCAGATGTGAGGTAACTTTGGAAAGGAAAGCACCAGCAGTTAGAGGAATCAGGAAAAGCCTCCTACAGAAGGTGGCACTTGAGGTAATTCTCAAAGGAAACCAGGAATCCTAAGAGGCAGAAGAACAGAAGGAAAACATTCTGGGATCTTCTAAACCAGGGCTGTCTTCAAGACGTTTCTCCAGGATCCATAGGACTAGGCTGTATTTTCATAGACATGTATTTTACTTAAGTTCCAATAGGCCAAGGATCTCTTGAAATTGGCAATAACATATACCCAATAACTCACATATAGATTTCTCCTTGAAAACTAAGATATGTACTTAGCAAGCACATAGGATTAAAATATACATGGATTACTTATGGGGAAATATTAACTCAAGGAGAAATATGCCAGTTTACCTGAAGGCTTCTTTATATGGAAAAATTTTAATAAGATTGTTAGTGTTATAGTAATTGTTAATATTATAATAATATAATATAAAACCATAATGAATCTGAACAGTTGTTAGTGGAATTTCTAGTGGATCCTCACATAGCACAATCACTTATTTAAGTGATACGCAAGAAAGGATATGGGATAGGGTAATAACTTTCCTTAAGAGTTTCAAAGAGTTTGGGGCAGTATGTCCTCAAAGAGGAAATTCTACCTCACCTTTCTAGGACAGAGATTAAAAATGGTAAGGGATTTAAAAGCATAGCAAGCTTCTTGGGTGGTGGAGTGTGTGGCAAAAATAGGGGTAATAGAAATGAAGACACTTAATGAATGAATGGACATCCTGAGAGACCGTGACCAAGGAAAATTTCCAAGATGTCTTTGATGTGCACTGTCACTGCATATATTTCTCCATAGACCCTGCACCAGGACTGGTGGCCAAGCTACTAGCACAGTGCTGGCCCAGTGTGTCATTACTGGTTATCCGTGGTAACTCAAATAGTAATCTTAAGTTGGAATAATTTCTCTGAAGCAAACTTATCTTCTGGGTTTTTAAATTTGGGTATTAATTCTTAAAATTTTTCTCCTGTTTAATGTTTGCATTTTTATAGTGACTGATTTGCCATCTGTGTTTCAGTTTTTGGAAAGTAATGCAATTGCCCTTTATGGAAGTTTTCAAGAGGAAACAATTGGTAGACTGACATTTTTATTTTGAGCTAATATTTCCCCTGACTAAAGCATATGCAGAGAGACAGCATGGGGAGCTAGAATGCTGGCCTTGAAGTCAGAAAGACTTGGGTTCTAAGTCCTGCTGCTGAGAAATCCTAGCTGTGTATCACTTAACCTCTGGACCCCACTCAACTCTTTAAGACTAAAAGTTACAGATGAGTTTTAAAGTTGATGACCAAAATCCATGGGGGGAGTTTCCACCCCAGAGTTCCCTGAACTCTGAAATCAAAAGTGTGGAATCTCAATAGTGAGGGCAAACACTTGGTGCTTAGGAAAGCACCTTTTATTAAGGGGTCTTGTTCTGTGAAGTTTGGATTCAGTCAAAGGGCCGCACTTGAGGGATTAGAGGGCCCCATGTGGCCTTGAGGTCACAGGTTTTCCACCCCTGGATTTAGCCATCTCTAAAACCGGAAAGTTAAAATATAGACACAACTCCCTTCCTATGATTGTGAGATTATCATTTATCATTCATTTGCATTCTGACTCAAGACAGTTTGGGCACCGGGATGAGCAAGGAAAGAAAATGGCAGTCAGCTATTTTGGATGCTGGATGTTTTGATAAGGGACTGTCATGGAGATAAATAGCACCGTAAAAGCAGGAACGAAATTGATGCTACAACAGAATCCTAAAAAGGCCGAGAGATGGATAGACTTGAAAAGTTGCCTTCTTATCCTTGATGATTTTTCTGCCATTAAGGTTTATAAAAATCTTTTGTACCAGCACTTTCAGAGATTACTGATGGACAGATTCAGAATCCTAGTCAAATATTCTTGGGCTATTACTGCAGCTGCCTAAAACATACTTGCCATTACTATTGCTGATCGTATAAGCTCAAATGATCTGCTGATAAATAAAATAGTTTGACATATAAACTACATTGTTTAATATACTTGGACTCATTTACAACTCTTAAAAAGTAACCTAAACTAGAACAATTAGAATATAACTATGACCTTCTACATCAAATTCATCATATTCTAAGGAGTACAGATAGACCCATTCTTATTCTGTAAAGATATGCAGGGTTAATGACTTTGCAAGTTTTCTGAGTCTTGCTTTAGAAATGATTTACCATTTTGGAATTATACATAACATACACATACACACACATATACAAATATATTATCACTAATCTCATAACCTTTGACCTAGCAATCCTACTGGGGCTATAGCTGAATGAGGTCAAAGTCAAACAAAGTTTCCATCTTTATGGAAGCAGTTTTTGGGGGTAGCAAAACAAACAACTAAAAAAAAAACCACCTGGAAACAAAGTCGGTGCCCATCAGTTAGGGGAATTGCTGAATGAACATTGGTATAAGAATGTAATGGAATACAATTACATCATAAGAATATAAGGAATTCGGAAAAGTATGGGAAGACTTGCATAAATTGATGAAGATCAAAGCCATCAGATCCAGGAGAATAAAACACCCAATCATTACATAATATAAAAAAGGCCACCAAATTGATTAATTGTAATGACCAATTTTGGTCCAGGATGACAAAATATACTTTTCTCTCTGTAGGAGAGATGTAGGAAAGGAGGGCAACTGACCATAGGTGTGGAATGTTGCCTACAGTGAGATATAGTTGTGGTGGGTACCAATTTTACTTAACTGTTTTTTTTGTTACAAGACTGTGTATGGGAGGGCTGTATCTGGAAAGTACTGTGGTATAAAATCAAGAGACATCAATAATACTTTGAAAAGAACTGGTTTCCCAAGTGCCTTTCATGGGATATGCTCTACTTTCACCTGATGGACCATTTGGCAATTTCTGCCAACTATAACAGTGGTCAAATCAGGGGCCATTACTCAATATTCCAACACTGGAAAAAAAAAAACAGCCATAATTTTAGTTTTAAAACAAGTACAGTGAAAGGTGCTGACAGAAATACCAAATGCCTGGATTCCTCACTCATTCAGGAAGCAATCTTGGTTTTTTAAAAATTGTGATGCCACGGTGATTCTAGTATATAACACAAAAGTGGACTAAAATATGTATGGTAGGTAAGCAATAAAAAAAAAAAGAAAATCAGCTGTTTCCTAAAGCTACACATAGGAAGTTGAATGATATATTTTCCTATTGGGGAAAAACAGATACCAAAAATAAATTTGAAGTTTTGCTAATAATCAAAAGGAGGAATCCCAGAACTAAGCAGACTTTTAAGAGAAAGAATCTAGCCATTTTCATATATGATGGTAGACAGTTTGAATAATTATATTTTAGATCACCATGCAAATTCATAAGAGATTGAATTTGAAAAAGAAGATTTAGCTTTCCTCCTTGTCAAGGCTAATCCTTTTCCACTCATGCTATCCTTTCACAGCTCTTCTTATACCTTGCTCTACCATGGCTTTTCATTCTTGTATGTCCAAGTTCTCCTACTTCATTGATTCCTTCCTTCCTAGTCTGCAAAACGACACTTCATTATGTCTTGTTCTCTAACTTTCTTAGGTCTGTTCATCCTAGAGAACCTTCACAATTAATCTTGAGTCACTCTGCCTATGAATCTTTAAAGTTTCTTTGAGAACAGTCTACACTGTACTCTTCCCAATCATTTGTAATCTTGCTTCTATCCCCCTCACTCAAATCAAGTAACTCTTGTCTCTTTCTCAGTCTCTGTGCTTCTAGATCTTTCTGCAGGACTTAATATTGTTGACCATTCACTCTGTGATAATATTCTCTATTGCCTTGGCTCTGGATACTTTGCATCTACTTATATGTGTACTTGTTTGGTTTTTTTTTTCTCCCCCATACATAGATTGCAAATTCCTTGAGGGCAGAGACCGATTATATCTGTTTTTATATCCCCAAAGGCTAGCTGGTTAGTAGGTGCTTAATGAATGTTTATTGATTGGCTGATACATTGTCTTGATTTTTTTTCTTCCTAATTCTTTGACTTCAACATTTCCTATCTAGATGTAGTCATTCCCTAAGTCTTGATCCTTGCTTAAGAAGTAGCATGGCATAGCAGAAAGAATACTGGATTAGAAATAAAAAGACCTGGCTAAGACCTTGGGCATAATTTAACCCCTCTAAGTCTCATTTTCCTCATCTGTATAAAGAGAGAAATGGACTGGTTTCTTCTAGCTAAAGAATAATCTATATTTGCTATGTCTGTTTCCTCAACAATGATTCTATCAACACACTGAAAACTGGCTTCTGGCTCTATTCACATTACTGAAACTTCTCTATCAATGTCTTTCGTCATTAGTCCTCATTCTTTCTGGCTCACTGCTGCATTTGACCCTGTCAACCACTTCTCTCCTTCCATAGCCTAGGTCACACTGCTTCCTTCTGGTTCTTATGCACTTCTGAAAACACATTTATTACATCGATTGAAACACATTTGTGGACTGAAAAATCAAAAAGTCAATGAAATGTAGGGCTACCATAAGCCCAGCATTATGCTAATCCTTGGTGAAATGCAAAAGTATAAGACAATAACTAGCCTGATGTAATGGAAGTAACACTATTGAGAGTCAGAAAACCTGGGTTGAAATCCAGTTTTGCTCCCTCCTGTGTGAGACATTGGGCAAGTAACCTTTTAGGGTGTCAGTTTTCTTAACTGTAAAACTTTGTGTTTGAAGTAGATGCTCTGTAGAGTCCCTTCCAATTCTAAATTATGTGATCCATTTACATCCTCAAGAAATTTGAAATCTATTGGAGGAGATAGGACAATATATATAAAATTAAGTAGTATTACAAAAAAATATACTTATATACATATGCACATCCCACACATATACATCTATATGAATTCAGAGAATGGGGGAATGAACAAAAGCGAAGAAAAACATAACATTCATATAAAATAGAGAGGTTACATGGTAAATGAATAGCTTGGTTATCAACAGTACTAAAAGCAAAAATAAAAGGTCTTAATATTTTTTCTAGAGTTAGTAGGACTTCCTTCTACTATTGAAGATTTGATTTTTAAAATTGAAGAAGCAACTAATAATAATGTCTAACTTCTTAGCGAAAACTCAGTAAATAGGATTTAGTAAAGAAACAAAGTAAACTGCATTTCAGTAACATAGCATGTTACTGTGACAAGGAAATCTCACTTTAAACTTAATGCCCTGTTTGGCTTTCTTATAGTGAGAAACAGACAATCTTTCTGATACAGTGTAAGCTCCTTGAGAACAGAGACTGTTTTATTATTTTCTTTGTAGGCCCAGCATCTACAATAGTTTCCAGCGCACAGAAAGCTAAAAATCTGCTTGTTAATTGACTAGGTAGACTTCATTATTCTGGAGAGGGTCACTTGATCCCATCTCTGGAATTTCAGGAGTAAAGAGAAATCCTGTACAAGGAGTATAAGCAGAATTTCAGCTTTCAATGTGAATGTTCTGACTTTACTTGTTATTACATCACCAACTCTACTTGAACAGTCATATACCTTTTCTTGTGGATGTATTTTTAACACTATAAATCTGAAAAACAAATTCAAGCAGATTGCTGAAAGAAACTATGAAGCGCTGTGACTGTCCATTTCTTCTGGCTGACCTCTACCTTGTTTTCAAATGACAGCTTCTCTTTCTTGAGGAAATCTTTTCCAACAACAACAACCACCACAAAAAAAAAAAAAAAAGGAAAAAAAAAATCCCAAATCCAAACCAGTCTTTGCTCTTTCCAAAATACATGCCAGGGCTGTATAAATTAATTGTCTTAGGTTACCACAGTCTCCAGGCATTGGCATTAGAGTGGAGATGCTTTAAGAAAGAAGACGCATAACCAACATTATCTAACTATACCATATTTTCAATTTGTTTCCTTCCTTGTCATTTTTCAAAATCCTTCAGACAGGCTCACCTAACCAGAATGGTTTCCATACATAATTATGGTTAGCCCTAAACATAGAACTATAAATATTTTTTCTCATTGATTACCTATGTTATTGTGGAAGGCCTATTTCCTTCTCCATTTACCATAACAACTCACATTTATGTATATTTTGCAGTGACTTAATTACAAAGTGATTCTCACAACAACATTTTTTGGTAGGTAGTAGTAATAGGAGCCCACATTCATATAATGTTTAAACATTTACAAAATGTTTTCCTCACAACAACCCTGTGAAGTGGGTAATACAAGTATTTTTTCCATTTTTATAAATGAGGACTTAGATTAGTTAAAGAGCTTGCCCAGTATCACAGTTAATAATATGGTAGAGCCAGGGCCTTGAACCCAGGTCTTCTGACTTCAAGTGCCCACTGTACCACATTGCTTGGTCCATTTAGAAACTTATAAATACGTCTCTTAACAACAAGGTTGGTAAGCTCTTGCTCCAGGGCATAAAGGACAATTGAGTACACAGTGCTTTTTGTACCTAGAAGAACTTGAGGGGTATGGAAAGAGAGAAGGTATGTGTTAGGAAAACTTTATTTTCCCTGATGACTGAGAACCTGTTTTAAGTTCAGAATATGCATAAGTTGACTGACACCACAATTTGGTTAGCATTATTACTTTTAAGACCCTTTTAGAGGAACACCAAAGGTAAGCATGCTTTCTCTACCTCCACTTCCTGTTAGTGTTCCATTAACACCCCTGAGCTAGAAGGAAGCAGCCTGGAGAGAAATTTCTGCCCTGTTGTATCTCACTCCCTGATACAGATGTCCCATTAGTTTGTTAATACAATACATTTACCTTTCCTTTTTTTGCTCACATCAAAATTTCTTTACATCTACTAGGTAAATTCAAGGAGGGATGCCTTGTAGAGTCTTCCTGCCCCTACAGTTATAATTTTCCCCTAAGAACTTGGAATATGCCCTCTAGTACCTCTTTTCTCATCCATGACTTAACAATTCTTCTCCCTCTGATTCAAACCAAGAAATTAACAAACATTTGCTTAGCATCTTCTATATGCACACACAAAAGACAAAGAAAATAAGGCCAAATCAAAATAAACAAACAAAAAACAATCCATGCCATCAAAAAGCTTACGTTCTCTGATAGCATCTTCTGGTGCAGATGCTTTCTTGACAAAGATCTTTTAATTAGGGAAGTCATGTTGGGTTCACCCCCATCCCAATTCCATAATAGTGGTTTGAATCAAAACACCAGGTTGTATTTTGGCTTTGTTCCTGCCTATCTTGGGACAAGCTCTCTATATTCCTCTGTCTTTAATATGGGAGCCAGGTCACCATTCATAATATCATTAGAATAGAGATAATATAATGTGCCTTGTGTGCTTCTGAAGACAGAAAGTGTCATTACTGGGAGAAGAATCAATATATCTTTAACTTCTACCTTTTAAAATATAAGGTTGTTATTTTGTCCAATATAACAATTTGTAAGAATATATGAGTGTGGACATATAGGGATCCAGTAATACTCATACAATGCTCATCAGTCTCCAAGGGGCATGAACCCAAATCAGATGAAGTCACAGATCTACCAAAGTACCAGATTATTTTGCAAACACATTTTCAAGTCAGACTGTGCATTTACATGTAGGTAAAACAGAAGGTGTAGTAAAACATGGTTACAAAACAAAAAACTTTTGGTGCCATTTATATAGTATAATTATATATGTAAATATAACCTACATGTGTATATTCCCACATATATTATAGTAGCTGAAGATTATGACAGAAGTTCAGAAGATGGGGGGGAAAGTTGTGTAATTTCTTTGTCAGGCAGCATGGAACATTGGTTTTGGAATCAGAGGACCAAGGTTCAAATCTCATGTCTGACACTTATTCCCTGTGAAATCTTGGTTAAACCACAACCTCTATAGGATTCAGATTCTTCATCTCTAAAATGAAGAGACTGGAGTAGAATCTCGTGGGTTCTAATCTGGGGTCCATGAATTTAACATTTTTTGATAGCTATATTTCAATATAATTGATTCTTTTGTTATATATTTTATTTATGCATTTTAAGCCATTATTTTGAAATAGGCTTCACTAGACTATCAAAGGGATTCATGACACAACAAAAGTTGTGTCTCTTTAGACAGTCTTTAAAGTCCCTCCCAGCTTGAAATTTAGGAGTATATTAATAATATTCTGTAGAAATGATGAGTTGAGTACCTTGAGCAATGAATTTTTCTCCTGATGATAGTGATTAATTTAAAATAAAATAGGGTATCATGCCTCCAATTAATTTAGAGAAAAAAAACTTCATAGAAAAAAACATACCAGAGACTCATTTGAGAGGTGTAACTATTGAGAAAATAAAACAATATAATCTCTTTCATAACTATAACTTTAGGTTTAGGAGGCTTAACAAAATATTAACATCAATACATATTTCTTTATGTGTAAATGGCATTAAATCTAGACTCTGTTATAAAATCTAGGGTTCTGTTATAAAAATGAATATAAACAAATATACTTAATAGGGCTAGAATCAAGCATCAAGACTGGCAGTATATGGGATGTCTCTTGTTTATTGAACCAATAAGTGATTTACTAGGAAAGGCCTAATCATGCTGTCATTTCATTGTTTACAACACCTGAACTAAAATACTGTTTCAGTTGCCATTTTATATATTAAATCAAGAATTTTACTATTGTAAACCAAGACTACATTAGTCTTCCATTCTCCTCCTCTGCTCCTTTTTATCAATCTTGTCCAGTTCTAATATAAAGTTTAATATTAAGTACTAACTTATTAAATGTCTTAAGTATTAGCTCTTTTAGGTGGACAAATACATATAGTAGATGTATGGGCAACACCTTGTTAAGCTAGAATCAACAACCAGAGACAACGAAGGCATTAGAAAAAGAAATAAGCACTAGCCTCCTCTTGCATGGTGTTCAGAGTTTAACAACCAGAAGTTAGCTGGAATGGCTTTGACTGTCCAGTTGTTAATTACTTTTATTATTTATTTATGGCACAGCGTGTATAAAACCACACCAAGATCAAAGATTTGCATCTCTGCCCTGAGGATCTTACAATAAAAAGAAGAAGAAAACACAGACCTGCTGTAAGATCCTTTATTTTAGAGGTTGTGAAACAATCAAAGTTTTTTTTTTAAATGCACCCAAACCTTTCACCACCAAATCAAAATCAAATTGCACCAGCCAAAGAGGGAAAAAGTCTTCTCTCCTTCAGGCACTGCTTTCTTTCATTCTTCCTTGGTATGTGCCAAAAAGAAAAGAAATGCTTGCTGTCATCATATTTTAAACTCCAAACACACCCCCAAACCAAAATCCTCATTAGATGATGTAAACCACCATCCTTGAACAATTAATTGGTCAATTTCCCCTTCTATTTAGTGGCTGATTCTTGAGTGGTTTGGATGGCAGTCAGAGCTACTCTCCTAAAGCAAGCTAGGAAAACTTCAGTGATGCCAGACCACTTGGCTACTCCATCTCCTTCATTGGAAAAGGAAAAAAAAACACAAGCTAGTTATCCCATAGGCCTCTAGTTAAGTGCCTTGGGATCAGGAACATTATCAGTTCTTTGGAATAGTCTGAAAAAGTAGACTCTCAATCTTGGTATAATACTCTCCTCTCCTAAGGCCTACTCAGGCCAAACATTAAGTTTGACAGTCTTGTTAAATTATATATGAGGCCGGGGAAGAACTGGACACTGGCAAAAATGCAAACCTACACAGCAGTGTCTTGTAAAATGTGCTAGGATTTGGCTTGCTCTGGTCTGCAACTAGTGAGAAAGATGGGGCACAGGCAAGTGAAAAGGGGACTAATGTTAACTTTCTAAAAGTTCCATAACCTACTCCTCCCTTCTCTCAGTTCCAGCACCCTGCAGAACAGATTGAACACTTCCTATAGTCCATATATGGGGGCAGTGAATACAGTGACCAAACTGTCTGGTCTCTCAGAGCAACATTCCCCTTCACATGAAGTGGGAAGAGGTTTCAACCATCATTGATATAAGACTTAAAGGCCCCTTAGAGGTCATCTAGTTCACCCCCAACATTTTACAAAATGAGGAAACTGAGGTGTAGAGAGGTTAAATGACTTGCCCAAGGTAACGAGAATAGAATGACAGAGCCAGAAATTTGAACACAAGTCCTCTGGCTCCAAATTCAACATTTTCCCCAAAGCACTATGCTTAGTTTTTTTGGGGGGGAAGCTCTCTTTACATTTCCTGCTCAAGCAGGGAATCCTGCAAACAAGGAGTGGGGTGAGGGTGGAAGTGTGCAAGAGTGCAGCCTACTCGAGGTTTCTCTAAGCATAGCCTTATGCAGGAGAGGCATTCCCGAGTCTAAGTCCTTTCTAAATAGCATGAAACTGCCAGGAAACTTTCATGTAGGTTAACTTTCCACTCCTACTCTCAGAAACAAGGCTTCAGAAACAGCTGCATCAGGGGGGCTGATGCATTTTTGGGGTTGCTGCATCTTTGGGGTTGTATGGATACACAAAGACACACGTGCACAAGGATCTAACTAGCTAATTCAGCCAACCTTTCCTCAAGGCGTCCCCAGCATAGTGCCAGACTCTAGAGGAATGCCTTGGGCTTAACTGCTCCTGAAATTCCCAAAGTAACTTGCAAACTTTCCCTGTAACACACGGAGTCTCAGGTCTAGAGGAGCAATATAAAAGGAAAGAGGGGGTGGAGTAGTACAGAATCGCCTGGCTACATAGATCAGAAGACTCAAATCAATAATACGATTCTCCCATCCCCCCTCACTACTCCCGAACTCTCCCACACATTACCCAGTTATGCTTCTCTCTTTTCCCACTCCCAACCCTTTCCCCCAAGAAGCAGTAGCAAAGAGGGATGGGAGGCAGCAGCAGTAAAGAGAAGAGTCCTGGAAAGGAAAGATGCTACTTTTTCTTCAGAACATGGACTAAGGTGGCTTCCATCCAATCAAATGGGAGAGAGGAAAGAAAGAAAGGATGAGGAAAGAGAGGAGACAGAGAAGAAATGAAAGAGAAGAAAAAGAGGAGAGAGAAGATAAGAGAGAAGAAAAAGAAAGGAAAAAAGGAAGGAAGATGGAAAGAAAGATAGAGAAGGAAAAAACAGAGAAAGGAAGGAAGATGGAAAAAAAGAGGGAAAGACAGAGATGGATATGGATGGAGTTTACAAGCTACAGGACCCCGGGAGGAAAAATGTCCTATCCCTTTCCCCAGTGGTTCATAATTGTGTCTAGCCCGGTCGGCCTGCCCTCCTTCCCACCACTTCCCGGGCAGCTCATCCCCACTGAAAAAAAAGGCAGAAAGTTTGCAAAATTCCAAGGCACCGATTATTGCCGCTGAATAACAGAAACCCCTCACCTTACCTTGCCAAATCCTTAGATCCTGGGACCACTCTAAACTTTTTCCTCTTTTTTTTTTTAAGTTGTGGGGGGAGGAGAGAGACAGAAAGAGAGAGAGAGACAGAGAGAGACAGAGAGAGAGACAGAGAGAGGAGAGACAGAGACAGAGAGACAGAGAGAGAGAAGGAGGGAGGAGAAAGAATGGGGAGGAGGGGGAGAAACCACCCACCCAACAGCAACAGCAGCAGCAGCAGCAGCAACAGCAGCAGCAGCAAGAGCACTCCGGACAAGCTGGCACTTTGGGAGACTGCCTCAGAGCCTAGCAGGTACTCAATAATATATACAGATTAGTCAAAGGAGAGAACACCAACTTCATGACTCAGTGATTCTTCATTAAAAGCTACTGTCTCTCCGGGCCTTCAGAATAAAAGTCCTCCCTCCTCTGAGTGGTTGGAATCCCTTACTCCCAGCTCCCAGCTCCCAGCTCCCAGCTCCCAGCTCCCAGCTTCCAGGCAGGAGAAGAGGCGTTCCTTGTTCCCTCCGCCTCCTCCTCCTCCCCCTCCTCCTCCCCTCTCCCCTTCCCCCCTCCCCAGCCAAGCAACAGTCAGGTTTGTGGAGGGTTTGCCCTGCCCACTTTCTTCCACACTTAACTCTGCATCACCGCACCCCCCCACAAACCTCTCGATCTACAGGACCTCTTTCTGAGGCCACCTGGTCAAACAACGTTTAAATAAGTCTTCCAGAATTGCAAAGATTTTCAAAAAATGTTAGGTTTTGAACTTATCCCATTCGCCCCTGTACAAACAGAGCTCTTGGCTGCATCTCAGTGAATTCTTTTCTTCAGTCCCCCATTCCCTCCTCCCCCTTTTTTTCCAAGGGTCTTTTTCGGTCTGTTTTCATTGCAGCCTGAAAAGAAATCAGTGGTAAACCAGGCAGCAGCTTTCTATTCGGGGGAAAGGAAACTGCTTGCATTTATTCGAATGAATGTAAGCCCTGAAGCAGCAGCAGTTAAATATTTTGCTTTTTGGCGGGGTGGGGGGAAGGTAACCTTTCTTTGGATTATTCTTTCAAGGGTGCGACAAAAATCAACATCTATGGTGTATAATAAAGTTATATCAGAACAAGTAACAAAGAACACAATACGGAAATATGAACTGTTTATTTTTTTAAAGGACAGAGAAAACAAAATACAACTAGGATTTACTGTGTTAATGATGCCATACAATACCTCAATTCAGAACCCCTTAGGGTAAAAAGTGTGTCACAGTCACCTTGCAACGTCTCAGGAATGTATTTTAGAATCCTATTCACTTACTTCTTCAGTCATAAACCATCTGGAGCCTAAGTCACTGGCTTTAGTGAACTCCCTGAGTTTTAGCAGGAAAGAGGTTCCTTTTAATTCATTGTCCCTTCATAGTGTTTCCCCAAAATCAAGTTAACATATAAACCACCCTAACCAGCTGATGGATGGCTGCCACTGCCATTACAATAAAACCACATCAGTAAAAATTTTTAAATTGGCATTGAAATGAATACAAATCAAAGTTGAATAACCAATGGAATATCTAGTTAGTTAGAGAATCTTGCCCACACAGTGGATAATGGCATCTACCAAATGATGCTCTAGGATCACTCACTTGGGAAAGTACTTGGGAAAATAGCATACTGACTAACAGCTATCTAGCCACTCAAAGTGTTGGTATTTGGCAGCAAAGAAATCACATGCATCTCTAGGAGTCAAGGATAGTTGAAAGAGCACTGGCCCTAGGAGTCAGGAGACCTGAGACTGTCAATGTGTGATGTTGGGCAAATTACTTAATCTCTATGGATCTCAGTTTTCTCACGTGTAACATGAATAGTTTGGACCAGCTCTTAGGTTTCTCCCAGCTCTAGTGTTCTATGATTTTGTGATTTACTAATGTAATGAGGGTTTGGTGCTTGCCTAGATCACCTAAGATGGCACCCACTAGGAAAGATGCAGGCCCAAACCTCCATTACATTAACCTACCTTCCTTTAGGAGACACAGAATGAATAAAATAAATGACCTTTTTCCTAAATGGTAATCAGCCTTTTGCAAGATGTTTCAATGATAATCAGTGGCTTAAGTATAGTAATGGAAAATAAGATAAACCCAGTAAATGACATACATTTCTATATGGCACCCCCAAGAATCAAGAAAAATGATAGAAGAATGACAAATTTGGCCATTAACTTATTGAACATTCAAGAGACCCATACAAAACCACTTTCAAAATGATCTTGATAGAAATCAAAGAACTGAACAAATGGAAGGGCTTAGGTTGAGCAAATAAGTTTTTAAAAAAATGTTACTTCCCAAGCTAAATTATAGATTTAATGCAGTACCAATCAAAAACCCAACTGATTATTTTATAGAATCAAATGAAGTTATAACAAATGGGGAAGTGATACATGTGAATACTAAGAAGAACTAAGAAAAAGAAAAGTGCTTTTTCTGCTTCTTAAAGAGGTAGTAGATGATGACCATAATGTGTTACATACTGATAGTTAGGGTCATTATATTGAAAAATTTCACTATTTTTTTGTTTTGTTTAAAGGAATGAGGTTGGGATCATTGAGAAACTATTATCATAAAATATATTAATGAAATATTTAAAAACATTTAGGGTAAATTAGTATTAACAGATCTCAAAATATACAATAATGACTTCCCATGATGGAAAAAATTAGTTTTACCCACTTTTCTTCCAGCCAAGTATCACAGATCTCAGTCCAATCTCCCCACCCACCAGCGAGAGAAATAAGTAAAAGGTAATTTGAAATCAGACAGCTAGGTGGTATAGCAGATAGAGAACTGGGCCTAGAGTCAGGAAGAACTGAGTTAAAATCTAGCCTGAGATACTTACTAGCTGTGTGACTCTGGGCAAGTCATTTAACCCTGTTTGCCTCAATTTCCTCATCCATAAAATGACCTAGGGAAGGAAATGGTAAACCACTCCAGTATCTCTGCCCAGAAAACCCTAAATGGAGTCACAAAGAGTCAGACACGACTAAAATAGGACTTCTTATTGTTCAATCATTTTTCAGTTGTGATGATAACAAAAAATTTTAATTTGGCAATATGAAATTTGTTCATGTTGCCCAAAGTTTGGGTTTTTGCAGGCTACTTAACATGTTATACTCTAGGTCAGAAGTGGTAACACTGGTTTTACAGGTCTTCCGATAGATATACCATGCAATAGTACTTTTAAGAATATCTTAGAGCCCATGTAAAATTGCTTGCCAATAAGGAAATGGCTTACCTATGGCCTCTAAGAATGAAAGCACTCACATGACCATGTGACTTTTAAAGAGTAAATGTTAGTGGTTTTTATTTAGCAGAACTCAGATTCAGGGGTATTCAAAGAACTAACGTCAGTCATTAAAGAAAATTTTCACTCTGTGAAACAACAATCAAGAACACTCATTGGGGAAAATAGTTTAGACATGGAACTTGCCCTCATGAACCTTATAGTATAGCAGGGAGGATAAAATGATAAGAGCATTGGGACTTTGTAACTAATAGATCTGGTGAAAACAATGAACTTGCCTTCTCAGTTTACCTTTTGTTTGGGCTCAACTAATTTGCATCCTGAAGAATAGAGGATCTTGGGAGTGCCTAATTCTACTTTAGATAGTAATCTGTAATTGAGGGTAGTCCTAAAGAAAAGATTTAATCTTAGCTTGGAGGCAATTTGCCTAGATTTTGTTAGCTGAGTATGGTGACTAAAGACTAAAAGACTAAAGGACTAAAGAGCTGTCTTTCATTCATTTCATTCATGTCCAACTCTTCATGATTCCTCTTGAGGTTTTCTTGGCAAAGATACTAGAGTAGTTTGCCATTTCCTCTTCCAGCTAATTTTACAGATGAGGAAACTGAGGCAAACAGGGTTAAGTAACTTGCCCAGTGTCACACAGTTAATAAGTGATGGAGGTCACATTTGAACTCAGATCTTCCTGACTTCAGCCCTGGCAGCCCTCCACTTCATCATCTAACTGACCCAAAGAGCTTGGGCACAGGTTGTAGTCACTCTACCCTAAGAAACTCTAGCTAAAATGGCCTGCAAGTGGTTCAGAAGAGATGAGCCCAAAAGTTTGTCTTAGGAGGAGAGAATAGGAGAGTAGTGAAAACTTTAACACATGATCACAGGCTCATTATGAGCTTTCTAAAAACAGGGGCAGTTTTTGTTTTGTTTTGTTTTTGCCTTTCTCTGTATCTTTAGTACTTAGCACAATTCCTGGCACATAGCAGGTGCTTAATAAATGCTTGCTGACTTAACAGACTGTCAGTCAGATGGGAGCTCAGAGACAATCTAATTCATCCTGTGCCCAAACATCCCTGCTACAACTTCCCTGGCAAAATTGTCATCCTGCTTTTGCTTGAAGCTCTCAAATGACAGCGATCCCACTTCTTATTGAGGCAGTCCATTCCGCTTTTGAATAGCTCTGATTGTCAGGAACTTTTTTGCTTTTTCTGCAGCTTCTACCCATTGACCCTTTCTTGAGACCAAACAGAACAATATAATAATCTCTCTTCCACACCACAGCCTTCCAGATACTTGAAGATTACCATCATGTTCACTTTAATCTTTTCTTTTCCAGGAGGAACTTCTCCAGTTCTTTCACTCAATCCCCATATGGTATGAGCTCAAAGTCTTCCACCATTCTGGTTGCCCTTCTCTGGGCACTCTCCAGATAATCAGTGTCCTTTCTAAAAGGTAGGACCCAGACTTAAATACAATGGTCCAGATATTGTCTAACTGGATATCTATTGTTGTTCAGTTG
Organism: Vombatus ursinus; assembly: GCF_900497805.2. Lineage (NCBI taxonomy): Eukaryota > Metazoa > Chordata > Mammalia > Diprotodontia > Vombatidae > Vombatus > Vombatus ursinus. The sequence continues at coordinate 51,285,792 of NW_020954599.1, forward strand.
TTTTGGTTGTGTCTGACCCTTCCTGACCCCATTTGGGGTTTTCTTGGCAAATATACTGGAGTGGTTTGCCATTTCCTTCTCCAACTCATTTTACAGAAGAAGAAACTGGAGCAAACAGGATTAAGTGACTTGTCCAGGGTCACACAACTAATGAGTGTCTGAGGCTGGATCCTGAGTCCAGGCCTTACACTCTTATCCACTGTACCACCTCGGTACCCACAACTGGATATTTATCAAATCTCTATTCCTAGACTCTATACTTATCTTTTGTTGCTGCTCTAACATACTGTTGACCTGTGTAGAGCTTGTGATCCAATAAAACTCTAGCATCTTTTTCAGACAAATTGCTCTATCTATGCCTCCACAATCTTGTACTGGTGAAGACAATTTTTAAACAAAGTATGAAGCTTTACATTAATTCCTCTTTAATTTCATCATTCAGTTTGGCCCAATGTTCCAAATTGTCAAGATCTTTTTAAATCCTGGTTGTCATCCAGCATGTTAGCTATCCCTCACAGCTTTGAATCACCTGCAAATTTGGGAAGCATGCCACCTATCCCTTTTTCCAAGCCATTGATAAAAATGTCAAACAGAACAAGGTTAAGCATGGGTCTTCACAAAAGCATTGTGTATGATATTAATAGAGAGACCTTTAAGGGATTTCCTGTGGACTTCCAATGTCCTGGAGTTTTTGGAGCACAGATTTTGCTGCCCTATCTCTAGCTAAAAGTCCATTACCATTTGAAAATCCCCTCCATCCCCACTCCAAAGCTGGATCCTATACCAATGAACTAATTGTAATGTTTCATATGTAATACAATTATTTTGAAAACATCAGTGTCTAAATTATTTTGCCTCGATATGGGATGCTTTACAAAATTTGGGAGTGGGATCTTATAAAGTAATTAAATAAAGACATTATTTGATTTATTTAATCTTGAGCACTGCTTGTTAAGGGAAGAGAAAAAGGAATAACTTCCAAGTATAATCCATATTTTCAAAGGAAAAACATAAATGTATCCCATCGGTCAGGACACCTCTTTGACTTGTATACAATTTTATTCCAAGTAGGGAGAGAAAAAGAGAGAGAAGGAGGAGACAGAGAGGGAGAGAAGGAAGAAGGGGGGGGGGGAGAGAGAGAGAGAGAGAGAGAGAGGAGAGAAATGGAACTCTTTGTGCTTGTAAATGTTACTGGAGTCTGAGCAGACATAAAACTATGTGCTGGGAAACTTGCAACCTGAACATCTTAAGTAATGGAATGTAAAGAAAGATCATGAACTAGTAAACAAAGGAACAGTATTCCTGACAGTAAACAAGCAAAGAACCTTCAAAACAAGCTCTGGAAGAAAATTAAAAAAAAGAATAGATACTGTGCTCTGATCTGAAATGTCAGTTTCCTACTGAACAGTAAAGGAAATTCTTCCAACATATTCAGTTTGGGAACAGAGTGAAAAACAGAAGTGGGGCCCTTAAGAAATTAATTTTGCTTCAGTAACTCAGATTCTAGCTTTGTATGTATATGTAGGTATATGTTAAGGCAGAGTTGGAGGAAATGAGGTGTGTTATAGAAGTTTTATCAACAATTCTAGGCCAATAGCATTCTTTACCAAACTATTCAGCGAACTATTGATTTTCCCATTTCCTAAATATAGTGCTAACTTAGCCTTAAAATATTCTGTTCTGCCAAAGGTACCCACCCATTCAACCTGAGAGTTAAATCAACTTTCAAAAATGTCTAGCTTCCTCCCAATGGCAGAACTTCCTATTCTGAATCCAGCTTTGTTGAAGCTGATTGAATCAGATGCTGATTCCATAAAAATTCCCTAAGAGGCAGAGTTCAAAACAGGAATTTGTTTTTCTATCTGACTCTCTCTGGGAAAGTGTAGTATACTAAGTTTCCATAACATCAGAGTCCATCTAGTCAACACCCTTATTTTACAGATGAGGAAACCGAGGCCCAGGGAAGTAATATGACTTGCCCATTGTAACATGGTTTCAAGTGTGACAAGTTTTCAGAGTCAAGATAAATGTCTCGTGACTGATTCCATATTCTTCCTACTATCCCACATGCTAAAAAATTGAAATCATACTGTATGATGGTGACTGGCAAATAACATGCTAAAGTACTGAGGCAGGTTTTGAACCCAGGCCTTCTTGACTTCAAGTCCAGTGTCCGCCTATCCATTATTCCAAGCTGTTTCAATATGTTGAATGATTTTGGTAAAATTCAACTGATTACTAAAGGATAATAAACATCTAAAAATCTACTTTTGTTTCAGGGAACTATGATGGCAGGGAAAGAGAAGTAGACAGGGATTCAAAAGACATGAGTTCTAGTTTCTCTGCAATTAACTGTTTGTATGATTTCAAGCAAGTCATCTTACTTCTCAGGGCCTCAGTTTTTTATTTAGAAAGTATGGGTGGTAGATGATCTCCCAGATTTCTTCCAGCTCTAATGCCCTATGACTCTATGACTACAAAATGAATTTCAATGAAATTTGATTTGTAGGTAGAATTTACAGAGATTGAAAATTGCACTAAGTGAGGTTTACAACGAATAGAATCATGAATTTTGAGAGCATTGTGGTATCTGGCCAGAGTCGGCCAAATGAGAAGATTTTTTTTTTTTAAAGAATTAAGTGTTGAATGTAAAGAAAAGACAAAACCATGGAGAGAGAGTACAATTCCCTTCCCCCCACCCCCTCCCAAATCAGGTTCTTGGAAATTACTATCTCACAATACCCCAAAAGGGGTATTCATTAATTTTTTTTTTTTTACAAATTGAATATGTATATGCTTTAGATTCTAAAGCATATACATCGCTGTATTTAGTTCATCAACTATGGATGTTAGTATTCACATATGGGTGGTACAGATGATACAAAAAAAAATTTTTGTGCCATTGTTTCATTCTTTTCTTGCTTATTGTACTAAAGCATACAGCTTTAATAAAATATTTGGCTGTAGAGATGGGCAAACTGGTTAAACTGTAAGTACACATTCTACCTCTACCCACTTATTCCCATTTTAAAGAACAAAACTCAGCAGAATAACATTTTGTAGTTATGGGAGAAATCCATTTCTGATTTGGTTGCCTTATTTGCCGACACTAGCTAACTCCATTTGAGGAAACAGGTAGGACCAGGTAGCTATCATAGGATCTTAGATCTAGAGCTGGAAGGACCTCCAAAGGCCATCCAGCAGCTAGGTGATGCGGTGGATGGAGTTCTGGGCCTGGAGTCAGTTAGACCTGAGTTCAAATCTGGCCTCAGAAACTTATTACCTGTGTGGCCCTAGTCAAGTCACTTGACCTCTGTTTGCCTCAGTTTATCCAACTGTAAAATGGAGATAATAACAACACCTATCTTTCAGGACTATTGTGAGGATCAAATGAGATAATATTTATAAAGTGTTTTGCATAAGGCCTGGTACATGATAGGCACTATATAAATGCTTCTTCCCTTCCATTCCCTTCCACCTATCTAATTAGATTCCCTCATTTTACAGATAAGGAAACTGAGGCCCAAGGAAGCTGTGACTTACTTGAAGTTCAAAAAAGTTTGTAAAGATTAGAGGTAGGATTTGAACCTAGGTTCTCAGATTCCTAACACTGGTTCAAGAATCTTTCCACTGTACCAATGATGTGAAAATACTAGTAACAGGGAGGGACCAAGAATTCGCATAAAAAATAGTCTCCTTGTGGTAGGGCCCTTTATAACCTGACCCTGCTTTACCTTTCCAGGCTTCATAGACCTTATACCTCATAATGAACCCTGTATCTAGTGACATTGGCCTACTTGCTGTTCCTAAAACAAAATACTCTAGCTCCCAAATCTTTGGCATATTTGCTGGCTGTCCCTCATACTTGAAATGCTCTCACTCCTCATTTCTGCCTCCTGGGTTCTTTCAAGTCCCAGCTAAAATCCAATCCTTTACAGAAAGCCTTTGCCAATTCTCCTTAATTATGCCTTCCCTATACTTATTATTTCACATTTATTCTGTATATAGCTTAACAGTTAACACAGTTGTTTACATGTTGTCTTCTCCATTAGGTTGTGAACTTATTGAAAACAGGGACTGCCTTTTTACCTTTCATTATATCACCAGTTCTTAGCACGGTGCCTGGCACAGAGTAGGCATTTAATAAATGTTGACTGGCTGGCACCTGAAACAATTCTGAATGACACTACTATTCTTAACTATCTACCTCACCTCTTTCTTCACTCTCTCTCCCTTCCTTCCTTCCCCTTTAAGCCTTTCAATGATACCCATTGGCATTGCTTAGCCACTGGGGTGCCAACAACAGAATTATATTCTGTTGCCTAAATAGTAACTAGCAAAAGAAAGGCTCCAATTGAGTAGATATAATATCCTACTGCAATTTGAGAGGAAAATCTGGGAGGTATGTTGATTGGCAAAGATCATTTTGTCAATAATTTTACGTATCAGAACAGTTTTTGAACCTATTTTATTGTTTAACTGCAGTCTTACAATTTTGCATTAATTAGCCTATTCTGAATTTATATAACTCGCTCTCATCACTTTTCTAAGTGCCAAGGGCCTTCAAAATAAGAAGAAAACATGATCCCTGGCCTAAAAAAGGCTTCTAATCTAAATGAGGAGACAAAGTAAACTGTTCATAACAGGTGTCTTACAGTTGTTTATTCACTCAGACTGTTTATGAGCTATTACTCATAATTTCCTTGTGAATCAACATGGCACATCTGGAAGAACAAAACCTCCCACTAACAAATGAATTCCTAGAGTGTAGGTGCCACATAATACTGCAGTTAATTCGTGTAGGCATCCTATAGGGCTTTACAAAAAACACCAGAAGCACTGAGAGGTAGTGACTTGTTAATGTCGAAAGAGTCATTGTCAGGGTAAAGACTAGAACTTTGGAATTTATGATTCCATTTTAGCACTTTTTTGCAACTAGATCATGACATTTGTATTTATTTGTTCATTAATGCAATGCATTGGCCGATTGTGACTTCAGAGGATTGATGGTGAAACTTCCTCCCACCTTTTAATGATGAACGAAAGGTACTCAGTTTGTCAGCCAACACCATTTTGTTGGTTTGTTTTGTTTAATTGTACATACTTCTTAGCTGTAGAGTTACATCTTTATGCTACTCATCTGAATTTCCTCAGAAGATTCTATTCGAGTGTCGAGAGGGAGAAAGGAGAGGAAGTTGATCATCAATAAATCACTACAAATACTTTATCCCCAGAAATTTCTTCTTAATGTAAATTCTTTCTTGGTAGCATATGTATTACTTTCTATTCAAACTTGGGCAAGTCATGACTTTTCTGGGCCTTGGTTCTCTTCTCTGTAAGACAAGTTCTCTGAGTTTCCTTATAGCTTTGAATCTATACTACTATGGTGTACCTTCTCAATTACAAAAAAATTTCCAGTGCAATTTCAATTTTTTGATGGTGAGTAGATAGGATTTTTGTTACCAAAAATTTATGTATAATAAAAATATTTGCTATCCCAAGTAATAGCCAATGATTTCAAATCATATTCATTTCAGAAAATTCTAATATCACAAAAAGATATGCCCAACTTCTACTAAATCACTGTTCATCCTTGATGCATGACACCTTGGAAAAGAAATTTATTTCTGTTTTCTAAGCCTCATTTATTCTATTTCTCTATGTGGAGAGAATAATTTTAAGAAGCAGTTTAATACAAAGAACTTAATAACATTCTTTTAATTCTTTTAATCAACCATTCTTGTAACTAGATCTTCAATATTGAAATATCTAGAGGTTCAATGACTTGCCCTAAGTCAGGGGGAGGAGGGGTGGGGGGGGGCCTCAAGGTCAGTGACAGAATAGTGATTAGAATCCTGAACCCTTGACTTCAAATCATCAGGCTGTATAAACTCTTTGGGGAATTTAGGTCCTTGTAAAGATGCTTTGTCTTTTTCCCCTTTTAATTGGAAATAATTACTAGTGGTTATTTTACAATCTCAAATAAAAATAGTTGTTTTTGAAGCCTTTGGTAATCAGGCTATTTTAAAATTAATTAAATTTTAATTTATGGAATAAAATAAGCATTTCCATAACATATTATAATAGCAAAGATGATTGCACGTGAAACTGCAAATCTATTGTGTACCATTCACTATTCCATTTAAATATATAATAAAGTTATGTAAATTTCTTTTTTTTCCTTTTTTTTTTCTTCCCTCTCCCACCCCCCTCCTAGAGATGGCTACCATTAATCACTGGTACATAAAAGGGTAACAGAGAAGTATCTCAGCAGCCTCTGTGCTTAGGTGGTTTTCCTCAACTTGGGTTTCTTTTTCTTTCTTTTATATACCATTTGGCAATTATCCAATTGTCCAATTATATTATATATTACCCAATTATATCAATTATATATTATCCAATCATATCAGGAAGTAAGATAACTATTTCAGCTTCAGACAGTGTCTTTCAATTGTTAGAGATATATAATGAGAGCAAAAACTGTGCTAATATTTTGAAAGGGGTAGGGACTGGACCTGTGATGTCATAGATAAAGAAGGACTCCCAGCTGAGGACATTCTGGCTACCATTGTAATTGGACACCTTCTCTGTAACTTAAAATCTTAGCTCCAGTTGTCTAGAGAGCTGAGGGGATAAATGATTTGTCCAGGGTAACATAGTCACTAGGCAATAGAAATGGGACTTGAACCAGGTGAGATCTTTCTGATCCTAAGGCCCACTTTCTTACTATTATTTCACCTTGCCTCTTTCTGAGATGAAGTCACATTTTTGAAAAACAATTTTGAAATGAAGTTTTGAATTTAAGCAAAATCTATATATCAACAAACTATCATACATAGGATCACAAAATTTTGAGCCTAAAAGAACCTCTCACTAATTTCTTCTAAAAATTCAGGTTTTGACATGTTTGCCATATAGGTTTATTCTGGTGCCTGAGTGTCCTTCCCATCCCCTACCTCCAGCCCTTCTATGCACTTCATCCCTCAAGTATTTACTAACTGCATGAAGATCATCCTAGCAGATCTTCCAAGTTTTCTTAGAAGACTGGGACAGACACTGCATTAGCAGCTGCTTAAATAGCAGTCCCAAGAGGATTTCAGCTGCCAATATACTAGATGTGTATTTTGAGTAGGAATTTTTTTAAAACTTTAAATCACCAACTTATATCCCGTGATATAAAGCAATGGTGCTTTAAATCTTTGTGCCTAGATTCATTCACTTTTGTGGCTTCCACTTAGTTTAAATTTTTCCTTTCTATATTTATGCTGTGTGCTTTTTTCTAATATCTCTCTGCTCAAGCATTGGGTTGACTGGGACTTCTCTGTGTCTCAGTTTTCTTGTGTGATAGACTGTCTTAGATGAAATCTAATGTTTGTTCCAGAAGTAAATCTATGATCTTATGATGGGGGGTGGGTGAGTAATTCAACTCCTACCCAGGGTAGCTTTTACGCCCCCCCCCCCCCCCCACCCGGCCATCCCTTGGTTCTATAAATTAAGCAAAGAGGAAGCAGTGTTTACAATAGTAATTCTCAATCATAGCTTTCTGGTGTGACTAATTTTCTCAGAGGACTTTCTGAAATTCCCCTTCATCACAAGCGAAAAAAAAGTGCCTCAATCTCAAAGCACAATTAATTTACTTTAATATTAATGAAATATACACTATATTTAGTGCTTTGGAGAATGGAGAGTAGGAAGGTTAATTTACAGGTAGCAATAGCTTTCCCATACAATGTGTTTCCTTTAATTTTTCCCTAATAATCTCTAACATGTTCAGATCCATTCTAAGGAATATTTTTAAATTTCTCCCTCCTCTCCCTTTCCCCCCTCTTTCTTTCCTTCCTCTCTTCTTTCTGTCCTTTCTTCTCCCCCTTTCTATCATTCCTTCCTTCCTCCCTCCCTCCCTCTTTCCTTTCCTTTCCTTCCTCCCTCTCTCCTTTCTCTCCTTCCTTTCTTCCCTTAGCACCTAACACAATGCTCTGCACACAGTAGGTACTTAATATGTTTTTGATTGTCTTTAGATCTTTTCAGGTCCAATTGTTAAAACAAACATTTATTGTACCTAAAAGGTACTTACTACATATTTTCAATTTCTGATGTGTTTATCAAGATACTACTCATTGTTTCAAACCTAAAGTCAGCAGAAAAAAGACAAGTTCACTCACATTTTTCACTCAGTGTGAAAAACTCAAGATGCCATTTCCCTTGTATTTTTGGTGAAAGCAAGCAAAGCAAAAATTCTTTACTATTTTTCTTTGCTCATTTTTTTCTCTCAGCTTTCCTAAAATCCCTAACGTGCTTCTATTCTGAAATACTCCAGCACTGACTTCCTTATTTGGTTGCTGGAACTGTTCTTTGTCTTGTTCAAACATTCTGCTAAAGTTGCAGCCTCTCCCCTCTGCCCTCCTCCCCCCTTTTTCTTCCTACACTCTCTCTTCTTCTCCACACACACACACACACACACACACACACACACACACACACACACAC